>NC_141685.1:301739550-302219401 GCF_964263255.1 Lissotriton vulgaris
CAGCAAGTGAATTGTGGGCGCTCAACCCCGGTCAGACACTTTTTAAAATGGGCATAAAAAAAATGTGTGAAAATGAAATCTCTTATCATGGACAAAGCCCACTTTTCAAAACGCAGCCACGCTTGGGCCCTTTTAAACTCATACAGCTGGTTAGTCCCTGCCTCTTACTTAGCCTGCACATACACGTTGTATCTTAAACGCAGTTTTATCGCTATCAGAATGGGTAATTGGCAATTTCTGCAAGATCTACCCTCATGGCGACGCATGGCAGAGGACGTAACTTGCAGAGGATGTGGTAAAGTAGCTGAAACTCTGATGCACGTGGCCTGCCTCTGCCCAGCCTTTAACTCCGAACGTAGGTCTAAACTTAAAGTTGAATGGAACAACCTGGGCGTCCGATCCTGTAGGCAAGCGACTATAGTGGCTTTGAACCCCGAAAACACCATTTTAAACATAAAACTCACAAAATTCATTCAGCTGGCATACCGCAACCGTAACCAAATTGGTCCTGCTAATGCCCCCCCCTATATATTTTAATCTTGATGTTCTCAATAATAGCTTTTAACTTTGAGGGGGGACAAAACGAAATCCTATCATTGAATTTTGACTGTTGGCGGTCCTGCACATGTATGGCATCATGGGCAACGGGTATTTTATAAAAGGGTTGATGGGAAAAGTATCTTGCACAATACGTCTTAATCTACTCTTTTTTTCATCATTTTTGCACCGTGCATTTATTTTTCTTTTAAACTGTTTTTGATTTAGGAGGCCCAAGAGCAGATAACCTCTTCTTTTACACTGCTGCCTATTAACTGTTACATGTTTTCTTCTTGTTTTTAACAGTCACTGTACATTGTGAACTTTGTAACTTCTTTTAAAGATATATGTTTATATCTAAATAAAGATTTTTTTGATTTGATTTGATTTACTTTTTCTATATCGTATATTGTCTTATTATCTATATTTTTCTATTCCTCCTCATCTCCATCTCTCTCTGTTGTCGCTCTTGTTCTTGAGTTCAGACATGCTCAGTTTTTTGTTTCTTTCTCTTTACACTACAGATATGGCTTTCTGTCCTTGATCTGTCCCTTTTTTCTTTTTCTACTTTCTTTTTTTCATTTCTCCCTGTTTTCCCTTTCACCATCCCTCTTCTCGTTTATTTTCCCTTCCTTACTCTTATATTGGAATGAGTACTTATTTTATGTGCATCTACATGTTCATATTAATTTTATTCTGTTGCCTGACTTATATGACTAATGTCTTTTGTCAATGTTGTTATTTGCAGTTTGTCTTCTTTGTGATCATTCCCCTAGTCCTTAAACATTACGATGTTTAATGTTGTATCGTGAAACGTCTGTGGTCCGGGGCATCCTGTCAAAAGGTACTTTCTCATCTAGCAAAACCTAATTGTCAGATTGCTTTTTAGGTCTCGCCCTGGCGAAAGCGCGCGAAAGCGCGTTCTCGCCGCGAGAACTATAGTCGTCGGCTCAGCCGACAACGAGTGGAGACAAGAGATGGCCACGCGCAGCATTTTGCAATGGGATTAGGTCGCGCGCGTGAACTTCTGCCGTAGACAGCATGGCAGAAAGAATCGGATCACGAAGCGCGCCTCGTGAACAGTTTACGTTTTTAGGCTTTAGGTTTCGGTTTCTGTTTTTGGACTCATGCGTGGTGAGGCGCCCCCGGGGGAGGAGGAGGCCGGTGGAGAGGAGCCGTTTTGCAAGTGATACCGCCTTTGTCTTATAGCGCTGCATTGTTGTGTAATGGATCTTTGAGGGAGATTTTCTCCTCTGTACGCATCCCCGCTCCCCCCCCCCGTATCACATGTTCAGTGTTATACTGCTACAATATTAATATCCGTGTAATACGGGTGTAAAATGCTGAAAGACATTGTCTAAAGTGCTGTACGATATTCAAATGCGCTTAAAGTGCTGCCTGCTGGGTATTAGTAATGGTAATAGTGAACAATAGGCTGCCGTGGGATATTGATCTTGGTTTGTGATCCAGGGGTGCACATTGGATGTAAATTGCCAGTTGTGAACGAGTCGGGGAGTTAGGTAGGTACTCGCACGAGCAGGGCATAAGATAAACAAGCAGGCCGCGCCCCCATCCACGGCTAGAGACAGTCAGTCCACACGTTGCCTGATGGTAGGAGCTCAATCGCAGCCGCAGCCTGCCATTACCACCTGCCCTCGGGGCCTCTCGCTCCGCAGTTTCAGGCTCATTAGCAGCAGCATCGCGTGCAGAGACGGGTTGCGGGTTGGAATCCCGCACATTCAGCGGGCTTTGGGATGCAGAGACGCAGCTGCCCCAATAACATCGGAATCCCCAGGGGTGGACATTGGTTAAAGATCAGTGACCTGGCCTGCCATTGTCCTCAGTACTTGTCCGGCCTGCGAGGCACCCTTGACCCGGTGGCCGGGCGATCACAGAGTGCAGACCTGAAGAGTTCTTTGCTGCTCATTGTTGGCCACAGCTCAGCCACGTGCTTGGCGTCCACATTCGGGTCACCCACGCATTGCTACCACAGTGTTACGGGTGCCCAGGTAGCCCATGCCAACATGTCTGGCATAGGGGGTGTCAGTAATGTACCCTTTTGAATGGCTGTGATCCTCGGACGCACTGGTGCGGCATAGGTATGCTTGGTGCAACGGGTGCAGTGGCACCGAGGCCCAGAGTGAGAGGAACCCACGACACCCAATTACGGTCGCACTTTAGATCTAAGCCATGGGACATGAGGGCAGTTTCTCTGCTTACACTATAGCCTATTTGTCTATTGCTAGAAAACTGCATGATGGCTGCGTTTTGTGTCGGAGTGCTGAACCATCACCACCTGCCACGCCTGTTTGTCGTGTTTGGATGTGTAACCACAACACTGCGAAGTCAACTAGGTGCGTAAGCTGCAGCAGAATTAAGTTTACACCTTTCATCAGTAGACTAGCCTGCCCAGGTTGGACGGCCACCTCTAGGCTGCCATGACTCACACCGCTCGATACCTTTCGCTGAGGGCTAGGCAGTGATCACCAGGTCTTCTCTCTGATATGGAAGCTATGGGTTTTTTTTCTGAGTTTTATATAGAGCGAATTTGACCCGAAGATATCAGAGGCTTTTACATGAACCCCAGTTGCGTTACAGACGGAAACATTAATTTTTGTTGGGCACGGGGAGATTAAGTGATTTGCCCAGAATCACAGGATGTTGAGCGTCCCTGCCGAGTCTCGAACCCGGTTCCCCAGCTTCGAGGTCTATGGCTCTGGCCCTAAGGCCACATCCTCCCCCCTTAATACAAGCAGCAAGGCAGCATGACTGAAATACAAGATTACTGTTCTGTATCAAAGTTGGTGGTAACAGAACGAAAAGATCAACAACCTTTTTTGGAAGGGAGCCAAACCAGCATGAGCATAACAAAAGCGACAGAACACATGTTGCTGTCTAGAAGCAAAAGATGGTACCCCATAGATTGTAGAAAGGACACACCACAGGCCATCAGTGCACGCTTTCACCAGGCATACACACCACTATCCATCAGTGCACGCTTCCATCAGGCACACACACCACCAGCCGGCAGTGCACACTTCCACCAGGCACACACACCACAAGTCATCAGTGCACATTTTCTACAGGCACACACACCACCAGCCATCAGTGCACACATCAATTGTTAACGCATCCACAATTAACTATTGTAGCAATCGCAGTATGATGCAGTTTACTTTTAAACATAGTCACCTAAAGCGCAGCATGCCATCATTGCTACAAAAATAAATACACTTTTTTGACCTACAATTTATAGACTTTTGTTGTAATTGGTGTTGCAATATTTAGCAATGCCAATAGCTCAAACTTAATTAATGTGAGTCCTATTGCATTGCAAATGCTTGTTTATAAATGGTGTAGAATCTCTTAAACTCAAACGTCAGTGGGTTGGTCAGGTGTTTTTTTCTCAAGCTGTTAACCATAAAGGTGGCGTCGCCATCTTCTGTCACAAGTCTTTGAAATTACAAATTGATTCTACTGAAACTGATGCGAGTGGGCGAGGGTAATACTTCATGCCACGGTCTATAATAAACCTGTCACCTTTTTTAATATATATGGACCAGTTAAATCTGACCCAGATTTTTGGCACAATATTAAACTAAAATGATCCTTAATAACTAATTCCAATATTATTGTTGCTGGAGACTTTAATAATTGGCTTGACCCCTTTTCTGATAGAAAATCGGAATGTAAGATTAAACTTGATAAAACTCATGAAGCATTTCACTCTGCTATTGCCTCTCGTCCACTCTATGATGCTTGGAAATCCAGTATTCCTAATTGTTACAAATTCACATTCTTATCTAATGTCTCGCATTGATTATGTATTGAATTCAAAAACCTTGTACCTCGCTTCAATCTGCTGAGATTGAGCTGGCTTAATTTTTATCTCCGACCAACCCCTGTTTCGGTCTCTTCTGATTTATCCCTTGCTACTTCCAAACATAATAGGTGGAGATTTAACAATTCCTTGTTGGCGGGTCAAACCTTTATTTTAGAAGCTACTTCTTTTATACAGGAGTTTTTACAACTTAACAAACCAAATTATGCCTCTATGCATAACAATTGGGATGCCTTAAAAGCCTCTTTTTAGGCTTTTACCATCGCCTACACTGCTAAACAGAAAAAGTTGCTAAATTCTCAAAACCTTTATTCCCTTAACCATATTAAAACTCTTGAAAATTCTTATTACACTTCTAAATCTCCTGTCCAACTTTGTAATCTAATTAAGGATGACCTAAATAAGCTGGCAACAACTGATGCTTGTAATATTTTACTTAAAATTAAATCCAAATACCATGGGGGACAAAACAAAGCAGGTAGAATGTTGGCTAGTTATTTAAAAGTGAAATCAGAAAAGAAAGCCATTGGACCTATTCGTAATATTCATAACACTACTCAATTACATTCTGACTCAGATATTGTTAGGGTATTTGAGACCTATTAACACTCCTTGTATATGGATGACACCCATCCAACTCCAACGGATACACAGTCATTCTTCGATGGTCTCCCTCCTCCCTCCTCAGTTCCAGATGTCATGGCCCTTTTGGAAAAAGATATAACTCCTCAAGAGATATTGGATGCAATTAAATCTTTAAAGAGAACTAAGGCCCCTGGTCCTGATGGCCTCTCTATTGAACTTATTTCTTCTTCTTCGTCTATTTTTGGGCCGCATTTGTTTGAGCTCTTTTCCTTCTTTATATTACAATCCAAACCAGAAGGCTCCTTTATCGAAGCTTTTATAGTAAATCTCCCCAAACCTGATAAGTATCTTTCCCTCTGTCAAAATTATCATCCAATTTCCTTAATTAACTACGATTGCAAAATCTTTGCAAAAATTCTCTCATCCAGATTGGAAGAGGTTATTCCAGTCCTTATTAAACCTGATCAATCTGGTTTCATTACAGGTAGACTCTCCTCAGATAATGCTAGGATGTTCTTCAATATTATCATGCTGAGGAGGAACTACTCTGATCCCTTGCGTATAAATTGGCAATTCATGTTCAAAACTCTCTCTGGTTTGGATTCGGCCCCAAATTTATTTCACTTATCAAATTATTATACTCTAATCCTATTGCTTGTGTGTTTGTCAATGGTCTTTTATCTCCATACTTTAACTTACACAGAGGTACACAGCAAGGGTGTTCCCTCTCATCTCTTTTATTTGTTTTATGTTTAGAACTCTTTTTTGAACGCATTCATCATAACCCACTGATAACTAGCTTTCTCCCTAATTCCCATGACATTAAATTATCTGCTTATGCAGACGTCATCTTAATTTAACTTTCAAGTCCCTCAACTTTTTTACCTACTTTTTTACAGGAGATTGACTTATATTCTAATGTATCTGGATACAAATTTGATTTTTCTAAAACTGAGGTTTTGCCCTTCAACCCTTTATGCTTCCAATTCATGTTTTCTGGACCTACTTTAAATGGTGTCCATCAAAGATTGAATACCTTGGCATTTGGTTTTCTTCTGCCATTCCCCAAACTCTAACTCATAATTTTACTGCTTTAAAACTTAAGATTCAAAACTTACTCTCATCATGGTTGCCCCTTACACTTGTCCTGGTGGGGTAGGTTGGATACTATTAAAATGATTGTGCCGCTTATTCTATTTCTGTTATCTATGTTACCTTTTAAAATTCCGAACTACTACTTTACTCAAATAAATTGTATTTGTACCAAATTTCTTTAGAACAATAAATCTGCTCGTATTGTTTTAACTAAATTAATTAAACCAAAGAATAAAGGGGGTGTACGATTTCCCAATTTTAAGCTTTACCATACTGCGTTTCTACTTAGACAATATTTGCACTAGACAGACAATATCATGACATTCCAACACCTAGTTGGATTAAGTTTGAAAGTTCCTTATTACATGACTTTTCCTTTTATGACATTTTTTTATGTCCATTTGTACTTTCCTATCTAACTACCCTACTTTGAAATATTTCCAATATTATAATTTTGGATGTGTCTAACTTTCACCAAGCCTTTCTCGCCTCAGGTATTTGGTACAACAAATTTATCAAGTTTCGTCACAAATCATGTTATTTCAAACACTGGCAAGAGAAGAATATAGCCTTATAGCCCGCCGCAGAGGGATATACCAGCTATTAAAGGCCCTCTCCAGCGTTAAAGGCCCCGAGCCGAAGGCGAGGACCTTTAACAAGGGAGAGGGACTTTAATAGCGGTATAGCCCGTCTACGAAGGGATATAAGGCTATAGAACATTCTGTCACTAGAGGACAGAATGTTCTAACAAAAAAAAAAAGCCTTTTGGGAGTGTGAGGGGATTGGAATCCCCTCAGGTTCCCTGAAGCCTTTGTTCACAGCCAGAGCTGTGAACAAAGAAACATTGGAATGTTGGAGCTCCAGGCTTATACCAGCCATTATAAGCCCAGAGCACTCCATTGTGTTCAATGGAGCTCCCAACATTCCAATGTTCTAATATAGCCTTGTAGCCCGCCGTAGAGGGCTATACCAGCTATTAAAGACCCTCTCCAGCATTAAAGGCCCGAGCCGAAGGCGAGGGCCTTTAACAAGGGAGAGGGACTTTAATAGCCGTATAGCCCATCTATGAAGGGCTATAAGGCTATTAGAACATTCTGTCAGTAGAGGACAGAATGTTCTAAAAAAAAAACAAAGCCTTTTGGGAGCGTGAGGGGATTGGAATCCCCTCAGGCTCCCTGAAGCCTTTGTTCACAGCCAGAGTTGTGAACAAAGAAACATTGGAATGTTGGTGCTCCAGGCTTATACCAGCCATTATAAGCCCAGAGCACTCCATTATTTTCAATGGAGCTCCCAACATTCCAATGTTCTAATATTATATACGTACACCAACCTGTATCTCATTATTCAGTCTTGCCTTTTGATGCGCTACAAGATATCTACAACCTACCTTCCTGTCTCTCTCAATATTCTCAACTGTCACAGCCACTTCAATCATTCCTTTCATCTAAACATTTTCCTACTATTGACACTCCATTTAGTCCCTCAACTCCTCTACATAACATCTCTTTTGACACCAGTCCTAAAGCCTCTCTTATCTACAAACTTGTATCTACTTCTGTCTATGACAGATCAAAATCTAATATTAAACTATCCTGGGAACCAGACCTATCCATCAACCTCTCTCCTCAAAAATGGGGCAAACTTTGGCAGAAGGTTTTTTCCACCTCCAGAGCTGCTACCATTACCCAATCCTTATTTTTTCTTTATCATAGAGCTGTTAGAACACCAATATTTATATACAAAATTAACCCATCTTCGAACACCCTTTGCTGGCCTTGCCTTTCCGTCAATGGTACCTTATCTCATTTGATTTACTATTGTCCTAAAATTTTGGTGATCCGACTGGACTAAATGTTCCAAGATTTTTCAATTATCTATTCCGCTATTGTTTCAAAATGTATTTCTTGGATCCTAATCTGTTGATTCACATGATGCTGTGTTTAACATAAAGCTATTTGATCTTTTTTTTGCACTTGAATTTAAGGTTATTTTTACTTGTTGGGAAGACTATTCTAAGATATTTATATTAACATGGTGGAATTTTATTTATGATAAACTTAGAATTTCTACTATTTCATCTTCATCTGTAGCTCAAAGAGTTACCCTTTACTACTTTTCTATCTATACACTTTTCTTTACCCTAAAAGTTTTTTCCAATGAATTCTTCTCTTTTCCTTTCCTTTCCTTTCTTTTTTCTTTCCCCCTCCTTGTTTTTCTTTGCTTCCTTTATTAATCTAAAAATTATTTAGATACATTATTTAGTTTGCTAGATATCCTAATGTGATATACTTTTTTGTTGTTGTTACATAAGGTGGTACTTGGGATTCTCTTTGATCTATATTATGTATTATCGCTTCCGTTTATTGTACACTCTGCCATGTTCTCTTTATTCCTTCTGATAACTATGTTTTGATACCTGCTTGTTGCTCAATAAATAATACTCAACAGAAAAAAATAATTAAGGGGCTTATTTTTGAGCCTGTGTCACTTTTGCACCACGTAAAGTGGTACATGCGTGAAGCAAGGCTCTCATAATGATTTAAGAAGACACGCAAACCCACCCAACGTGGCTTTGAGAGTCCTCCTAAATCATGAGTGTGGGAACGCATCGCAAATTGCTGCGTTGCCTTACTTTGCACCAGGATGGCTTAACATGGGTGTTGTGGTGAGTTTTCGTACGCAACACCCATGGAATTTGACGTCGCCCCAAATTTACAGTCATGTAAACGTGGGGAACCGTCAAATACGTATGCCTCCCGAAGTGACGCATAACTAGGAGAGAAATGTTAATATCTTCTCATTTTTTCCTCCTTTCATGGTTGCAGCATTCTGCAGCACACATAGGAACAGGAAAACGCCTCATAGGATTGTTTTTGTGCAGGAAGGTGCCCCTTCCTGCACAAAAACAATCTTGCCTGCACTGGAAGCACCTTAGCACCATGGTGCAAGGATGCCTATGTTGCTGCTAAGCTGCCAAAATGGAAAAGCAGCCAGAAAGGACAGGATTGCACTGTATTGCTTAAATACGGTGAATTCCTGGCATTTCACTTTGGCGTAGGACAGCGCAGCGAGGTGACTTGCTGCCCTGCGCCAAAATACCATAAATTACTGAATCTTAGCAAGTGACGTGGTTTTTGCAACGGTCAACTGCATTGTCTTTGTTTTAGTGGTCCTGTGCCATGAGGTGGCTGATTTTTTACTCCAAGACTTTGTTTTATTTCTGACCAGTTATTCTCACTTTTTACACCAGTAGTTACAGATCACACATTTGCAGAAATGTAATATTACCCGTAGCTGAGATTTCCCTCCCTGCCAGAGAAATCCTATTTGAGTCCCTTATCCACGACTGGAGGACCTTCACCATGTAATTTTCTGACAGGGGAAAGGCGGACAGATGTCACTCATACCTTTCGTAAATGCTGATATCAAAATTTCCATTTATAGAGAAACTGTTTTTTTATTATACATTTAATCCCTATGTTTTGGATTTCCAATGCCTGTATTAACCATTTGCGTTCGGGTCTTAAATATGTGACTCGCAAGCGGGTATCCACCACCATCTGTAGAATTCACCCTGAGGGCGATTAGAGCTCCACGAGAGAGTGCGCGACCAATACTGTTACACGTCATCCTCGAAGCGCTATGGCAGCCGAAGGCCACCCTCCTCAGACCGCATTGTGTGTGTGTCAATCTTCATTAAACATAATCTACTCGGCGTTCCACTGTATAAATTGCTCATTTCCCAGTTTGAAATGAAACCAGCCCCTGCATGGACAATGGGGTCTGAATGACGGTAGACTCTTGCAGAATCCCAGGTTCCTGATTGGATATTCAGTCTGCTCTGCTGTTATCTTCCTGGTCCAGCTCTGAACCTGTGACCTTAATGCTCTCCCCCCATGCAGTCAGACCGGGCGCCCCCGACGCTTTATCGGATACCACAGAAGTCCTATTATTCGGATGACAGTTGCTCATTTAAGATATTAATAGAGACATCAGATGTTGCCATTGGTATGGGGGTTCCTTGTTTGTCAGTGCATTTGTTCAGTTGCCACAAATGCTTCCTGTGTACAGAATGGGTCATTGCTTTGACGATTTTTAACTTGGACAGCTGCCAGTGAAATAGGAAGCTGATGCATTAAAGGATTGTCGCAGCAGAAGTCAGACATTTGCAAAGTCACTGCCTCTGCAAAACACCAAAGGGGATATTTACAACAAAATGTTGGTGCACGGTGTTAGTCAAAAATTGGCAACGCCACGCGCCAACATTTTTAAAACGCAGGAATGTGTCATATTTACAAAAATATGGTGAACCCATGCGTTTCAACTAGCGCTAGCGCTGGCTCCCTTGGGCCACGTTGCAGGGGTGCCCGTACTGCAGGGGCAATTGTTTACATGCAGGAAGGGATACCTTCCTGCAGATAAACAATCTTGAGAGGCGATTTGCTCTTTCTATGTGTGCTGCAGATATTCACTGGTGTCAGTTTTTGTCACTTTCCCAGCCTTGTAAATAGGGGGCAGCGTCAAAAAGCAATCGGCGTTGCAGCGGAAAATCCACTGCAACACCCATTGCGCGCCCCTTTCACGCTAAGTCAAGCGTGAAAAGGGGCATTATTTACAAGGCGGCATTAAGCAGTAAGGAAAAGGGGAGATTGCCTCCAGAACGACGGTAAAAGTGACGTTCTGGTGGCAATATCCCCTTGTAAATATGCCCCCAAGTTGGGAGCAGCAAAGTCTCTCTGCCCATCAGAAATGTATTTCTGAATTGCAATGTCAACTTTGCATCTCATTAAAATTCAGAAGGAGGAGGAGCTGAGAAATAAACCCCCCTATCTGAGCCTCAATGCACTGTATCAGTGGTTTGCAACTGAAACTGTGGTCCCCAAATCTTGATTGGATACCAGCTCCTGAAAGAGATGTATCCACTTGCTAAGTGACAGCTGTTCTTCGGGGACAGCTGAATGTGGACTGCAGGCATCAGGGGGAGCAGGCAGTGGTGCAAGAGGCTGCTGTTTGCTCTCCCCAATGTCAGTCGCAGAATTTCTATTTTATTTTATGATTGCAGCTCCTGTTTTTTTATGGGACAGAAGCTGCAATGAAAAAAAGTAGCCATTCTCAGTCCAGCACTTTCTGTAAGGTTCCAAAATGAAATCCTGCCTCACTAATACTAACTGGGCAATATTCTGCAAACGTTGCCAAATGGTCATAGTGTGCTGCAGCAGTTCCAAAGAAGTCACAGGTTTTGCACACCTGACCTTTTTTCATTGGGCTCTTATAAGTGCTTAATTTGTAAAAGCATGAGTGCCCGTTGCCCGTGCTCAAACCTCTACTCAGAAGCTCGGAGCCGGTGCTATTAAATGTCGGTGGTGTAGAGAGGAGTCCACACATGAAGTTCCACCAAGTAGTTTTAATGTAGAAGGAAAACAACTTAACATCCACAGGAGCATCCAAAGGAGGCAGGCAGTAGTCTAACAGATCTCCACCAACTGAAATCATTACTGGCACTCATGCATTCTTCATGACATGCAATAATTCTACAGGTGACATCAGGTGTCATCATGTAGGAATACAACACACCTCCCCCCTATAGAAAAAAAAAAACAATTGAACCCTAAAAAAAAAACACTAAGAACATACAAAGTCTCTAAATTTTGCAGGAATATGTTTCACACGAGAACTACTGCGTACACGAACAGGTTCTAGATTACAATCTTGAATATTTTTATTGGAAACAACATCATGAACATTAGAAGAAGCAAACTGTAAGGAAGAATTATTAGTACAAGTTAGGGGAACAAATGCATGAGATGATCCCAAATTGTCAAAAACCTCATGCGAACCGGGAAAGCCCGAATCAACATCAGGAAGTGACAGACTTTCAAGAGGTTTCATGTCCAAACAAACATTCTTATTTTCCAAAACATTGGACCTGCGAATTGAGATGTGTCTATAATTCCAAATTTTGCCACCAGTTTTAATGTAGAAGGAAAACAACTTAACATCCACAGGAGCATCCAAAGGAGGCAGGCAGTAGTCTAACAGATCTCCACCAACTGAAATCATTCCTGGCACTCATGCATTCTTCATGACATGCAATAATTCTACAGGTGACATCAGGTGACATTGTGTAGGAATACAACAGGTGGCTGCGTAGTCTTGAATCCATCCACCACATATCTCTTCACTCCACCACCAGACACTTCCTTCCCCTTTGTCTTACTCTACAAGTTTCTGTTCTATCCCTTTGTAGCACCTTACCATCTTTTTCTTCCTCCATCTTTCCACTGGTGTGTTTTCCCTCTCTTGCTCTCATTTAATGTCTAATACTTAAAATAAGTGCCAGTCCCCAATAATTAGTGCCAGTGATCCCCACCTGCAACCACCGGCTCAAATTAAGGACTGCTTATAGTAAGGGAATAGATGAAAATAACACCTGTTGTATCAGCATTGATTAAATAGGTAATTGTTTGTGGGAGCTAACAAGTCGCTCAATAGTAATTTATCAACATTTTATTGCATGTGCACGTTGATTGGTGCAATTAAGTGTGCCAACAATTAGAAGAACGTTGAAAGGACCCCATGACACACTAATCAGTAACAAGCACAGGCTTTGCATCAGAGTTGCTGTTGACTTCATCTATGCATTCTTCTGATTCATGGAAGGCAGTTTCATTCATCCAATCATTCATTCAGCATCCATGTTCAGTCAGCATCCATCTTTAATTTATGAAAGTGAGACCTTATGGTGACATCTTTTCATCAGCTTGCCGAATAGCTTAATAGTGCAGGGTAGGGTTACCTTTAAATAACCAAACAAAAAATAAACAAGAGATTACGACAAAAAAATAAAGGAGGCATTGAATCGAGTAAGGAATGTGGCTAGAATCAGTAACACTAAACACACACTTTTGGGGTGAAACATAATTTCAGTCCAGAAACTGTCTCCTTCATATTGGTCACTGACTTCTGCTTACAGTTTTCATGTGATGTTACCAGAGTCCTTCAAAATGTGTGTTTTAAATTTTTTTATTTTAAGTAAAGATGAATGTAATGAACGCATCTGGGATCTATAAACTTGTGAAGTTGCATAGATTCTCTCTTGTGAATTTCTTATAAGCATCTGTGATCTATAAATGTGTGAAGTTGCAAAGATTCTCTCTTGTGAATTTCTCATAAGCATCTGGGATCTATAAACTTGTGAAGTTGCAAAGATTCTCTGTAAATTTCTCATAATTTTTGCAAACATAACCGTTAAAGGCAGTAGTTTGAAAAGTTATCTGTTATGATTTTCACCTTAGTATCAGGACATTCACTCTCCCTTCAAGTAGTTCCAAGAAAAAAATTCACCGACTTCAAAACTGTTTGAAAGTCATGAGGAAAACCATTTTAATGTTAATTCGAGGAAACAGCAGCTATTTATAAGTCCAGCTAGAAATATGAGGGCCCGATTCACAGAACTAACTTAAGACAAAATCCTAAACTTACTACTTATGGTATTCACAGAAGTTAGGATTTTGTCTCAAGTTTGTCTTAAGACAAACTTAAGACAGACTTAAGACAAACTTAAGACGAAATCCTAACTTCTGTGAATACCATAAGTAGTAAGTTTAGGATTTTGTCTTAAGTTAGTTCTGTGAATCAGGCCCTTAGGAACTATTGGCAGTTTATGGTGACATCAAAACCCCAGTGAAAATGTGAGGAAAAGGGAAAAAACTTTGGGGCATATTCTCAAGGACTTATCGCCGAGTTCGTGGCACTTTATCACAGTCAAAGTGACGATAAATATATCACCCTATTCAGAAGTTGGTGCTAACAGCTGACATCGCCAGTTGTCCTGCGATAGCAGCTGCAAAAAACATCGCGACAAATGACCCTGGAAAATAGTGCTAATGATATGCTGAGTAGGCGTTCCAGTGCAAAAATCTGCAAAAACAAAACTTTGCAACATTCTCAATGACCAGCCAGAGCGGCGATAAGATCCCAAAACATGCAATAAGGCGTGTTAGCAGCAGCGATTTAACACCTGCTCCTACCTGGTGTAAAGTCGGATGACAACCTGCACCATCAAAGGGAGCCCAGCCCAGAGCCACACCTGAAGAACAACAGAGGCAATGGAGCTACTGATCATGCAGTTCGGACACCCAAGAGGGCCACAACACCCGAATGTCTGACATAATATCGACAGACAGAATATCTACATACAAAAATATCGACACAAAAATATCGAAATCAAAAATATCGGAGTCATATCTTCATAAAGGTAACTACAAAAATATCGAAAAATTAATATCGTAGTACAAAAATATCGAAATTAAAAATATCGTTTTTTTAAATGTATTAATAATAATGTAAAAATAATTTAAAAATACATATAATTTTACAAATATTAAATAAAAATATTAAAACATAATAAAAAAATTAAAACTAATACATATACATTTAAAATAAATTAAAAACTTAATAATTTAATGTAATTTTATTTTTTTAATTTCATTTAATTGATTTAATTTAAATTTATTTTATTTTTACCCTGTACGACTGTACCCCAAAAACCCAAAACTGACCCTGAACCCTAAAAATACCCCTTTACCCAAAAACCCAAAACTGACCCTGAACCCTAAAAATACCCCTTTACCCAAAAACTGAAAACTGACTCTGAACCCTAAAAATACCCCTTTACCCAAAAACTGAAAACTGACCCTGAACCCAAAAAATACCCCTTTACCCAAAAACTGAAAACTGACCCTGAACCCTAAAAATACCCCTTTACCCAAAAACTGAAAACTGACCCTAAACCCTAAAAATACCCCTTTACCCAAAAACTGAAAACTGACCCTGAACACTAAAAATACTCCTTTACCCAAAATTAATTAATATTATTTAATTACTAATTAATTATTAATTAACAATTACAATAAAGTAAATATATTAGCACATTAGCTGTAATTAATTAAATTTAATAATTAATATTATTTTTTCCCAATTAATTAATTAACAATAACAAAACATTATATATAAAAAAAATATTCTAATTAATATAATTAACTAATTAATATTAATTAATTACCAATTAATTATTAAGTACAAATATGTACAAAATTATATTAATTAATTAACTAATTAATATTAATTAATTACCAATTGATTATTAATTAAAAATATTTACATATATTAATTAATTAATTATTATTAAATTACTTCCCACCCTATTCCCCTATAAACCTACAACCCGCTCTGATACTAAAACGCAAAATGTAAACAAATTTACAAATTTTCAAACATACATTACAAAACATGTTTAACAAACATATAAACAACATAATAAAATACATAACACTAAATTTTTTTTCGATATTAGTAAAATTCGATATTAGTAACATACATACCTTAAAAAAACGATATTCTGTCTGTCGATATTTTGGACATCGATATTCTGTACTGTCGAAATTAAAACATCGATATTATTGTATATCGATATTTTAATTTCGATATTTTGTCTGCCTACCACAACACCCACTGCCACCACCGCCAGGCTCACCACCCCTACCCACCGGATCCCCCACCGCATACAAAGATATGTTACATCAACTACACGAAGTCATGAACAAAACAATTCACCTGATGTCGCACAATTCCAACACATAACATTCATGAGTGGTCAGAAAAAGGAGAATCATTCATTTATCTGAATTTCCAAACAAATCATTGTATTCAAATTAAACTCAAAACAACTATTTGGAAGAGTCATGGCGGTCTTCTCTGGACAATCTGTAAGTCACAGCCTGCAAGACAGAAGTCAACATAAGAAGGTGTGTCATGCACTCATCAAAGGACAGAGAGAGAGAAAGAAAGGGAGAGAGAGAAAGAGAGGGAGAGAGAGAGACAGTAAAAGGAAGAGAGGGAAAGAGAGTGCCGACACTGCGGACCCAGGCATCACTGCTCACCTGCTGCCACTGGTGTGCCTCCAACCACGGGCCGGTATACACTTCAGTCCACCAGGTCCCTTATCTGAAACAGTGTCCGGATTTATGAATGCCAGAGTACATACAATTGCACACGCCATCATCACTGCCTGCTCCTGCGCACACAGGTTCTGCCGTCGCCCATTGGTGATTGCCCGCCCCTGCGCACCGAGGCCTCACTGCTCACCTTCCACCACCGGTGTGTCTCCAAGAGGGCCCGCCACGTGCCGGTGCAAGCTCCAAGCCCAGGGCCCGTGACCTTGGTAGCCTCCACATCATGCATCCCTGCACCACAGGCCACCAGGTCACACACTTGATTCTGGGTCTTGATTTTGTAATGGCAGAGATCATATCAGTACAATTGGCATCATTGCAGGCTGCACACCCGCTCAGCTCTTTAGGTGCCATTAACTCTGTGAACCGCCAGGCAACGCCACGTGACGGTAGCCCTGCACTGCCTGCTGGCTCAGGCCTACACTGCAGTCCATCAGGACTCACACAAATCCTTACCAGTCCGGACCGCCAGAACAGGACATCATTGCAGGCTGAACACCCGCTCAGCACTTAAGGTGCCCCTACCTCAGTGCACCGAAAGTCACCGTCCCGTGGCGGTAGGCCCGTGCTGGCCGCAGTGTATCCGGTGCCACCAAGTCTGCTCAACACAACTCATGGACCCTTTATGATTGAGTATCGTGGTGCGGACGCCATCATGTCACCTCCAGCAGTGGGGAATGTGATGTGGTAGGGCCCTAGGCCCTCATGCATAAATAATAACCACATGGATACACCCAGATAGATGGTGCCGAACACGTGCTCCCAGCCCTTTTTATTGGCAGGGTCACATGTCCTGTGATGCGTGTGCTGGATGGGTGTGGTGTGGGTGTAAACCAGCCGTGAGGGAGTGGCTGTGGCATGCTGACAACTAGACCTGTGATCAGCAGATCACTACACGGAAGACCTGGGACATGTAGCGTTGTCTTCCCCCTGTAAGCGTAAGTGGAGTAGGCTGGCCTGGCGTGTGCCAGTCCGGCGTAGGGGTGTGAACAATGACCATGGGGCTCTGGGTGTGGTTCTGTCCTGGGCTGGACAAGTAAGTAACTAATGCATGCGTCTCTGTTGTTGAGTCGCCGCCACCCGGACTGCAATCAGTAATGTTGCACCCTGTGACTCAAGTCACACAACATGAGCAACATGGACGTAAGGGGGAATCACTGACCCTACATTCATCCATATTTCCACACTTGAATGATCATTGACATGACACATCTGTGTGAATATGATTGTTTAATGCACACTCAGTGGAGTGTTGTAGCTCGAGCTGTACAAGGCCATGCAAACCCCACTTTACGTTGTTGGCCCATAGAGGGCCAGCCAGAGTCCTTTAGGGAATTACAAGTTCACCGGAAGAGGAAGAGTTCAGGCCGCAGTCTGATTGCTGTGTCATTGGTAATCAAACAGAATATGGCAGTGCATGTCGAGGTCCAAGGTGAGTGTCACAGAGTGGAAGGTGATAATGCAGAGAGCAGAACCAAGCAGAAACAGGCCATATGGTGGATATGAATGCTACAGCTTTCTTCTTACCAGTAAGGCAGATTCATTCACATCATCGTCCTTTGCTGTTTCATGTACCTCACATGTGGGTGGTGGTGTTCTGTCTCCTGCACTGTGTGGCAGTAACACCTCAGGGGCCGGGGATGTGGATGGAGTGGTAGCAGCAGCATTCATCCGAACCAGGCCTTGTGGCAGCAATGCCATGAGGAGGGTCTTCAGGGTATGGAAGAACCCAGCTACCTCTCGCTGGTGTGCAGCTGTGGCAGACGCTCTTTCTGCCTGCATCCACTCCATATTCTCCATAACCCCTCCGCATGTGTCCCAACTCCCAGGTGATATCACTGGAGCCACTCTGACTAGACAGTTGTTCTTGTCTCAGACTCAGAACTCCAGCGATGTCAGCCATGGATCGTTGGAGAGCATGTGGATGTCTGTTAGGGACTTTGAGTGGTCCCTATTGGGACTTAGACACACACGTATGGCATTTAGTTTGGCTGCCATGCGGTCGAACCCCACCCTCACCTATTCAGCCATCTTCTCCTCGCACCCCAGCACACGTCGTTGGAAGGCCATGTATTTGTGGTGGGGGTCCTGGAAGGCAGACGTGGGGGAGGGTGCTTCCTGCTGTGTGGTCTGAGCAGGGGGTGGGGCCTCAGCAATGCAGCGGGGCTTCCCTGCTCCTGGAGGTGGGTTGACGTAGCTGTCAATGAACTCTTGGAGGGCGTCGGTGTGGAAGGTGTGGTGGTCCTCTTCATCATAAGAGAAGAGAGGTTCGGTCTGCTTTGCAGGAGGTGTTGGTTTTCCATCTGCAATGTGAAGGGGAGATGCAGTTTAACATTGTGTTTAAATGTATGTTGATGCATTGTACATGTTTACATACAGACTGCATGACATGGTGCATTGTGGCTGTCTGGGAGGAGCTGCCTATTTGATGCGGGACTGTGGACATTTCAACAACATCACGGATGTGTGGCTGTACTTGTACATTATCAACTCACATTTCCCTGATATGCCAAATGTGATTGGCCAGTTTCTACACACGAGTGGCACCAGTTGGGTCCTCTGTTCTGTTGTGGACGTGTTGTGGTTTGTTGCTGTGCTCTGCTTGTTATGTGTGTGTGCAGCATTTTGGGATAGTCACCCCTGCAACTCTGATTTTGCTGCCCCTTATTTATTTCATGCAGTGTGCCTTTGGCTTCTGTGCTTATACAGTGCTGAGATGTTGCATATTTGGGTACATTGGTCTCTTGGTGGGAATTGGGAGTCTGGGGCATGGTTAATCTGCAGATGTGTTATTGACATCATTGGTTGTTGGTGCACATGGATGTGTTAGAGTGCGACCTGCTCCTTTACGGATGTGGTCAACACTCAGCCACCTCAGTGTCGCGGCATGCAACATTTCATGATATGTTCACTTCAGCAATGCTATTCGTAATGCAGTGGCACTTGCATTGTCAGTGTTGCTCACAGACACGCCGCTTTGCTGGGTTTAACACATGTGCATGGGTTGGTTGTGAGATTGGTGATGTGTGGGAAGGGCCCAATCTGGGCACATAGTTGACGGGCATACTTGCTGTTTCTAGGTGTGCTGCAGTGTGCCAAGGGGATCAGAAACATGCTCCAGAGTCATTGTGGGTGTGCACTGTGCTCCGCTTAATTGAGCATGTGTGCCATTATGCCCATCTCCCCCCCGTTCCCCAAGTCCCTGGTCATTACTCACACTGTTGCTGTTGTGGCAGGTCATGTTGAGCAGTGTCCGATCCCCCAACTCCTGCCACCGTCTCCCCACTGATGACTGTGGACACCATTTCCTCCATCTCATCCAGGTCCTCCTGTGGTGCTGGACTCCCATCTCCAGTCTGCATTGCTGCCTTCTAGCAGTTGGCGAGTTTATGTATGGTTATGCGCTTCACATCAGTCCAGCGCCTCTTGACCTCTTCCATTGTCCTCCTCAGCACTCCGACTGCATTCACCTTGTCCACAATGGACTGCCATATTGCATTTTTTGTTGCCAATAACTCAGTGGAGATGACGAACAGTAGTTGATGGTGTTTGCACCACTTCTGTTATCAGGATCCTGTTTACCTGCAGACTTAAACGCATCTTCCTCTTCTTGTCCTATCCCTTCCCTGACCCCGAAGTCCCAGTCTTGTCCTGCGGGGGGCTTGTGGGGTTCTGGTTGTCCTCTGTACTTGCTCCGGCTACCTCCATAGTGCTTTGCAGTTTTGCTTTTGTTTGTATTTTTTTCTGTTTTTATAGTGATTTTTCCCGCCTGACATGTTTGAATTGCAGGCCTGGCGAAGATTATTGCTGATTTTTTTATCGCGGTTGGGCCCATCGCAACTTTTTTCGAATTGGGGTTTACATTTTTATCTCCGTCCCGGTGACTTTATCGCGGACATTTGACGCATTATCGGAAACATATCGCATGTTATCGCCTTGTGGTGAATACGACGTTAACACTGAGTTATTTTCCCGAGATAGACGGCGATATGAAACATTGCGTTAACCGATTTTGGCGATGATTTTCACACATTCTTGAGACTATCCCCCTTTGTGTATAATGGTTTGGCACTGATCGGGCTCTGAGTGACACGTTGCTTATATAATGAAAAATGTACACACTGCTAGTTTACAGTGTCTTTGACTTGAAAAAAGATTAAATGAGAGGGCTACTCAAGTACAGTATCAATAGAACAATGGATTGCAGCGTGGATCTGACGTCAGAGGCTGGGAATAGACTTATATCAGCATGGGTGTCTGACACTGACTACATGTGAAATGATTTCACATTAATAATCAGTGCTTACGTTTGGGTCACGTGTGAAACATGAATATTTTATACAGAGAATGTGCCTCACAAATAGTGGTTTGATAACCAGTGTACATAACTGGAGAGTAATGTAAAATGTGGGAGTTTATGCGAGATTCAGGAGGGTTTGTTGTTTGCAATGGCACATACAGTATTCAGAGTAGACAATTTGTTTTTCTGCTTCTTTTGTGGTCTTGGTTTGGCTCCAGGCAGATAGGCAGGGTTTATCAAAAGCTGAAAGAAAGATTGTTTTGGGGAAAAACATTTATTTTGAAGGTTTCCAGTTTATTTTCTGTTAAGGGAGGGTTTCTTTGCTGATATTATTGTAGGGTCAGCATGTTTTGCTTCTGTTTTTCTTCTTCTAAAGTGGAATAACAGCATAACTTGTTGTCTTGTTTGTAGTTTTTCCTATTTTACTTGGTAAAACTTTGTATTTTTTTTAGGTAACATTTCTTTTTCATTTTAAGTTCATTAGTATTGTTTTCTGATACTTTTCTTGGCTTCTTTAGTTTTTTTCTGTTCAATCAATCAATCAATCAGGGTTTTATAAAGTGTGCTACTCACTCGTGAGGGACTCAAGGAGCTGGGGGGAAAGGGGTGGGAGGGGTGCAGCTCCGGATCAGTTCAAGAGCCAGGTCTTGAGGTTCTTTCTGAAGGTGTGCAGGGTTGGAGAGCGTCTGATGTTGATTGGGAGCTCGTTCCAGGCCTTTGCTGTGACATAGGAGAAGGCCCTTCCGCCTGCTCTGTTCCTGCAGATGCATGGGGTTACTGCCAGGGCGAGGTCAGAGGTCGGCGCAGCCGAGGTTCCTTTTGGGTACGTGGAAGGAGACTCTCTCGTTGAGGTATTAGAGTCCGATATTGTGGAGGGATTTGTAGGCATGGGTGAGAAGTTTGAAGGTTACTCTCTTCTCGACGGGGAGCCAATGGAGGTCTCGTAGGTGTTGGGTCATGTGCTTGTGTCATGGGGTTCCAAGGACGAGTCTGGCTGTTGTTTTGGGTTTTGATCTTTGACTATTTTTATAATTTTCTTGACAACTGTTAGGAGCACACCGTCCTTTAATAGGGGGTTTTGTGACATGCTGCTTCCTTTCTAGTGTGTGGCAGAACCCCTATCAGTGATCCTTAGTAACACAGAAGAGGCCTATATTGGACTACTGGAGGCTTTATTGTGGATGGAGAGGAGAAGGAGGGATGGAAAGAGAAGCAACAGAATATGTAAGAACTGCATGCCGAGATTTTGGGACCTGAAGTTCACAGGCAGGTCCTTAAGGCCATGTTCAGCCACAAGAGCATAGACAAGACGTGTCAAGTAGGACCGGGGTCCAAAGAGAATGACCTAACGTACCAAAATGCAGTTATACTCATGGGTTTAGGAGTATGTCAAGTTTTTTTTTATGTATAAGTTTGTATTGGCATTTTCATAATCACGATACCCATGCCTACATAATAAGGAAAACACAATATTTTCAAAAAAGAAACATCACTTGTAATCCCACCCCTCTGCCTCTTACAAAGTCACAAGGCAATGTACGGGTGCTGTACACTGTTGACGGTTCCCCATGACAGAACAAAAAATAGAGGTTCGAGTATAACCAGTGCATGGCGTATAGTATAAGTCACCTTATATTTCCCACTGTATACATGCCATCCCTGCATCCGCATCGACACACACACATCTAAGGAGGCAACTCGTTACTCGTTTGGGGGAGCCAACAGTTCAGTGAGAATCACTACCCAGGCCTCCAGGTCATCAGCTAACTTATTGTCCCTATGCGTTTTGCACATTTGGCACACCTCAGTCATGTCTGTCAGCCAATCAGTACGTTTTGGCGCAAACAGTGACAACTACCCTATGGTTATTCCACGCTTGGCCAACACCGGTCCCAATATATGAAACTTCCTGCTTAATTTCTTCTTTTTCTTAATGAGGATGTGCCGAGGCAGACATCTCCCTGCATCTCTAGGGATGGACCACCCCGATGCCGCACCCAAGGAGGTGAGACGTGCCTCCAAGTATTCATCTATTTGGACACACCCAAAACATTAGCAGAAAATGTGCTCCCTGTTCCTTGCAGCGGGGACCCATGGAGGAGTGCTCCAGATTTATAGTATAGAGTGTACTAGGAGTAAGATAGTAAGATAAACCTGGTGCACCAAATTGTATTGAAACAGTTTAAACCGCACATTGGTGGATGTGGGCTACCCTCCCTCATGTATTCCCTCCCAGTCTTTTCCCGAGAGTGGCGCCACCAAGATCTCTTGCCCTGTAACAGCCAACAGTGTTTCCCACATCTGGGATGTCTGTTGGACCTCCAGAAAAGACGTCCATAACCCACGTGCAGTCGCTGCTACTTTAGCAAACTGATTGTTTGGGTATAAAGTGCGCAGAGTTTTGCAACTGCCAGTCTGCCATTTATCTACTGACTAGGGGCCAGATGTAGGTGGCCATTTACCAACCGGTAACGGCCAATTTCGGCCGTTACCGACCAGTAAATGGTCATTTGTGATGTAGGGCCCTATTTTACCGATTCAGTAAATTGACCGAATCGGTAAATTTACTGAATCGGTAAAATACTGAATCAGTATTTTTACCGATTCGGTAACTTGCAGATGTAGGTGGGACTCTTCTGAGTCCCACAGGCCTTACAGAATCGGTATTTTACCACCCAATCCAATTGGGTGGTAAAATACCGAATCCAGGTGTGCAAGCACATGTGTGCATGCACACCTATGCCATGTGACAGACAGACATGCCCATAGGGCATGTCTGTGTGCCACATGGCACACGTGCCTGAATTCGGGGTGCTAGAGGGTGTCAAAGTGACACCCCCTGCACCCTTGCAACATTCGGTATTTACCGAATCGGTAAATACCGATTCGGTAATGCCCATTGATTCCTATGGGCTTCAATGCCCATAGGAATCAATGGGCATTACCAAATCGGTATTTACCGATTCAGTAAATACCGATTCTTACAGAATCGGTAATTCAATTACCGATTCTACCTACATCTCCCCCCTTCTATTTTACCGATTCATAAATACCGAATCGGTAAAATTTGGTATTTATAAATCGGTAAAACAGAATTACCTACATCTGCCCCATAGTCTGTTCAATAAATTTAAACAGGTGTAAAGCCTAGATGTTCATGTCGGGTGCAAAGGGAGCCCTTTTCAGCACTATATTGACCGCCATCTCCCAGATGCAACATACCTGTCTGACCACATAAGGTAAAGTACCCAGGGCTCTTGCCCCTATCACAATAACTCAGGCAAAGGAACCCCATTGCAGGTACCCTCAGCAGTCTGCGCTCCTAGTGCTCATGGTCGTCCAACCAGTGGGCCGCATGTTGCAGCTGCGCTGAGAGATTATGAAGCTCCAGGCAAGGCAACTCAAGACCTCCCTTTTTCCAGGGGCGCTTGAGAGTGGCCAAACTAGCTTTCTTTCTCTCATTAACCCATAGCAGTTCCACTATCAACTTATATAGGTCCAGAAAGAATTTCCTAAGGAGTTCAAATAGGGTCCCGTGGAAAATATACAGGCGGCAGGGTCATATTATCTTTTTCACCAATGCCAGCCTCCCCATTAGGAAGAAGCGAAGGGTATTCCAGAAGTTTACTGTAGGCCTCAATCCATCAATCACTCTACCTATATTTACTGATTCAAACTCCCCAGCCCTATGAGTGATCCTTATCTCCAGATATCTTCCCATCTTGTTCTCTGATGGGAGATCCAGCTGTGGCAAGTCCTGCACCTGCCTACCAAATACCTTGGTCATGCCACGTTGTGCATTCACCATCTGCACATCCTGAATCCCTACCACAGGTGAGCAGCGAGTTTCACCTCGGATGAGCGTGTTGAGCATTCTACTAGCCTTGTCCCCATCCATGTGGAGTCGCTGTCTATAATTTGAGCCTACGAAAGAATCTAGCCTGTCCCAAGTCCCTGTCCATTAAGGTGAGGTGCACAAAGCATCCTGAAGAAGGACAGTGGTGGAAGCACTTTGCTACTCAGTCCCTGGGTATCACTGTCCTCCTGAACCACATGAATGGCTGCATCCAAGATGTATCCACCATTCTTCACATAACTTGCACAGGATAACTTTGAAGAGAAGGGGGTACAAAGTCCCTTACACTAATCATTTAAATGTAGTCACCATTGGCGGCCCGCACATCAGCGCAGCACTGGTCTCAAATTCTGATGCTTAGGCAGTGACAATACGGCGCCCAGGAAGTCCAGGCCAAGACCAAAATCAGGCAATATCCCAGAGTTTGTGGGTACCATCGAAAGGGCCCCAGGAAAAAGGATCAAGGAGAGTTTGCTCAAATAAATAGGACAACATGCCTGTTGTGTGGTCCCATAACCACCGGGGAAATAGGAGAACCTGGCCACATAACCAGTGTCAGTAAAGAAGCATCTTCATCAGTTCCCCAAATCATACCTCTCTTTCCATTTTGAGTATTGAACATACCCCTTTGCCTCTCTCCCCTTCTTTAGCCTTTGTGGAATGAGGACTACCACAAGGGTGGAAGATCCAGGGCCAATTGGTCCAGGCTGCACTCTTTGCAGGGCCCCATGCTGCACTGCTAAATCTATTTATATACCACAAAAGCAAGCCTAGCCCAAGGTTGACCTACAGGATTAGGTCACATACCCTACCTACACACATATATAATCCAAAAAGTTCTGAATTTCTGAAGGTAAAATGTGAAGAGATCTAAACAGTATTTATTATTTTCCGGGTTGTTCGCGTTTGAACTACCAAATAATATGAAGAAAATTAAAATATTACAAAGTAGCACAAAACTCGTCCTAAAAGATGTCTTTCAGGCTTCCAATTTGTCATATGTTGGGTTTAGGTGGATGAAGACAGAGTTTCATTTTGAACAACATGGAGGTAAGGGCTTTGGAAAGAACCCTCATTCTGTTTGAGGGAATACTGATGCATTTATGACCCTTTCCTCTTCTAGTTATCAAAAAAAATCACCCTCAAAAGACAAAATCACCAAACCAAATAAAAGTATAGACACATTAATAGACGTGTTTCACTTCATTCAGTTTCTTTGTTGTATAGTTTGGTTGTTGTAGGGAGAGTTTTCGATTGAAATGAAACCTCTCTGAGGGCCCGATTCACAGAATGAACTTAAGACTCAATCTTAAACTTACTACTATTTTGGTATTCACAGAATGCACTTACTACTTTTGGCATTCACAGAATGCACTTACTACTTTTGGCATTCACAGAATGAACGTACTACTTTTGGTATTCACAGAATGAACTTACTACTTTTGGTATTCACAGAAGTTAGGATTTTGTCTTAAGACAAACTTAAGACAGACTTAAGACAGACTTAAGTTAGGATTTTGTCTTAAATCTGTCTTATGTCTGTCTTAAGTCTGTCTTAAGTCTGTCTTAAGTCTGTCTTAAGTTTGTCTTAAGTCTGTCTTAAGTTTGTCTTAAGACAAACTAAAGACAGAGGGGCATATTACCAAGCAATAGCGATAATTATCGCTATTGCTTGGTTAGAGACAATAATTTATCGCCGACCTGCGGCGATTTTTATCGCAGATAAACCTTGGTATTACCAAGGTTTATCGCAAATGTGATAAAAATCGTCCGCAATGCATGAATATCGGTGAAAAGTTGGCGATATTCAAGCATTAGCGAGCTAATGCTCTTAGCCATGTTATCCACCTCCCATTGGATAACATGGCTAAGAACTGCTAAGGGCAGGTGTTAGCTTTTGGAGATATTCGCGCTTAGCGCCAATATCTCCAAAAGTTGGTAATAGGAGATAGCGATGTTAGCGACTGTTTCCAGTCGCTAACATCTCGGCACGCCCACTTTGCATGTCATTAGTGATAAATATCACTGACATGCAAAGTG
The DNA here is from genome assembly GCF_964263255.1 of Lissotriton vulgaris. Lineage (NCBI taxonomy): Eukaryota > Metazoa > Chordata > Amphibia > Caudata > Salamandridae > Lissotriton > Lissotriton vulgaris. The sequence goes on from NC_141685.1 coordinate 301,765,818, forward strand.
GGGCCCAAGATGGTCGCTATCTCCTACTAGCTGTCGCTAACTGGTGTTAGCGACAGCTAGGTAATAGGGAGCTAATTTTATCTCCGCTTTCTTGGCTTTTAAAGCCAAAAAAGCGTAGATAAACCCCCTTGATAATATGCCCCAAAATCCTAACTTCTGTGAATACCAAAAGTAGTAGGTTCATTCAGTGAATGCCAAAAGTAGTAAGTGCATTCTGTGAATACCAAAATAGTAGTACGTTTAGGATTGAGTCTTAAGTTTATTCTGTGAATCGGGCCCTGAATGTTGTAAAACTGAGATATCAGTGCATGGTGAAGGTCAGAGAGGGCTCGACGGATGCTGCGCCAGTGATGTGCACTGTGAGAGAGCCCTAAGAGCCAGGTCTGCCTACTAAGGCTGAATGTATGAGACATACTTTTCTGTTGCTCAGATGTATTTTCCTGCTGTGCATCCAGGGCCTCATTTATGAAAAGTGACGCATCGCTGCGTGAAAACAGCGATGCGTCACTTTTCACTGCGCAGTCCTTACGACATTCCTGATGCGTCATATGTAATGTATGACGCATCATGTCGCAAGGAGTTACAGATACGTCAGTGTTTCTGACGTATCTGTAAGCGCAAAAGTGACGCATTGCTGGAGTGTGTCACAAAAGTGACGCAACTCCAGCAATGCGTCCTTTCACATGGGGAAAGCCCCTTGTGAAAGGGCTTGCGTCAGTCTTACGCCTGCTGTGAGGCAGGCGCAAGATTTTGACCCAACAGCGTCCTAAAAATGACGCAGTGAAATCTCATAGATTTTACTGCGTCACTATTACGAGGCTTTTTGCGGGGGAACGCCCCCTCTGCATACATTATACCTGATGCAGGTATAATGTGGCACAGAGGTTTAAAAAGTGATGCATCTACCTAGATGCGTCACCTTTTAAATATGGCGCAACGAGGCGCATTTTTTACACCGCTGGTGCGTCACAAAAAGTGACGCACCGGCGGCGCAAAACTGACGCAAGGCCTTCATAAATAAGGCCCCCATTTTTTTGTGTCAGATGCACAGTTATTCATTGGGACATGCATGATTTACTGCTGTTTAGAAATTCTGGTCCTGGATATGTTTAAAAATACTAAAATGCTGGAAAATTTGAACACTTCGCATTACCTCTAAAACCATGGCTTTGTACCTAATATGTTTGAAAATGTGAGCTGTAAAATGCATCTGGAGAGCACAAGTCTGACTCACTCCAGTCTCACTCTTGGACTTGGTGTGAACATTTTCTCAAGGCTGCTTCTGTTCCCGCTTCTCACTAGCTTATGTTACTTCACACTGCCTTTGCACCATAAAATGAGGGGAACCCGCCTCTTCCTTCAATGGAAATATATGTCCTAGAATCAAAACTGGGGTCTGTCTCTGAGAAAGAAATGATCATTAACTTACAGAACTTTTAAACTCCTTGTAAATCTCCACTCTCATTTTCAGGCTGAAGTTTCTTAAAACGTCAATTAAACGCCTGGGACAAAGGTGCACATCTCATACAGATGGATGCAGTAAGGTTGTATCATGACACAGATACAGGTTATTCATCTTTGGTGATATTCCTGTGAGTGTGTGTACCACGTGAGTGTTGAGATGTTGATCTTCTCTCTGTCTGTGAAGGAGACAGCTGTGAAACACATGCTGATCATAGACAGCACCTTCTTTGTGGTGGGCTCTCCTGTGGGGTTAGTCAGGCGCACATGCACTGAAGGTCAGTTCTAGGTCACTGACCTGTTGCTTCAAGAGTGCTGGAGACCAGGCTGGAGTGAAATGACTGCAGGTGCCACAGTGTAATAAAGTCCCCCTTTCTTCTCTGTGCTTGGTTAGGTTAATTTTCCAGCTTTGGACAGCAAAGGACTTCACTCCCACCAAGAGCAAAACCTTTTCACTGTAGGACTTTCAGTTACATTTGGCTCAGACAAGCAGATTTGCCTATCAGGATCTCAAGTTGACTATCAGAATTTAACTGGGGACCAGTTACTGAAGGTATTTTGACCACTGAGCATGTCTTAGATTGAGACATAATGGGGCTGCTTGCTTTTGTAGTTTGCATAGTTTCAGTATCTCTGTCTTTTGTGCTCCGGCATAAACAGCATTGCAGTAGTCTAGTCTCGACAGCACCAATGCCCCGACCAGCTCAATTCGGCGAGCGAGCAGCAGAAATATCAGTACACCGCAATATGAGATGGAGGTTGACATTTTTCATCAGCACCATTGGTGGCTCGCAGAGGGAGTGCTGCAGGGCTGTGGGGCGTGGCGGGGGAGGAACGGGGGCGAGTGGAGTCCGACGTACAGCGGCCAGGAGTAAAGTTAGTAAAAAAATAAATAAAACGATTTACCTTGCGCTTGCTCCATCGCTGATTTGGCGATGCAGCAAGCGCAAAGTAAATCGTTTTATTTCTTTATTTACTAACTTTTCTGCTGGCCGTTGTACGTCAGACTCCACTACCCCCCTACTCTGCCCCTCCCCCGCAGCACTCCCTCTGGGAGCCGACGCTCATCAGCACTGTGATTGGGTGATCAAAAGAGAAAATGGAGTCAAATCAAACTCTCAGGTTTATTACTGTTTTAGTAGGGAACAGCTAGATGCTGGGGAACAAGAAAACTAGACCAAGAGACACTAAGAATAAACAGCCAGATGAGACATCAAGGGGCTTATTCACCAGCCCTTTGCGCTGCCGGTGCATCACTTTTTATGATGCTCTGGCAGCGCAGAGTACAGACCCATAACTTCGAGGCCACACTAGGCAACTTTGCGTGGCTTTTCATGGCCTCGTAGGTATTGTGAAGGCAAATGCAATGCAAGCCACTGCTCTGCCTTTCACTGTGTCAGGAGGCATTCCATATGTGTTGCAGTGTGTTTTCCTGAACAACACCAATGGGTTTTGACACATTCCCAGATTTACAAGGATCTATAAAGCCGGGAATGAGTAAAAACTGTATGCCTCCCAGGGGAGGTGTAATGAGGAGAAATATCTTTATTTATTCTCGTTTTTTCCTCTAGAAATAGGAAAAAGCCTCCATGGATTGATTTGTGCGGAAAGGTGTACCTTCCTGCCTATGGGGCGTTCAGGCAGTGCTAGATGGACTGGTCTGACAGGTCAGTGATTGGGCCAGTTTTCTAGTGGTTCATGTGTGTCTGCTAGGCTATTTTTGGCTCTTTGTGGGCCTGTTTTCTGGTCTGTTGGGACAGTTTTTACTGTTGATTTTCATGTTATTAAAGCAAACATTGCCTACAAGCAAACTAAGATCTGTTCAGTGTTCCATACCTTGCAAAACACTTATACAGTGTGCCTTTACAAGTTCAAAACTGCTGCAATTTGCAAACACAGCCCATTTGTTTTGGCTAGCAAATTCACAAACTGGGGCCATTTTTTTCCGGTGCCTAGGCCTTTTTTAGTCCCAGTCCGACACTGGCCAATTATACCAGATAAAGGAACTTTGTGGAGCAGGGAGCAATGCAGAGGGGCAGTGAACAGCAAAGTGAAAACAAAGCAAGTAGAATGCTAGAAAGAGGAGACATGGGGCTCCAGGACACCACAAAGAGAGGGCGTGGTATCAAGAAGAGCAAAAGGAAAGAATAATGAGCGCAAGGACAGCAGAAAGAGGGATAATGGTAAACAAGAAAGCTAGACCCAGGGACAATAGGCAACAAACACCAGAGGGACGTTCACCAGTAAAAGACAGTAAAAAAGAGCTGTCATGGAGAGAAGGATACATCAAAGACAGGGTGCAAAAGACAAATAACAACAAAAGAGTAAACGGGCTGCAAAGACAGCAGTAAAAGGGTTACTGGTAGAAAAGAGCACCTGACAGATGGGGGCGATGAGGAGCAGGGAGACTAAATAGAGGGCCAGTCACTAGCAAGGACTGTACATAGAGGTAGTTTAGGGGGTTAAGAGCTCATAAAGGGGAGGAGTGGGTATAAAGAGACCACAAAGAGGTGAACCGTGAACAAGAAATCCAGAGGGGTAGGTACAAGAAAATGCTGACGCTTGGTATAATGCACCCTTGCGCCATGTTACAAGGGTGCCTGCACTGCAGGGGTTATTGTTTATGTGCAGGAAGGGAACACCTTCCTGCTCATCCCTTCCTGCTCATCCCTTCCTGCTCACAAAACAATCACTAATGGCGATTTGTTCTTTCTATGTGTGCTGTAAAAGGCAGCACACATAGAAAGAGCAAAAAACGAGGAGAAATTAATAATTTCTTATTGTATCACAGAGTTTTGCGAACTTGACCCGGTATTGGTTATCAGTGCACTTTACATAGCACCAGTTGCGTTACATGAGAACACATTCATTTTTGTTAGGCACGGGGAGATTAAGTGATTTGCCCAGAATCACAGGATGTTTAACGTCATTGCCGAGACTCAAACCCTGTTCTCCAGATTCGTGGTTGACCGCCCCAGCCGTTAGGCCAACTCCTCTCTGGGTGTTTTACCTGGCCTTAGTTTTTGGAGCTGCCCCATCCTTGTAAATATGGGGCAGCATCAAAAAGCAATGGGTGTTGCGGCGGGACGGCCACTGCAACACCCATTGCACGTCCGTTTCATGCTAAGTCAAGCGTGAAAAGGGGCCTTATTTAAAAGGCGGCGTAAAGCTACATTCCGAAGCTTAACACCGCTTTGTAAATAAGAAAGGGATATCGCCACCAGAACATCACTAAAAGTGACGTTCTAGTGGTGATATCCCCTTGTAAATATGCCCCCAGTATGAGAAGGACTAAGGAACCAGGAAATCGCAGAGAGGGGAGTAATGAATACAATTATTCCTGATGTCTTACTGAACCTTGAGAAAGCTTTACCACTAAACAAGTGAGAAATGTGGCTCACTGGTTAGAGCGGCAGACCCTAATGCAGAGGGCTGACCCGGGACCAGGGTTCAATTCCCGATGTGGCAGGGTCTTGGGCTCAATGTCCACGGACTCGATAATTCTCGCCTCAGTGCCTACTCTAATCACGAGTCCTACTCTGCAACTCTGGGCAATAGCTTGCTTAATCTCCACAACGACCCCAACAGCGCTGGGATGCCTGGCTTCACCTTGGGGGTGCCCAGTAGGGGGCATCTCACAGGGAAAGCCAGGAAGGGTTCCACAGCGGTATACAGTGCCAGAATGCCTGAAAGGTGATAGTGCGCTTTACAAGTATACATACATTAACATTTACAAGAGCCAAAATGACTTGCCTTTGCCAATGCAAGGAGTTGACAGTGGGTCAGAGTTTGCTGTGAATGCGATACCTAGGGCCATATTATCAAGAAAGGGATATACATTATCAGTGCTTTTATTGGCAGGAAACTGCCTCTAAAGTGGCGATATTGGGCTTGATAATATGCCCTTGTGAATTCCCATAGAAGCCCAGGTTCTGGTGTTAACCTGGGCTTCTATGGGAATGCACAAGGGCATATTATCAAGCCCATTATCGCCGCTTTAGCTGCCCTTTCTTGATATTATGGCCCCTTATTTCATCTGAAGGGATCAGTGTAGATTTTAGTGGAGAGCTGCTAATACTGCCAGGACAGGTGGAAGGTACATAAGGTGCTCAGTGTAGGCAATGTAAAGAAAGAAAACCTATAGTTTTTTCCCAAAAAAGGAACAAAATATATTGTTTTACTAGTGACTGTCAGATCTGGAGCCGTATTTAAATGTATTTACTTTAATGTGACTAATATTTGTAAACTGCGATCATTATTAATGGTAGTTCATTACTTTATAAATAAATAAATAATTAACTTGATTTTGGAAGTTGGCATTGGTACATATTTGTGGTGTTGTCTCTGCATGTGTAGTGCAATGAGAACCACAAAGATTTAAGTGAATACGATAAAAAATTGTTTTGTGTTGACAAGTCATCTTTGTTTTTTTAACTGCAATTCCATCCTATTCATTTGATCAAGTTCTCAGCACGATTGTAGCAATAATCCTCGTACTTGGCTCCAAGCAGACAAAGGAACAGCAGAGAGGCATGAAGCCCTGCAGTTTCTGTGGTACAAAAATGACTTCCGTCACAGGCATAAGCTTAGCCTGTGCCTATGATAAGGATGTATGTCAAAATATTGTATACAGAAATATAGTGCTACTAAATAATTGTGTACTAATTATAATTTACAAAAATATAATCCTTTGGGTATGCATTTATTGTTATTTGCTTCAATACGGTGACATTTTTGAAGATTTTATTTAAGAGAAAATAATGTTGTCAGGCGATATTCTGACAATGGTATTCTGGTACTACACACATTGTACTTCTGAGAAATGTTTGGACCTCCTTTTGTAAGGTTCCTTCCCAGTCAAATTAAGTTAATTTGGGTGGCAGGTAGTTTTGGTGATTTTTAAGGGCGGTTCGCTCCTGCTGAGTCAATCTAAATGTCGGCTGGGGTGCGGATCCTGAATATTGACTACAGAATATCGTGGGACACTAATATCATAGACAGAATATTGAGGGATGAAATATCAAAAGGTAATTTACATATGTCTATCTTGACAATATATATATTGTTTTGTTTAAAATAGCTTTATTTCGGCGCAAAGCCATAAAAGCATAAACACAAAAAATCTTACAGCTATGTTAAAAACGAATTATAAAACATGCCATCCCTGACATAGTATATTCATACATTCATGTATGAGAGCGGAGGCATAGCAGCATACAAAAGATTTTGGCCTCATTTATGAGGTTTTTGAGTAGGGCAGCACCCCAAGGAATCTTGCAGCACTGCCCTACTTCAAAACAAAAAGGCAGGAATGCACCATATATATGTGATACAGTGCATCCCTGTCCTTTTCCTCAGCGCCATTCACAATGGGCTACAATGTGTCAAAGGAGGCACCCTTGCACTATAGTGCAAGTGAGTCAGTGTTGCTGGGCTGATTGATTTTGTGCAGGAAAGGACACCTTCCTGCACAAAATCAATCAATTGAGGTGATTTCCTCTTTCTATGTGAGCTGCAGAATACAGCACACATAGAAAAAGAAAAAACGAGGAGAAATAAAAACATTTCTCCTCGATTCGCCTCCCTAATGCCCCCCCTGGGATGGCGTTAGATTCTGACACATTCCCAGGTTGACGATTTCTCCTAAATCTGGGAATGCTTCAGATTCCATGGGTGTTGCGTGTGTGCACCCACAGCAACAGCCATGGAATGCCTCTTTCAAGCAGTGTTGTGCGTGAAAGGGGCACATATTTACAAGGCCAAGAAAATCAACGTAAAGTGGCTTTACGTGGCCTTATAAATATGCCGGGCACATTGCGCCACAGGACATCAAAAAAATCCTGTTCTGGTGCCGAAAGGAGCCTCATAATTGAGACCCTTAGTGATTAAACAAATACCAGCTGCATTGTTATAAGTTAAACTACAAAAAAATCAATATATATAATTGTGCAATACGAGTCCTAGTTTACAATAGAGCAGATTGGCAATATAAGGTGAGATATATTAAAACATATGAAAAATAATAATTACGCAAGTTCAACCATTTCATTCCGGTGTAGAGGAGATATTATACAGCACAGCAGAGCAATGGCAGGATGCTAAGTTTCACAAAGTGTTGAAGTAGCCTACATGGACTCTACCCAGTACGATAACTGGGGTGTAGGAGATTAATCCGTAATGGGTTGCAATATCGATAAACACTAGGGGCCCGATTTACAGAATGATCTTAAGACTCAATCCTAAACTTACTACTATTTTGGTATTCACAGAATGAACTTACTACTTTTGGCATTCACAGAAGTTAGGATTTTGTCTTAAGTTTGTCTTTTGTTTATGTTTGTTTTTGTTTGGCAATTGATACTTATGGGAAATGGTGTCATTCAGTTTCCCAACGTGTAATGATTTTTTATTAATCAAACATGAATAAATAAAATAATTGAAAATGATTGGAGATGTTCTATTGCTCCCTTCACTGCGGAGCCCTCTCAAGCAGAGGCCTGAATACTGAAGAATGTGCATTTCTCATTTAGTGATGAGGATCACTGTTCTAGTCAAGTTCCAGTGCGCACAATCAGATTGGGCGCTTGCCTAGACCAGCACGGTGCCCTGTTGTATAATACGGTACCTGGGGATGTATTACATATAGTACCCAAAGGGCACAATGAGCATATGCACTCGATTTCTGCACCCCCAGTGCACAGTAGCATTAAAGAAGGGGCAGAAAATGTTTGTGCTGCCCCGCCTGTAATACAGATAACATTGGCACACATACAGCACATTCCTTCATTTACGTAGGGGCGTGGTCCCATGCAAATAATGGAAACCCTTTGCCTCGGCGCCCACCCTAGTGGAGCACTGACTATCCGCCACAAAGAGCTGGTGCAGGGGATACCATCGAACCCTGAGACATGTCCCTGCGGGTGGGTAAATTCAGTCACTGCACCTGCTTGGAGGGGATCCATGCCCCACTTTAAAGTGCAGGCTGGAGCTGCTCCAATCAGCTGGTCAGTCTTTCACTAATTCATGAGTTTGTGGCTACCTTGGGGGACAGCGTATTGATTATAGTATTGTCCCTTTTTACGCGTGGCACACCTGTCTAAAGGCGCACCGCAAGCAGGGACAATGCAGGCCCTGGCATTCAAATTTGATCCGAATTTTAGACCCAACGACTGGCATTCACCACCTGTCGTCAATTACTGCACTTTCCGGGGAACTTCAAAAGCCCTTCAGACTTGGAGTCAGTGTTCCCGCGTGCTCCTCCTAAAGGTGTAGACTGAATATAAATCCACGGCCATAAAAGCGCGCTGTGCAGTGCTGCGGGTCCCCTTGAGGATACTGGAGAGAGGGCTGGGGCCTGCGCTCCCAGAGGCGCTCGATGCAGGCGCACAGCACACACCTCTCCATCGCCATCAATCTTCCGTTTTTTACAAGCACTTCACTTCATCCGAGGAGCTTAGCTGGATGTCTTCAGTGCAGAATCAATCAGGTTCTATGGCCCTCAGTGCGGCGTGGCTCGCGCCGGCCGCGCGCCCTCCCCGCGCGAGGGATGATTAGCTCGCGCTCATCCATTGATCCCGGCGCCCTCGCCGGCAAAGAGAGAGACACTTCCCTTTCATATCGGCGATATTTCATCCCTGCTTGTCAACATTTAACTGTGCCTGAGCCCCCGTTGCCTTTTTGAAGAGGACTTTTATCACTTCCTTGAGGCCAGCTCAGGGACAGCGCGAGCCCCCGGGCGATGCGCGAGCGCGGCACGGGGCGTCTCGAGCCGCTCCGAGGCCCGGTGCTTCCATGGCCAAGCACTCAGCACGAGACAATGCAGAGAGTCACTTTACAACGAATGATCTATTTTATTAGTATGTCTTTGAAACACTGTCTTGTGTTCATCCTTAAAATTGACTCTATCCCTACATCCTCAGAGAGGGGAATGGTCTGTGAGGAGTCAGTGCGCAGTTCTCTCTCGTTAGTCTGAGCCCCTGAGAGATACACTTTTTCGGCGAGTAGCACTCTACTCCGGAACCCATAATGGGAAGTGGTGAATTAGTATAGTGAAATATGAAAGTAATTTGAGGGGTGGATATATTAGTCAGCTATTTGGATTGAGAAGGATAGTAGAGGGATAGATAAGGGTAGAAGGTTTGCATTTATATAGCCCTTGCTATCCTTGATGGGGTGTTGAAGCGCTTCTTCGGCGAGTAGTATGCTACTCTGGAACCCATACAGTGTTAGTGGTGAATTAGTATAGTGAAATATGAAGGTCATTTGAGGGGTGGATATGTTAGGCAGTTATTTGGATTGAGACGGATAGTGGAGGAATAGAAGAGGAAAAAGGTTTGCATTTATATAGGTGGTTTAATATCTGATAAATTCGGCCCCACATGGAAATTTCCTATCCCATGGCGATTTAACAGGTAATTACATAGTAGTCATGTGGTGACACTGCACAGAAGTCTTATTTTTTGGGTGGATTAACCACTCCACCAGTACTGTGTTACTCATAATAAGACGCATAGAATTTCTTGTAAACCTACAATATTTTGATTTTATGTGATTGGACTGTGTTAGGAATTGCCATCGTGTACGCCACAGAATTAATACAATTCAGAGTAATTTGTGCATAGGGTACGCAGGCGGACACCTTTGATGCCTCATGTGTAGAGGTGTTGCCGGTATCACCAGCCATACATAGCACAGCATCCTTTACAGTCACATGTCAGTTGGTAAGTGCACTCCACCACCTGGCACAAGGAGCGAGTTTTTTTTAGTCTGAGGGCACGCAAGACAGGGAAGCCTGGACTTCGGCACATCCTGAACAAGCAAACAAAAGAAGCAGAGCACATATTTGCCCTGCCTATGGTCATAAATACCTTGAAATTGGTCTGGCTGCTGTTCTCGGTACATCACACAGGTGTGTTCACATTCAAAGTTCAATTAAACCTGGCAAACACTGCTACTAGCGAGAGTAGATAGTGGTGTTTGCTGGGAAGTAAAATCAGAGTGCATTAAACACAGAATGGGATAGCATATGGTACTAAGGCACCTATATTCCCGTAGCTGACGCCAGTCTCTCGAGAAGTCAGATCACGGCCATGTTATGCTATAGGGACATTATTACAACCAAGCTGTATATTGTAAGGAAAACAGGGAATCAGGATAACACAACCCTCCTTTAGGTTTGTGCTTTTTGTAAATCTGTGATAACAAGCACATACATATTTTTCATCGTTTCGTGTTTTCTTTGTTCTTTCCTGTGCAGTAAGTGTGGCTCACCGGTTAGAGGATATATATATATGTGGTTTCTAGTCACGTGTGATACTGGCTGCGCCGACTAACTGTAGCAAACCGCGAATTCAAGCGCATATCGCCTTGACACTAATAACCCGTGCCGGTAATCTTTTCAGGCAATTGTTGAACATCCATCAGGTCCTACTTAGAGTGGTTACCTCTCAAATGACCTTCTATAAGTCTTGTAACCAGACCCGGAACAACTCTTTTTGAAACACCATCCATATCATCCCTTCTTAATTGAATCTGAACAGACACACCGATCAGAGGTGACCCGCCCAGTCGAATTGGCGTGAGACACCTCCACATTATTTCTGTGGTCCTTCCAACCCCCCTCCCCTTCTTTCACCTGGTACTGTCCTGAAGAAGACCCGCTGCAGAGGTGGGGAATTTCCCCTATTGCGCTAGGGTCGAAACGTCGACGATTATGCCCCTTTTACTTTGAGGCCTATACCATTCATTACCCTGTCCTTTGTATAATAATGTATATAGAATTGTATGGATAGGCTGTGTTTTTTGTGCAACTTTCAATTGTCCTTTTGTTGTACATAATCACTTTAATCTTGTGCCCTGAGCCTTTCTTTTCTCCAATTCACTTGAGCACCCCCTTTCCTTTCTTCCTTCCTTCTCAGTAATCACTTTATGAATATGTAAATAAAAATTGTGATATAAATGTGATTATTAGTTACATGTTTTTTATTCAAGTAGTTGTGTTGGGTTTACTGCATACATAATGCAAGTATTATATCTCCTCCTTTTGGTTACAGATTCAATCTGACTAATTGTTTTGTGAAAAATCAAGATTCACATTTATTGATATTTAGAGTGTTGTCTAGGACCACCCATTTTTTAGGTTTCGCCTCGCCGAAGGATGCGCTCTGCGCATCCTTTTCGGCGCAGGCGAAATCCTGTTGAGAACTGTAAGGTGGCTTTGTCCGGCCCTCGTCCTTGATTGGCTGGCTCCGTAAACGGAGCCTTGCCATTGGACGAGGGGCCTGTCCGTCAATGCCGGACCAGACACGGGGGCGTTCCCGACATTCTTTGGCTTTTGCCGACGTCACGGGACGCCGGGAACGCCCCCGTGTCTGGTCCGGCATTGCCGGCACGCAGTATGTAGCTCACCTTTTTTGGAGCCCTTGTGCGGCTGCTGACAGGCAGCTCGTGTACTTTCTCCTCCCCTCTGGGATTCTGGAAACGTAAATTGGCAGTGAGAGAAGCCCCGGCCTGAGAGTGAGCTCTCTGACTTGGTGCCTGCGGTATCTACGGACAAGTGTAATTTGGAATGTTATTGTGAGTTTTAGGTCAATTTATTTTGTATGCTTATTTACAAATATAATAACTTACAATGATTTATTACATTAACACATTCAGTCGCACTAAAACTTCACACATAACCAATACTGAAAACCTCAAAATGTCAAACATAACAATTAAGTTGTTAATAACTACGGACAAGTGAAATTTTGAATGTTATTGTGAGTATTAGGGCAATTTCTTTTTCCATAGCTGGTATGCTTATTTACTAAAATAATAACTTGCAATGACTTAGTACATTAACACACACATTCGCATTGCTCTTGCAAATAGGGGCAACTATTCCTCTGAAAGTCGTCTGACAAAGCGATGCTCAATCAGAGCGCAGTGTGATGACGTATATTATGGGCGCGCGGCCAATCGAAATGCACTCTGCTGTGTAAGCCTGTGTTGCGACTGGATACGGCGAGGAGTCGGAGATGGCGTCTCAGCAGATGCAGGGACAGATGATGCAGATGAATCCTCAGATGATGAACGTAGCACCAGGTCCCAGTGGGGGACCTGCACCCCCGGGGTCACAACAGCACCTCTTCTCTGGGCCCATGGGTCCTGCACAGCAACCGCAGCAGCTTCAAGATTTCGACCCTGTGCAAAAGTACAGGCTGCTTATACCACAACTAAAGGAAAGCCTGCAGGTGAGAACACTCGCTCGTTATGTTGCTGATTTGTGTTTTCGTTACTGGCGCATGTGAACTGTGACTTTTGTAGTCTTGAAGCTATACTTAAAGTCTGTTGTACATACACGCATGCTTCAAGTTAATGTCAAATTTTTCTTACCCCGTTGCTATATTATGGGCGCGCGGCCAATCGAAATGCACTCTGCTGTGTAAGCCTGTGTTGCGACTGGATACGGCGAGGAGTCGGAGATGGCGTCTCAGCAGATGCAGGGACAGATGATGCAGATGAATCCTCAGATGATGAACGTAGCACCAGGTCCCAGTGGGGGACCTGCACCCCCGGGGTCACAACAGCACCTCTTCTCTGGGCCCATGGGTCCTGCACAGCAACCGCAGCAGCTTCAAGATTTCGACCCTGTGCAAAAGTACAGGCTGCTTATACCACAACTAAAGGAAAGCCTGCAGGTGAGAACACTCGCTCGTTATGTTGCTGATTTGTGTTTTCGTTACTGGCGCATGTGAACTGTGACTTTTGTAGTCTTGAAGCTATACTTAAAGTCTGTTGTACATACACGCATGCTTCAAGTTAATGTCAAATTTTTCTTACCCCGTTGCTCGAAGCTTAATTTGTGGTGACAACAATTGTAGCCCCGTGGAAGGTACAAGGAAGAGCGAGCGATTTCCCATGGTGCGTCTGAAAAGAAATCCTCGAATTTTTAACACGTTTATAGGCACAGCCTTGTCAAACGGAATAACCCATGCCAGAGTTGTTGGTTAGAAATGTCACTTAGACTTATCCGTCTCCCTAACTACCTCTGTACTGCTCTGAAGATTTTTGTGGGAGTTAGCCGCTTTAGAGAGTAGTAAGCCGAGAAAAGAGGTGCTAAAAGATGCATGCCCCGCCAAGAAATCCCTTCTGTATAACTCAGTGTGTGGGTTAAACCTGTATGTCGATACGTTTTTTCTTTTTGTGTGCTTACGTGGTTGGTAAGGCAGAACGTTTTTGGGCCACACTCGTATGACGTAAGTTTAATGGGGCACCCTGCGCGCGATTTGGGATAAGGGAACCGCACTGGCTTTCTCTCAAAGTGTTGACGAGGGAATGGTCCAAATAAAAAGTTCAGTGGCCTTCAAATATCAGGATATATTTTCTAGATCAAAACATTCTGGGTGCCAGGATATTCTTAGCTAATTAATGTGGTGATATTAATACCAAAACGGAGCCACACAGAAGTAAATATTGTGACGAGAAAGTATCAAGTCTGTTATAAATTAATCCTAAAACTAAAAACATTTGTCCATCGTTGGCATACTATGGTGATTGTGTGACTAAAGATTTGGTCGGTGCAATATATATATAACCCACGGTGCATTTTTTCAACTTTCACGATGTAGACATTGACTGCAAAGTGTGTTGAACAGTAACAGTACATCAGAAAGTGATTTGAATGATTTTTAGTGGAGGAGTGTGGCTCAATGGTTAGAGCGGCAGACCCTGATGCAGAGTTCTGGTCCGGGACCAGGGTTCAATTCCCGCCTCGGCGGGTCTTGGGCTCATAATTCCTCAGACCTGATTTCTCAGCAGATGAACTGTGTTTCGGTGAGAATCGCCCCTCCTGCTACATCCTGCTGTCTCTCAGCTCTCACTGAAAAACTCGTGCTGTGCACTGCTTTGCACGTAAATTTCGTGCAGCGCTGCTCGCCGATTTATCTGAGGCGCCTCGCCTTATATAAATCGGTGTGCACAAGATCACACGCTTTCTCTTTGCCTTCTGGGGAAGCCGGGATAATTAACCGCAAGCCCACTTCTAAAATTAGGCTGGGCTTTTCGGGGTTGGTATGTGCGTGTGGGCCACCGATACTCAGCCCACTCGGCTTCGGGTGCTTTCACTTTCGCCGGTGCTAGCTGCGGCGCCTCCGAGGGGGCGGCATTTCCCGTCTGAGGCCGTGGGAAGAGGAGTCGGATCCCCGGGCGCGGGGACGGTGCCAGGACCCGGGATGGACGCGCGCGCGCTGACCGACGACCTGCCGGCGGTGGGCAGTCTGTCCAGCCGGGCAGCTCAGCTCAGGTGGTACTCGGAGTAGGAGGGCGCAGCACAGAGACTGCCACCGGGTAAGCAGGGCGGGAAGGAGGGAGGTACCATGCCCCCTGCACTCACACTGAAGCCCCCACCCGGGCCTGGGGAGTTCTCCAAGCAATGGAACCACCTTTGCATTCTGGTGCTTGTGGGTTTAGTTTTCTTGAGGGACGTCACAAGAAAAATGGATGCTCCCCACTTGGAACGGATCCGAAGAAACACTGAACCAGCGGGTGGGGTCGACACTAGCCCGGGGAGCAGGGTGTGGGACCGTCTTTCTTTAGTCCTTCCAGTTCTCGATTATTGTCTTTTTCCATCCTTCCTTCCATTTTTCTTTCTCTCATCTTTTTCTCAGTCCTCTTCCACCAATTCATCCTTCTTTCCTTCTATTATTTTGTGCCTGTCTTTTCCCCTCCTTCCTTCCATCCATAATTCATCCATCCTTCTTTTCTCCATCCGCCAGTCTCTCCACCCCTCTTTCCTTCCCTCCATCATCTGACCTGCTCCCCTTCCTTCTCCATATCCACCCTTCTCTCAGGCATCCCTCACTTCTCCATTGATACATCTGTCCCTCTCTCCTCCCACCCAGCCATCCCTAGCTCCATCCACCCACTCATCTGTGTCTGTCCCTCTGTCCACCCTTCTCTCATCCACCCCTTCAATCTAAACTCTTTCCATTTGTCCCCTGTCCGTCGATCCATCCTTCTCTCCATCCACCTACCCCCCTCACCTCTTATCACCCTCTCCGTCCATGCTTCCCTCCATCCACCTACCTACCTCTCCTCTCTATCCATGCTTCCCTGCAGCCACCTACCCCTCTACCTCTCATCCTCCTCTCCGTCCATGCTTCCCTCCATCCACCTACCTACCCCTCTACCTCTTATCATCCTCTCCATCCATGCTTCCCTTCATCCACCTACCCCTCTGCTTCTCATCCTCCTCTTCGTCCATGCTTCCCTCCTCCACCTACCCCTCTACCTCTCATCATTCTCTCCGCCCATGCTTCCCTCTATCCACGTACCTCTCTACATCTCATCCTCCTCCCCGTTCATGCTTCCCTCTATCCACCTACCCTTCTATCTCTTAGCCTCCTCGTCGGCCATGCTTCCCTTCATCCACCTACCCCTCTGCTTCTCATCCTCTCTTCGTCCATGCTTCCCTCCTCCACCTACCCCTCTACCTCTCATCCTCCTCTCCATCCATGCTTCCCTCTATCCACCTACCCTTCTACCTCTCATCCTCCTCTCCGTTCATGCTTCCCTCTATCCACCTACCCCTCTACTCCTTATCATGATCTCCATCCATGCTTCCCTCCATCCACCTACCCCTCTACTCCTTATCATGATCTCCATCCATGCTTCCCTCCATCCACCTACCCTTCTACCTCTTATCATCCTCTCTATCCATGCTTCCCTCCATCCACCTACCCTTCTATCTCTTTGCCTCCTCTTCGGCCATGCTTCCCTTCATCTACCTACCCCTCTGCTTCTCATCCTCTTCTTCCTCCATGCTTCCCTCCATCCATCTACCCCTCTACCTCTCCTCCTCCTCTTCATCCATACTTCCCTCTATCCACCTACCCTTCTACCTCTCATCCTCCTCTGTCTATGCTTCCCTCATTCACCTACCCTTCTATCTCTCATACTCCTCTCCGTCCATGCTTCCCTGCATCCACATACTCTTCTGTCTCTTATCCTCCTCCGTGTCCATGCTTCCCTTCATTTAACTGAGAATCCCTAAACCAGTTCACCTGCCAGTGCTCGAGCACAGCTTGCTACTTTGCGGCGACGCCTTTGACCCACCTCAGCGTGGACTTCCACTCTCATGTTAGATATCTATGTAAACTCTGTAAAGCAGGCAGATATCTGAATAAGCCTGCCCTTTATTCTTGGCCTCTGTTTTGCAGTTACCACCTTCCACATAATGAAGGCCTGAAGGTCACCACAAAGTCTAAATGTGAACAGATCAGCTGGCTGCAAGGGCCCATTTATATTGTGGTTTCAGATGGGCTGAGAGGATCTGGAGTGCCTGGCGAGTATTTGGGTTAAGGATCTTCTTCGATAGTGTACTGAGCGCAGCCGTTAAACAGGTAAATCATATTTATGTATAGCTCAGGGTAAATGGCATTCAAATGGATGAAAATAATTTCAAATCAGAGCTCGAAAATTAAATTAGGAGTTGTACGTACCCATTGTGACTAATGGGTTATAAAGAGTCCAGCTCAACGTAAATTAAATTCAGCAATATCTAGTGGCATTTGACAGTCACTGGATGGCTATGAAGAAAGCCGATTTGGGTACAGGTTATTCTTGAAATGACAAGAGCATGTGGACAGGTCAGCTGACTGCGACAATAGCTGTAATGTAAGTTGCTTCCAATATCTTCCCCAACTGGACTTTGAACACCTCATCCGCGCAGAGTTTTTTTCACCATCTGGATGGCGGTAACAGTCTCACCGCCTGAATCAGTTCCTCTTCCGGGTATCTCGCGCTCTCCAGTGACGCCGAGATTGATGGATTGAATACAGACTGCGCAGAATGATAACTAATGCACACCAGAAGGGTCTGGTATCCTCTGTGGATGAGATCTAAAGCCCTGTGACTCGCATTAAATGTAGCATACTTCTGCTCTGTGTGGGGGGGGGCTCTGTGTGGGTGTATGTGTGGAGGGCGCTGTGTGGTTGTGTGGGGGGGCGCTGTGTGTGTTTGTGGGGGGGCTCTCTGTGGGTGTTTGTGTGTGGCATTTGCGAGAGATTAAGCTATTGGCATTGTAAATGACAATGCCATTTATTTATGTTAAAAAAAACATAAATAAAAATAATGTCAAGAGCAATGCCAATAGCTCTAACTTTAACAAAGGCGAAACCATTGCATTGTAAATGCTTGTTTATATATACCATTACCCAGGTCCTTTGACTTATTGGGTCTACCCATTGTTTTCAATGATCACTGGTTAGAGGAGGCAGTCCCTGATGCAGAGGTCAGACCCGGGACCAGGGTTCAATCCCCAACGCGGCAGGGCCTTGAGCTCAAAATGTCCACGGACTCAATAATTCTCAGCTCGGTGCATACTCGAATCTTGGGTTCACACTCTGCAACTCTGGGCAATAGCTTGCTTAATCTCCACTATGGCCCCACCGCAATGGGATGCCTGGTTTTCACCTTGGAGATGCCCAGTAGGGGTAATCTCGCAGGGAAAGGCCAGGACGGGTTCCCAAAGCAAGCGCCTTGAGACCTTGCGGTGAAAGGCGCTATATAAGAACGTATGATTTATATTTTTATTTATCCCCAATCCCTGAAGGTCTTTAGAAGGCAGAGCCATCGCTTCACTCTCCTCATCCTATCGATGTCACTAGCTATCACATCGTTTTACCACTTTTGCAGTTATTATCTTTTCCATTGAAAGCCACTAGGATAATGAAGTCAGCGTAGCACCAGCTCCCTGACCTGTAAACAGATGGCAGAACCTCAGTGCAGACTGTGGTCCTCTGACACTTGGAAGGAGGCAATGCTCTGTTCCAGTGCCTACATGATGTAACCGAGGTGCCCCTTGTGAGCGCCCTCAACACAGAAGCATGTTTGATTGAGGGTTTAGGAAGTACAACAATATCACCTCCATTGAGGGACTTTCATTGGCTCCCACTCCCTGCCTGAATCATCTTTAAGACCTGCTGCATAGTTACCAAGGTCACCATAAACGCCAAACTCACTTACCAGGCCAGGAAAGTAACCACCTCCAGTAGGCAGTGCTAAGCAGATGTTGAGCCATTGTCAGACTGGAGGGTAAAATATGCAGAAAATAAAAAGCCAAATAGCAGGCCCTCTCCATCTATGCTCCCAGGATATGGAACAAAATGTCGACCTGCATCAGAACTACACCAGCTCTCCCAATTTAGAAATCAGACACTGCAATGACTTACCACCTCAAAGTGCAATGCTCCTTCAAACTGCACCTATGGGTTCTTGCCTTTATTTGTACTCCCTCCATTGCTTTGCAGCCAGACTTGTGCATATACATACCCATAAATACATACCTGCACACCTACATACTTACATGTATACTCTCCTCACTGCCTTCTTGGCTACTACGAGCACTTAAAGACATAGGGCTATATTTAGAGTTTGGTGGATGGGATACTCCATCAAAATGTAGCAGATATCCCATAATGCATTTGTAATATGGTGGATGGGACATCCACAGCGTTTGTGATGGAGAATAGATAAGACCCAAAGGGGCATATTTACAAGCCCTCGGAACCACCGGAGCGTCACTTTTTTGTCGCTCAAATGGCGCAGCACCATTTTCAATATTTACAAGGTGGTGATGAGCCACTTTGCGTGGCTGTTAGACTTGGTATCCTTGGCGTGGTTTCCCTTGACTTTTTGCCTCCACCTCCTGTATTTTGATGCTATGCCAGATTTTGTTTTTGCTGGCTTAGATGCTTTGGGCACGTTGCCACTGCTGATCAGTGTCAAAGTGCAAGTGCTCCCTTTGTACATTGTTATCCTGATTGGTTATCCATGATTGTCATATTTGATTTACTGGTAAGTCCCTAATAAAGTGCACTGAGGATGTCCCAGGATTGTAAATCAAATGCTACTAATGGGCCTGCAGCACTGATTGTGCCACCCACACAATTAGCCTTCCAAATGTAACCCAGACCTGCCACTGCAGTGTCTGTATGCAGTTTTTACTGCCACGTCGACTTGGCAAGGGCACCCACTTGCCTTTTTTTACATGTACGACACTCCTAAGGTAGGCCTAAGGTACCCCAATGGGTAGGGTGAAGTGTATGTGAAAGGTAAGACATGTACTGGTGTGTGTGACATGTTCAGATAGACAAATACAGTGTATTTCGTTTTTCACTATTGAAAGGCTATCTGTCCCATCGGCTAACATGGGAGTTACTTTGTAATATATTACAAGTATAACTTCCCATTGGGACTAGATAGAGAAATTGAGTTTAGGCTCTCTGAACTCAGACCTTAATACATCTGTTTAGGGAGATCATTTTTTAATTGTGTTCTTTGAAAATGGCACTTTTAGAAAGTAAGAATTTTCTTATTTAACCATGCTTTGTGCCTCTACTGGTTTGTGTATTGACTATCTGGTTTTGGAGTGACAGGGGCTGGGGATGCACATTTACTATAGACAGCCACCAGAGGAGTTGAGGTGTGTCCTGCCTTTCCTGGATGACTCAGAGCTGAGCTGAATTGATCTTGGCTGCGTTTAGAGTGATGGGAGGAGTTTCACCTACACCCGAGGCAGCGACTCCTCTGCACAATGCTGTCTCCACCTCCTGTAGTGATGCTGCACTAGAAAGGGCAGAACTGGTTTGGATTGGGCTCACAGACCCTTTCCACAAAGAGAACAAGGACAAAATGGGGTATAAGTAGTGGACCTTAAACCCCAATTAGATCACTTCTGGACTCGATAGGAACCTTTGCCACTGAGAAGATCTGGAGAGCTGTAAGCAGGAGTACTGCCCTTTTGCTATGTGTCCTTTGCTGGGTTTACCTGCAGTGGTTGCTTCTGCCAAGGAAAGGACAAAGATTGTCATTTTGCTGTGAACCTGCTTGAATAATTATTTCCAAGGGATTGTGTGTGCTGGCCTCCTGTTCTGAAGTCTCAATTACACAAAGACTTCACCACAAATCCTGTAAAACTCCACTACTGGGTGTTCTGACCTGCCAAAAGGGGCCTGTTCCAGACCTGGGCCTCTGGAGTTTGTTCCTGCTGTTGGGAGCTGTAAGAAACCTAAAATAAGCAAGAAAAACAATCTCCAATTCCGTGGACGACGACGCAGCCTACACTAAGGCCAGGGGCACTGTTCATGTAGTGTGCGACGCACCGCCCTGCCTGCACCAAAGCTCCAACGCCCTTCGACACGTGCAGTTATTGGCCTTCCTGAAACCACTGCTTGGACCGATGCCGTCACCGCCAGCACCTGTATCCCGTTATCGCAGGGCCGATAACTGACGAGGGTGACTTCACGAAAGCTTTGACTTTGCATCGCCTCACCGGAACTTTCATCTCCCCGTCAATGCAACTGACTTTCCCTGTCCTGGACTAGACCAATCGCCTCCCTTGTGGCAGTCAGAGAGCAGGTCTTGGTACCAAAGCCTCTCCATGATGGCGATTTACAAAAGGGGGTGGTGATGAACAGAGTGTCTGAATTGAGCAGACCACTCTTACCCAGTCCAAAGATCAGGGCTTGATCCATCACCGTTATTTATCTCACTGCCCCATCCCAGCTCAGAACCTGGCTATATGCAAATCAGTCTGTCCCTGGCCCAGTGCATCATGGGAACAGGGCAGACTAAACTACCAAGCCAATTCTTTACCAGAAAGGAGACAAGCTACCGGGGACCGGTTTCTGGCATTTCAGCCTCTTCGGCCCGGCTTGCTTGAATCCTGATGGAGCAGTGAGAAAGGGACTCATGTCTGAGTATACCCTGCCACACCTATAGTGGCCAAAATCGATTTACAAAAGGGGGTGGTGATGAACAGAGTGTCTGAATTGAGCAGACCACTCTTACCCAGTCCAAAGATCAGGGCTTGATCCATCACCGTTATTTATCTCACTGCCCCATCCCAGCTCAGAACCTGGCTATATGCAAATCAGTCTGTCCCTGGCCCAGTGCATCATGGGAACAGGGCAGACTAAACTACCAAGCCAATTCTTTACCAGAAAGGAGACAAGCTACCGGGGACCGGTTTCTGGCATTTCAGCCTCTTCGGCCCGGCTTGCTTGAATCCTGATGGAGCAGTGAGAAAGGGACTCATGTCTGAGTATACCCTGCCACACCTATAGTGGCCAAAATCGATTTACAAAAGGGGGTGGTGATGAACAGAGTGTCTGAATTGAGCAGACCACTCTTACCCAGTCCAAAGATCAGGGCTTGATCCATCACCGTTATTTATCTCACTGCAAACCGGGCCGAAGACGGCTGTAATGCCAGAAACCGGTCCCCGGGAGCTTGTTTCCTTCCCAGTGTAAGAATTGGCTTTTGTAGTTTGGTTTGCCCTGTTCCCATCATGCACTGGGACAGGAACAGACTAATTTGCATACAGCCAGGTTCTGAAACTGGGATGGTGCAGTGAGCTAAAAAACGGTGTTGGATCTAGCCCTGATCTCTTGACTGGGTGAGAGCTTTCTGCTTAATTCAGAGACTCTGTCCCTCACCACCCCTTGTTGTAAATATTTTTGTCCACCCTAAGCGTGGAAGGGTATTCTCAGATGTGAGACCCTTGCTCATTGCACCATCAGGATTCAAGCAAACCGGGCCGAAGACGGCTGTAATGCCAGAAACCGGTCCCCGGGAGCTTGTTTCCTTCCCAGTGTAAGAATTGGCTTTTGTAGTTTGGTTTGCCCTGTTCCCATCATGCACTGGGACAGGAACAGACTAATTTGCATACAGCCAGGTTCTGAAACTGGGATGGTGCAGTGAGCTAAAAAACGGTGTTGGATCTAGCCCTGATCTCTTGACTGGGTGAGAGCTTTCTGCTTAATTCAGAGACTCTGTCCCTCACCACCCCTTGTTGTAAATATTTTTGTCCACCCTAAGCGTGGAAGGGTATTCTCAGATGTGAGACCCTTGCTCATTGCACCATCAGGATTCAAGCAAACCGGGCCGAAGACGGCTGTAATGCCAGAAACCGGTCCCCGGGAGCTTGTTTCCTTCCCAGTGTAAGAATTGGCTTTTGTAGTTTGGTTTGCCCTGTTCCCATCATGCACTGGGACAGGAACAGACTAATTTGCATACAGCCAGGTTCTGAAACTGGGATGGTGCAGTGAGCTAAAAAACGGTGTTGGATCTAGCCCTGATCTCTTGACTGGGTGAGAGCTTTCTGCTTAATTCAGAGACTCTGTCCCTCACCACCCCTTGTTGTAAATATTTTTGTCCACCCTAAGCGTGGAAGGGTATTCTCAGATGTGAGACCCTTGCTCATTGCACCATCAGGATTCAAGCAAACCGGGCCGAAGACGGCTGTAATGCCAGAAACCGGTCCCCGGGAGCTTGTTTCCTTCCCAGTGTAAGAATTGGCTTTTGTAGTTTGGTTTGCTCTGTTCCCATCATGCACTGGGACAGGAACAGACTAATTTGCATACAGCCAGGTTCTGAAACTGGGATGGTGCAGTGAGCTAAAAAACGGTGTTGGATCTAGCCCTGATCTCTTGACTGGGTGAGAGCTTTCTGCTTAATTCAGAGACTCTGTCCCTCACTACCCCTTGTTGTAAATATTTTTGTCCACCCTAAGCGTGGAAGGGTATTCTCAGATGTGAGACCCTTGCTCATTGCACCATCAGGATTCAAGCAAACCGGGCCGAAGACGGCTGTAATGCCAGAAACCGGTCCCCGGGAGCTTGTTTCCTTCCCAGTGTAAGAATTGGCTTTTGTAGTTTGGTTTGCCCTGTTCCCATCATGCACTGGGACAGGAACAGACTAATTTGCATACAGCCAGGTTCTGAAACTGGGATGGTGCAGTGAGCTAAAAAACGGTGTTGGATCTAGCCCTGATCTCTTGACTGGGTGAGAGCTTTCTGCTTAATTCAGAGACTCTGTCCCTCACCACCCCTTGTTGTAAATATTTTTCTCCATGATGGCGTGCATCATCCAAAGACTTTGTTCCATGGTACTGTTGTTTGGGGATCTGTGTGACTCTGTGCCCAATGCCGCACACCTCGCCTCAGCGCCGTTCTTTGATTTTATGCCTGTCACGACGTCGTAATAGTCCCAGGTGGAGCTATTTGTTTCTACAAATGCTATTTTTGCAAGCAACTGTTTTTAAGAGCTATTTTGATATATGTATGTTAGATGTTTGTCGTTTTGGTCTTGTTTGGTTTAGATAAAGATTCTTTATTTTTCTAAACTGGTGTGGTCTCCATTAGTGATGTTTTCACTGTGTGACTGTGTATTTTGAGTGCAAATACTTTACAAATTGGCTTTGGGATAATACTTCATGCTGGTGCCAACCTACCAAGGGGTGAGCAGGAATTATCTAAAGTGTGTATCCCCTTACCCTGACTAGAAGCAAGGGTCCCTACTTGGACAAAGGTGCATTACTCTGCCAATCAGAGACCCCCCTTTCTAATAGTGGCTTAATGCCACCTTGTAAATATGCCCCATTCCGCTGCCTTCCTCTGCGGCAAAGGGGAGCGCAATGGATGTTACTATGATAGTTTCCACCATTCCACCACAACATCCTTTTTTTTTGCCACTTCCCCAGATTCACAAGGCTGAGGCAGCGCCAAAAACTAAGCCATGGAATATCAGGAGTTAGAATGGCGCAAAGAGGAGAAATTGTTAATTTCTCCTCTCTTTTTGCTCTTTCCATGTGTACTGCGTTCTGCATAACACATAGAAGGTGCAAGTCGCCATTATTGATTGTTTATGTGCAGGAAGGTGTCCATTCCTACACATAAACAATCATCCCTGCAGAGCAGGCACTCTTGCAACATGGCGGCAGGGTGTCTGCGCTAGCGCTAGGCAGCTTTTTTTGCGCCAGCCAAAACACAAGGGTGTGCCGTATTCTTGTGAATATGGCACATCCCTGTATTTTGAAAATGTCGGAGCGCGGTGCTGTCAAATTCGGCACAACTCAGCACTCCAACATTTTCTTGTGAATATGCCCCAAAGTTCTCTGCCCTGAACTTTCAGACTCTTTAAACATATTAAAAACATGATATGAGAAGAGGACTGCATCGTTTAGAAAAATATAGCTATGGCATAAAAAAGTTACATTTCTATTGCTGGAAGCAAAATAGACTACTGTGCTAAATGTGTAATACTCTCTGTGTATATCTTATTTATTTTTCATAGTAGCTTTCTTTTGCATGTCAATATATCAATTAAAGTAATTAGGGGCAGATTTACAAGCCCGTTGCGCTGCTTTTACGGCACCGCTGCGTCACTTTTATGACGCAGCAGCGGCGCAAAAGATGCGCCATGGTGCGGGGTATTTACAACGTGACGCATCTCCCAGATGCGTCACGTTGTAAAGCCCTGCGCCAGAAGAGGCGGACCATTGCAGGGGGGGCGTTCCGGCGCAGGAATGCCTCCTAAAAGTGGCTGAGTGAAATCTACAAGATTTCACTCAGTCACTTTTGGGCCCATGCTGCGTCAAAACCCTGCGCCTGCTTGAAGCAGGCGTAAGGATTGACGCAGCATTGTGCACATAGGGCCCCCCTGATCATTGCTGGAGCTGCGTCGCGCTTGTGACACAACTCCAGCAATGCGCCGCTTTTACGGCACAGATGCGTGACGCATCTTTGCCGTTTGTGCCCCATGGTGTGCCGCATTGTAAATGCGGCGCATCAAGGGTGGCGGAGCTGCGGCGCACAATTACTGGCGCATCCCTGCCGATATGCAGGGATGCGCCAGTAATTGTAAATCTGCCCCTAAAATTGTAGATGAACAAATTAGTGCCTCACAGTATTACCTACAGAAATAGGCATTGCTAAAATGATGATTCAAAATCTAACAGGAACTTTTTCTGCACGCGGCAGGTTAATAATGCCTGGAGAGGAAGAAAACCAGCTGTAGAATATTTAACCTACTTCTCAAATCTATCAGTGACTACTAATGGGAATAATGTCGGAGTCTGAGGCTAGTAGTAGCCGAAAGGAGACTTTCACTCGCCGACTGCATTACATATGATTACAAATCTGAACTGGACATGCCATCTGGAATTCTAGGAACATTCAGTGGGCGCAATCAGGACAGCAGACGATGGTGTTTTCAACCTACGAGCCCCCCCAGTCCTTTTCTGTGAGTGTGTGCTTAATAAAATAGGGGCACAGGAAAATGATGCTTTGCCACCCCCCACAAAAGGGGAATACTCGAGTGCATGTTGGTGCACAGATGAGTGTGTACAAAGCTTGCAAATCATGATTGATGTCTCCTCCCTAAGAGCCCGTCAGAAAAGATCAGGCTTAGAAAACCATTGACGTGAGGTTACAGCTCTGAAGCGCTCTCAGGTGGAGGGCTGAGCTCCAGGAGGTGGGGAGGAGGAGGAAGGGAGATCAGAGGAAAGGATGGAGTATTAGACCACAGATAGGTTTAGCTTCTGGGTTGGAGCTGAGTTTCTTTCTCATGTTTGCTTTTGGCTGCAGCATGGAGGAAGCTGGTTATGAAATGCTGTTGTCGTGAACCCTTTGCTGCATTTGTTTACCTTTTTCTTCTGTTCCGTAAACCGCTGCTGCTTGGGATGTTTAAATAAAAAAAGCCTTTCAATAAAAAAAAAAAAAAAGAAAAGCATTCGGGGCTCCTATGGGAAATACAGATCGCAAAAATATATTTTTGCAAAAAGATAGAGAGCAAGATGCAGGATGCAGGCTGCAAACAGGGCCAGTGTCACAGCATGTCCTTACTTCCAACCAGAGGGGCCCCGGCTTCCTCAGGGCCTCGCACAGAGGTGGAGAGAGCCTGGGACCTGCAGCTCCAGCAACAGGTAAGCTTCAGCAACCACAGCAGCAGTGCGAGTGCTCCAGGGGCTCATATTGTCTTTGTAATTAGTGGATTCTTCATCACACCTTTTTCAGTCTTTATATATTTTTTAATGTTTTGTGGTGACACAGCCAGTCATCTTATCCTCTTGCTCATTCCTTCCATACATACCAAGTCTAAGGCCACCAGAGGGGTGCACTGTTACCGAACCAACATAACCGGGGGCAGCTCCTTTCACTCACAGATCACCTAAGATAGGTCGACCTCAGCCCGTCATACAGCCGCGGCCCGTGCAGGTAAGAGCTGAGGGGCCGGGTCAGGGGATTTCAACAGGTGACTACGAAGGAAAACTGATTATTTATAAAATTTTCCCTTGTGGACGTCTGTCGAATCCGCCCCCCCCCAATCCGACCACACTGCCCCACTGCTCCTACCTGCATGGGCTGCGGCTGCCGTTATATCTGCATCAGGCTGGAGTTGTCAGCCTTTAGTCCTTTAGCTGATATGCTCTATATTTGTTCAAAGAATGATCACAACATACACTATGAGCATCATTACGATGCCGGTCGGACGAGCCGTGGTGGAAGAGGGACCACCCGACAAGGAGTCGGCGGTCCCCCTGCCCTCATTACAATGCGACCACCTTCACAGCGCTTGCAAAGTCTATATTTTCTATTGCAGCTTGTGCTGCAGGTTGCAGCACAAGCCACAATGGAAAATATACACTTTAAAAACATCCCGGCACCGATGTTTTTGCACTGATAATCTTTATGTTATCAGTGCAATTTTCACTCACTTGCTATATGTTGTTCTGCACATTAGAATTTCTTGATAGTTGAGTACGACACAATCTAGTGAAAAGACATGTCCATCTTGTGACATGTGGGAAACAAATTAGCAAGTCTGAACCGAATAGCGTAAAGGATATTCTTGTTAGAGATGTAGAATGTTATGCTCTGGTGACTTACATTTTATTAGATAATGTATTTTTGACTTGTGTGTTTACAATATATAAGAATTGTACCTTATATACGCTTTTTATATATACTTCCAGATAACCAACTTTGACTCCTGAGGAAGGCGTTTTCCGCCGAAATGCGCGTCGAGTTCTTATTCGCCATTGCACTCTAGGCACCACTTATGATTTAGGGTGTCTTTTTATTAAATTGTTAAAATCTTTTATTCAATTTTATGTATTAATTGTATATGTTTTGATTATTGTATGATTTCATCATATAGTCTGATATTTGTTCAGGTCCCTATATGATTTTTACTATGTCAATGAAAAGTATGCTTGTTTTATAAATTTATTTCTTGAATTTTCCTTTTGCTATTGGGTCAGATTAATTGTTTGCCTACTGGTTAGACTGCCTAGGAATTTGTTCACAAACCAGGCACCTTGCAGTGCCTGCCAGGGATGTGCAGGGATGTTTAAGGGGGCACCATCATTACCCTGCACGACAAAATTCAGTCAAACCACTGCTATGCTATATGTATTTGATGTATCTAGGAACAAAACATGCACTCCCTCAGTCCTAAGTGCTGGTCTGAAGGTCAGCACCTAAAGTAGATAGTGGTTAGGCTTCTAAGAGTGTTGTTTAAATCGAAGATTCCTGATGGTTCACTCTTATCCTTTTATAAGGCGTCCTCCTTACAGGGTCACACTGCTATAGAGGTTTCTGATGTAGTTCCAGACCGTGATTCCAGACACCTTGGACCTTTTCCATAACTAGCACGAGGAAGGTGCCAGGCGGGTTCAAGTAAACTAAACTGTCCCCATAGGCTACTTTCATGTTGGGGAAACTGCCTACAGCTCCTTCCAGTCCTTGTTGGCTATCTCACTCTCCACTCTCGCCCACCAACATTTCAATCAGGCAGAAAACCTCCTGCCTCATTCTCAGGATCATATCACCAATGACTCAGCTGACACTGCTCAAGAACATCATCGTCCTTTCCCATGAGCAAACTGCACACCATTAAGTTACTTTGGGAACTTGGGGCCTTATTTATGAAAAGTGACGCATCGCTGCGTGAAAACAGCGATGCGTCACTTTTTACTGCGCCCTCCTTGCGACACTAATGATGCGTCATATTTACAGTATGACGCATCATGGAGCAAGGAGTTACAGATATGTCAGTATTTCTGACGTATCTGTATGGCGCAAAAGTGACGCATTGCTGGAGTGTGTCACAAAAGTGACGCAACTCCAGCAATGTGTACTTTCACATGGGGCAAGCCCCATGTGAAAGGGCCTGCGTCAGTCTTACGCCTGCTGTGAGGCAGGCGTAAGAAATTGACGCATTTGTGTCCTAGAAGTGGCGTAGTGAAATCTTATAGATTTCACTGCGTCACTTCCATGACCCTTTCTTGAGTCAAAATGCCCCCCTTGCATACATTATACCTGGCATAGGCATAATGTAGCCCAGGGGCTTACAAAGTGACGCATCTACCTAGATGCGTCACTTTGTAATTATGGCGCAACAAGGCGCATTTTTTACGCCACTGGGGCGCCAGCATAAAAGTGACGCACAGCCTCATAAATGAGGCCCCAGGACTCTACCACCATCTCATAAAACTACCATGATAGACTGCTGTTTTGCAGAGACTAATATACCAGAAACAAGCATTAAAGGCAACTATTGACATAAATCTATAAACAACACCACAGCAGACAGAGCATTCATCTTCATCTCTGACGCCCCTCCCGCCTGATATCACGGATGACCTGTCCCTACTCAAACTAGACCCTCCAGCTACGGGGATACCCTCCCAGGTAAAGTTGCCACCTGTTTTGTCCATCTGCACGTCTATCTCTGATTCGGTATATATCTCACGTTAGTGAATTGCTCTTCTTATTGAATTTATTTGCATTACCAGGTTTCTTTATTACCCATGGGTTTCCTTTTTCCGCCGACCATTTTTAAGACCCATGTTGATCCGGTTCACCTAGTACTCTAAAGAAGAAAAACGTTGCCAGGACACCATATGTCCCACCAGGTAAACCCACCCACCCTACCTGAGTATCCTTTTCCCTTCCAGGCCGTCCGCTCCCACCCTTCCTTTCCCTGACCCAACTGTGAAGACCTTCTCAGGCCCTCTTCTATGTCCTCATTTTTTATATTGTATCCTTATCTACAGAAAAACTTGGGATCACCCCTCTTTCTAATCCATCCATCGTCCCAGACCGGGATACCCTCTGATCCCTTCCTCCTCTACACTGAGAACGTTGAGTGACGTCCTTGAAGCCCTTGGCACCTTAATACTCCACCATTTCATATAGAGGTAAGTTCCCTTTAAGCTCCCTTTCCCTCTTTCTAGCCACCGTCATCCCTACTTGAGACGGATCCTGCCCCTTTAGGCTTGATCGGCCCCTAACAAATAGGTTCACTTCTGATATCTGGACCACTTCCTTATACCTTGTCCTGATTCTCTGATCTAAAGCGGGTTTTAAACTTAGACACCTATATCCTTTATTCATTGAGTTTGAACTGTCTCATGTGGTGACTGATTGTATGTTTATAAACGCACTGGTCTTTTGTCTATACAGTATATATACTCTGGGGCCCATCACTACCTTGCCCCTTGTGTTCTTCCCATTGAGGACGAACCCCAAAACTGAGAGTGACCTCATATTCAGAGCACTAACGCACATTAAAATGTATTTTAACTTACGAATGTCTTTGAACTAGTTTTTATATCTTATGTATTTTGAGCCCTCATCTATGTCCTCAATCTAGAAAAAATATTTTGTTATTATGCTCCTGTTGTTCTAATGTTTTCCTGAAAATTTAAAGCTAATATTACCTATGACGTAAGTTTACGCACACAGATTTAATGCTGCTAAAGTCTCCACAAGGTGGTTAGCATAATATAATTAGAGTAATCAACATGTAGGTTGAAATCATGTAAACTGAGAATTTTGCAATAAAAAAAAAATGCATCACTCATTTTTATTGAATATACAAACACATTTTGCAAATTTTAAACATAGAGGGGCTAACGCATTTCCTAAGGAGTTGACAAACTTCAAACAGACTCTGGGAGGGCGATAAATAAGCGTACCCGAAACGGAGAAGTTGGGGAAGATTCTAAGGGAGAAGCCTAAGCCTTTTGCTTGGCCACGTTTATCTAGTGGAAAGATATTACATTGATATGAGGCCTTAAAAATGATGGCCACTTCACGACCTCTATAACCTACCCTATCCCGTTGCACAAATAAATAATTGTTGGGGAAAGTGACTGCTATAGAAAGATTAGTGGACGCAGATAGCCAAGTCTCTGTAATAAAGAGTAGATCAGGATTTAGATTGGTAATCAACTGAACTATTTCTTGTGCAGGTTTAGGGAGGGTATGCACAATAATGAGGTAAGAGCGAACACTTTAAAAATCCCCATTACAGATACTAGCTACCCATGTCCTTTGAAAATAGCTTACCCATCAGCACGAGGGAACGATAAGTGGCCGACCGACAAAGTCAGATAGGACTTGGTCAATTGCAGTTTGTCTGCTCAAAGCCAAGTTGTTCCTTCATAGTATAAGAAATGTTTTTATAGTACATTTTCTTTACAACAGCATTGTTGGTGCTGGATGCAGTCGGTATGCGGAAGGGCACAGAAAGGCTTGCCTACGGTGCACCAGCAACGTGCCCGCTGCATGAACTGTGTTTGCATACTGGCCCTGATTATAAAGGGGGACCTTTAAAAATGGCAGTCCTAACGGTCCCCACCAAAAACAGTAAAATAGCTGCTCCTTATTTCTTTCTTAAGAAAGATAATGTATTTCTTTAATCCTTTTAGCACTCCATCCAGTTATGGGCGAGGGAACTCATCTCCGGGCACATCACGGCTTTAAGGGGTAGCCCTGTAGTCATACAAAGATCAAGGGTCCTGCCCCACTCTGCAACCTACGTGGTGCGGGTTCCCCGAGCTCTGCAACCTACTCAGTGTGGGTTCCCCGGGCTAAAAAGCCTGGGGTCCTGCACTGAGTAGGTTGCAGAGCGGGGAGGACCCTTGATTTTTGTTCCACTACAGGGTTACCCCTTAAAGCCGTGAGGTGCCCGGAGATGAGTTCCCTCTCCCATAACTGGATGGAGTGCTAAGAGGATTAAAGAGATACATTATCTTTTTAAAGAAAGAAATAAAGAGCAGCTATCCGCCCTTAGATAAACAGCTGTATAGGGAATCTCCTTCTGCATTTTGCAGGGAGGGCGTGTTGTTGCCCTAAAGAAAGTCCAGGTCCTTTAAGGCTCTTGCAGGACTGAAACATGTTGGATTTACGGTCATAGGACCATAAATACTCCTATTTGACCCTAGCAGATCCAAGAATACAGGGATACTGGGATTTGCTTGCGGTTTATTTAATCTTTAATTCCCCCTGGTCACATTATCCCAAGAGCTCCCTGAAATAAGGTCGAGCCCACCCTGTCTAGGCGTCAGGGTGACCCGATGATGAAGCATGACACCACTAGGGTGTGTGAGGGTATTAAAACAAAAGGAATTGCTTCCTTCCCCACTCCTTAGTGGGTCTCTTCATCTTAGGACTTCCCATTTGTACCCTATCAGGGTCTATTATAGAAGATACATGGTTATTTTCCACGCATCCAAGGAGTACTGTGATTCAGTTGTTTGCACACGAGAGGGTGTACTCCCTCGTGAGATTTCCTCTCGGCCCTTAAGGCATAGGGAAAGGGCCCTTTCCCTTGTTTGCCATAGTTGTGCTAAAGAAAAGAGAGTATTACCACTCAATCTCAAGAGACGTGGTGGTGCGGACGAAATGCGGCCAATAATCCTTCTCAGGAACAAAACCCCAAACAAAAGCGTTGGTAATCACATCTAACTGATGTCCTCTCTCTAGCTTCTGGAAAGGAAATAAAATGAGACTGAACAGCATCCCTTTCCGAATTTCAGACCCTTGTCAACACTGGCCTTGGAGAGGAAGGGGCACGCACTCCCAATGTCTAGCATCCGCAGCAGGTGATCCGGAAGTAGATTGGATCAAACTACAGAAGCCAGAACTAATCCGGCACCAGTGTTGAAGCATTATTGTTTTTTCTCTAGGAGCAAGGGCTAGGTGTACAAACATTAGGAATACCAATTTCCTAATTGTGATTATCTCCGAATAATGTATGAATTTTCGCACTCCCATATATTGATTCATGAACAGTCGGATATCCACATACCTCATCTACCTCATGAATTTTAATGACGCAGGTCGCAATTTGAAACCCATTAGGAATCACCGCCAACACAGGCATTGTGGCCTGCTGGGGTCAGGAGACCACCATGTCTGTGATTGCCTTTTAATAAAGCAATCGTTTGCTTTTAAAATCCAGCCGTTTTCCTTAAAGGAAAACTGGATGTGTTTAAAAAAAAGAAAATGAAACCTTTAAGTTTAATTTTTCAAGAGCAAGTAGTAGTCCTTTTGAAACTGCCTGCTCTTAAAAAATATTTTTTTAACATTCTCAAAGGTTTTCCGTTTGCAATGGCTTACCACCACTTTAGGGATTTTGAAACATCATAGTCTTTTCAACTGCTAAATGGCATTTTTACATTCACCAAAGCCAAAAAGCGATTCAATAAGATGTCACCTAATTGCTGATTGTCTTTGTGAATTAGTAACAATTCAATATTTGGAAGGGGTGTGTTAAGGGCATCCCTTCCAGATACAGAATTTTTATGTTATGTATTCATAATCTGCAACCAAAATCCGATATCAAACATTAATATTGTACCATCTCAAAGGTGGGACCCCTTCCTCTTTGTGGAAGTTCTCAAAAATTATTATTATGACCAGGCAGTGGTCCATGGTCAGCAGGCAGTGGTCCATGAGACCACTCCCTGCTCATAGAAAAAGGTTAGTGTCATTTTTTTTTACATTTTTGTAAACACGTATTTCATTTTGTTTCATTTAAATACTTTATTTTAGTCAGCTACAATGAAAGCAACATAAAATAGGAGGCACATTGTTATGTTAATCAAATAAATGCAAGATAAGCATTTTACAGATAAAAGGACCACAATATAAGGTTTAAAATTAAATAATACTCTGTGCAAGAGCAATTAAAAAATGAAAACACAATTTTAAAATACAGAACTGTGTAAAACATAATTCTGTTATAAAATTCAAACTTTCTTGGCAGGTTATATTTAATAATCAGCTGGGAAATGATGTACGATGGCAACTATCCTAATCGTATTTGAAGTTTGAATTCTAGTGTTTGCAAAATTATCCTTGCGCGAACATGCCAGACTGCTTCTAAAATGTAGCTATAGAAAAAACCACACAAGACATAGTGTCTGACCTACAGATTCACAAGGCTTGTTTGTGGAACCGTATTCCAAGAAGTCTGCATGGGGGAAAACCAAGCATCTTCTTTGTCTGGTGTATACTGGACATAAAAAAGTAGGTGAGCATCTGACCACTGGGCTGCTCCACAGGCCGGACTGGCTGAGCTACTCACTGTTTGGGAATTCCATTTATAGGTGAAAAATGCGAGTGACAGAGTATCCAGCCTAAATTTTATATACAAGGATCTGCAGAATGACGGGTCGATCTCGTCGGTAGGTTTCGAACCTTGGCTCACTTTTGTGGTTCATTAGGAAATCCAGAAAGCATCTTAGACTCCTTTTGGCGAAGAAGCGGAGATGCACTCTGGGTGTTGCCAAAGATCAGAAGCCCCCAGTGTAAAATGACATTGCTTAACCCCTTGCCCGCGGCCGGAATTCCGCTCCTGTGCGGCACATTCTGATCGCGGGCGTGGTCATGACGGCTGGGAGCCGTCATCAGCACACGAGCACTGTGTGCAATGATGGCTCCCAGCCGTCATCAGCATGGAAGGGGTTAATGTAGCCTAGCTACTGCAAAGTGTTAATACTACTGGGGTAGGAGAATATCCTGTAATCCCTTCCTAAAGCATTCCAGCTCAGGGACCAGCCATAATCTCAGCCTATATAAGATTGTTTTAGTCTCACTGTGGATCAATTGGGAAAACATTTATGTCCACTCTAAAAAAAAACCAGGGCGTGCCTTCGGGGGAGTCTAAACGCTAACTAAAAGAACTTGTTTTCAGCAATCCCTAGCGATTTCACATTGCTGTGGCCCCAGAGTTCACAGCCATAACTAGCCGCAGCCATGCTTGGGCTCTCCAGATTTCCAGTAGTGTGGACATTGGGTGAAAAGATGTATTTTTGGCTAACCACTGGGGGAGCATCAGTGCCTTGGGCAGCCACCTTCACTGGTGTTCTGTTGTGGCGGTTTGGAGGCCCACCACTATCAGGTGCAGAGCTGTTGGACAGCAGTCTGCGTGTGTCTATGCAGCACTTGTCTCCACCTCACGCCTCTGGAACTCCACGCCCGCTGAGGGGCCGACGCCACCTACTGCCTCCGCACCCTCACAGGTCTCCTGGTAGAGCACTGCGCAGGAGCGGACGCTGTGATTCAGATGGCATGTCTTTGCCGCAATCCTCAGTTTCCGTCCGAGGACGTTGGCCCGCAGCTATCAACCCGATCAGGGCGCCACGTCATCCGCCGAGGCTCCGGTATCCCCTATGGCCTTATCTGCGAAGTAGGTGCCGGGATTCAGGATATTTTTATTGGGCATTGTGCGGAGCTCGTTTATACAGCCGCCACCTTTGCCACTCCCTCCTAACATGCCTAACCTTAAATGAACAAAAAATATGTTTTGCAAAGTTTCATACTGATCCGTTGAAATGGCGCTAAAGTTTTTAAGAAAGCAAAAAATGTTTTTCAAGGTGAAACACTGACCAAACTATACACATGCTATCATCACCTATTATATATATATATATATATATATATATATATATATATATATATATATATATATATATATATATATATATATATATATATATATATATATATATATATATATATATATATATATATATATATATGACCAAGACCACGGACATGGTTGAAATGCGCCATCTTTTTCTGCCTTGTGATGAAACACTTTTGAAACCGATCAGTGGGCTCGTGGAGACTGTCCTTTGGATTCTCTGCGCTTTGCAATATATACGTCTTAATCCAAATAACTGAGTAACATATTCACCATTCAAATTACTTTTTATATTTCGCTATACTAATTCACCACTAATCCTTTATGGGTTCCGGAGTAGCGTCCTGCTCGCCAAAAAATCTCTTCAACACCTCATCATGAGTAGCAAGTGCTTTGTAAATGCAAATCTTTTTCCTCTTCTATCCCTCCACTATCCTCCTCATTCCAAATAACTGACTAACATATCCACCTCTCAAATTATTTCATATTTTACTACATCTCCTCCATCATGTGAGTTGCAGTCTACCTGTGCCCAGATTGCAGTGAGCAGAGTCTAGGACGTGGTAAGGAGGCAGACTAGTGCTGTCTCTTTCCTGATAAAGTTTTAAAAAACGATTTTCCCTACCTGTGATTGCATCACCTTATTTTTTTCTTTTTAAATTTCTTTACCTGTCTTTGCCTGTCGTAGTTACAGATCAAAATTGTAGTTTTAACCTGCCAGTGATTGCATAATTTATCCCATGTTTTTGTGTTTAAACTTGTGGTTTTTCCTGCCCCTGACTGCTTCCATATAACCTGTTGAATTGTGGGATTTGCAGTCCAAACTCTGTACTTTTTCCCTCTCATTTCCCGTGACTATCAGTTTTTCCCTCCAAATGTCTCCTTTGCTTTGTGCTAAGCCCTGTACATTAAGCAGTGTACCCCCAGCGACGATTTTGTGTTAACAAGTCAGTAACACCAGGCGCCCCCTTCCCCACTGGGACAGCTGTAATCTGCTGTAAGCTGTTTAAACTGTGTTTAATAGGGACTGTGCACTTCGTTTTTTGGCCAGGAGGGGAGTAAAGCTTTATATAAATAGTGTTGTTGGAGGACAAGTTTGTCAGGGCCTTACCTGCAGAGTTCCAAAGTGTGGATTAAGCCTATCTGTCTCCTAGGAGATTTCTGAATAGAGGAGCAGCTTCCAACTCCCTGGCCAGCAAACCTTGTCTGAGGTAGCCGGGACCTTATATAGTCTGATATTGTTTGGTACATGTGTACACAGATTGGTGGTTGTATCTGATGTTACTATTGGATTAGGGGTGGTGTCCTCATTGGTTGGGTATTTGAGGCTTCTGATTAATTTCTGGGTCTGTGATTAAATCAATGTAGGGTTGGGAGTAGGGCTAGGGTTAGGATTTCTATTGGAAGTAGGGACTAGGGCTTCTGGTGTTATTGGTTGCTGGGACCAGGGTGGGTCTAGGGCTAAGGTTAGGCCTTTAATTGGAAGTAGCGATTAGGGCTTCTGGTGCTATTGGTTACTGGAATAGGTGTGGGACTATGAGTGGGGTAGGCTTTTTATTGAAAGTAGGGACTAGGGCTTCCTGTGCCATTGGTTGCTTGGACTAGGGTTGGGACGACTGGTAGGGCTAGGGCCTCTATTGAACGTAGAGATCAGGGTTTGTGAAACTGATTGGGTGCTTGGACTAGGGCTAAGATTGGCTTTAAGGTACTGGTCTCCTATTGGTTCTAGATTTTAGGGCTTGTGTTGTGATTGGATAGTGTTAGGGCTAGGGTTCCCATTGGCTGAAGGGGTCACCTGACTACTAGGCCTATAAATGGCCAAGGCTTAGGGCATCTCAGCCCGGGAGTCAAGGCTAAGGGTGGGGAGGACAAGGGTGAGTGCCTGTTTGAGCCTCTCCGAGACTGGTCGGGACCTGGGCCAGAAATGCTGCCCATTTTGCCATTAATACCCACCCTGTCCCTCTGTATATAAGCATTAATTTATCTATAGATATGTGTCTATCTTTGCGTATTGCTTTGGATAAACCTGTAGAATAATGATGTTTTTATAAAAACAAAACAAAAAAAACAACAACAAAAATCATCTTTGGTCTACATGTACTTGCTTCTATTGTGCATCTATGTACCTCCAGGTACTTGGATCTGTGGGTCTCTTACTTTTCTCCTTAAAAAGCATATTCAATGCACTACCCTATTTCACATCCTGTACCTCTATCAAGATCTTTAATCTGCATATACTTACCTCGGTTATGCATCTATATTCTAACCCTGGGCGTAGTGTGCGGAGTGGGGCTATGCGGAGCTACGCGAAGTGGGCGCAAAACTACGCCCACCTGCGCACTCCGCGTAGTCCCACTACGCGCCGCCCGCCTCCCTCCCGCCCTCCCTAAATACTGCAATAAATGGCTAGAATGCTTTTAAAAACACTTACCTTGTCCGCCGCGTCCCCGGGGCTCCCTCTCGCCGTCCCTGGATTCGCGCCGTCATTTCGAATACTAATGCGCATGCGCCGGCGCCCGCGCATTTCTCATGAGAAATGCGCATGCGCGGCCGCCCGCGCATGCGCATTAGTATTAGTAATGGCGGCGCGAATCCAGGGACGGCGAGAGGGAGCCCCGGGAACGCGGCGGACAAGTTAAGTGTTTTTAAAAGCTTTCTAGCCTTTATTGAAGTATTTAGGGAGGGCGGAGGGAGGCGGGTGACGGCCGGCTACGCACCGTCTGCGGAGCGTGCGTAGTGCCTCCTGGCTACGCCCGCTACGCAAAATGCGAAGGAGACAGCACTACGCACACTCCGTGCACGGAGCGTAGCTGGCCGCCCACCCCTACTATATACTCTCAATGTACTAATGGATCTATAGATTTATCACTTTGCTCTAATTTTGCATTTCCAATGCACTACCCTATTTCTCAGCCTATACTTCGCTCAATATATCTTCTTGCCCAACTTTCTGACTCATCTTAAAATTCTTTCTACTACTCTATCCAATGCACTACCCTATATCTCACCCTATACATCTATCATTACACCCTCTACACCCACTCTCTCATTCATCCCAAACCCCATACCACTACTATGTTCCCCAAAATAACCCTTTCTTGACTCTCTCCTACTCCCACCCTCCTTGCATCATCTGACACTTCTTTTACTATATCGATCCCCACAACAAAACTTTCTAAACTGTTCCCTCTAACTCCTCCCCTCCAAAAACCATTCTTACTAATCCAAAAGCCTTCTCCTACTGCTATGACCTAAAAAAGAAATCCTTCACTCTTCTATCCCTCCACTATCCTTTTCAATCAAAATAACAGACTACCAAATTCACTTCTCTAATTCCATATTACACTATACTAATTCACCACTAATCCTTTATGGGTTCCAGAGTAGCGTGCTACTCGCCAACAAAGCATTTCAACACCTCATCAGGGTTACAAGCGCTATATAAATGCAAACCTTTCTCCCTTTTTTACACCTCACCAACCCTTCTCAATCCAAATAACTGACTAACGTGTCCACCACTCAAATTACTTCATATCTCACTATACTAATTTTAAACACTAATCCTTTATGGGTTCCGGAGTAGCCTGCTACTCGCCAGAAAAGCGTTTCAACACCCCTTCAGGGGTAACAGGCGTTATATGAATTCAAACCTTTCTTTCCCTATTCTATAACTCCGCTATCCTTCTCACTCCAAATAACTGACTAATATCCACCACTCAAATTACTTTCATATTTCACCATACTAATGCACCACTAAACCTTTATAGGCTTCCGGAGTAGCGTGCTACTCGACAAAAAAAGTGCTTCAACACCCCATCAGGGGTAAGAAGCGCTATATAAATACAAACCTTTTTTCCTCTTCTGTACTTCTGCTATCCTTCAGAATCCAAATAAATGACTAACATATATACCACTTAAAATGTACTTACATGTTTCACTATACTAATTCAACACTAATACTCTATGGGTCCCGGAGTAGCGTGCTTCTCGCCGAAAAGCGCTTTGACGCCTCGTCAGGGGCAGTAACCCCTATACAAATGTAATTACAATACAATACAATACAATACATGAGCTAGTACTGGACAAATGTATACTTAGGTAGTCGAAATCTAAGGCTGGCTCCAAATTAGCTCCCCCTAGTCTGATTGTACCACGGAATTGTTTCTGGGGATGAATAGCCCTACATTTTGTTATTACAGCTTTTATGGCTAGCCCATTAGTGGTGTAGAACAGGCTGAATCTTTCTAAAAGTAGTTCCAGGCCTTTGAGGGTTTTTCATACCAGCAGGGTATAATCGGTGAATAACAATGCCGGGATCTTAACACCACCCAGGACCGGGGAGACGTTTACTCATCCCATTAGGAAATTGACGCACCTGTTGATAAAAAGTTGAAAAAGTATTGGGGCAAGAAGACATCCTTGCCTTACAACTTTGTCTACTGGAATGCAATCTGTTAATTCACACTTAGGGCCCCATCTTACTTGGTCATTTTATTTTCCTTTAAGGAAAACCGGATGCGTTAAAAAAAAACAGATTGCTTTATTTAAAAGCAATCACAGGCATGGAGGTCTTCTGACCCCAGCAGGCCACCATGCCTGTGAAAGTAGTCTATCATAGTAGGACACAATGTACAATCTACCGAAGCATATTAATGAGGTAGGGTGAATTTGCGAACTGCTACGATTCTGTATTTTGAGAACCGACCTATTAGTATATAGATCAATTCGCAAAATACAAGCGCATTTGGCAAAAGTCAGTGAGCTTTACTGAATTAATTTTTGTACATTCATGTTAGGAAATCGTAAATTGCTAATCATTAAATGTCGCAATTTACAATTCCTTGAAAGGAACCTTTGTACATGAGAGTCTTAAACTGATGGTAAAGTATTACTGTTTTGCGACTGGAATTCTTCTTATAAATCCCCCTTCCAAATATTGAATCACAAAGGCAAATTGCAATTTAATAACAAGTTACTGAATTGTATTTTGCCTTTTGTACACTTGAAAAAGCATGTTTGCGAATGCAAATGGTCCAATCGTGAGAAACGGGCTGTTTGTGCATCTGGCCCTAAATGCGCTGCTCCCCCTTCGAGGATTGTGCTTGCTTTCTTCAAAATAAATCGTCATTCTAGACTTATCATTAGAAAGCATTGAGCCCAAGAACTATACCTTGAAAAAGATAATTTGTGTTAGTATTGTAATCTAGAACCCTTTCACCATATAGCTAGCATGGACGCTCCTCCACCAAACTGCTGGGGTGAGCAGGAATGACATCAGTGCTTTTGACCACAGGTGACCTTGCTTCCCAGTGCCCAGCCCTTAAGGCCATTGTTCAATCCTCTGTGTGATGCCCTCTTGCACTTTGTCTCTGCATATTTTACTGCTCCCCAGGAAATTAATGCTTTTTCACACAGTTGCTCTTAGTCTTAGATGCACCTCTCTCACATCACTCAGATATGTATTTCATCTATTTAATTCATTCCAATATGCATTGCTTTTTTAAAATAATATCAATTGCCTGGCCTTTGAGCACTCTTCTTTTCCATACGTGCATATAAGTCATCTGTTTTTTTCCTATTTGACTGAAGTGAGTAATGCATGTGGCTCTTTACAACCCTCAAAGTCCAGCCTGCTCGTTCATCTTTACATCACCAAAGGTGCCTGTGCAGGCCATCACTCCTTCATGCTGCCTGCTCTCTCGTCATCTCCTTCCCCTGTGGTGATGCCAATCTGATTACATCACCCTGCCCCCCTCTTCAGAAGAGCAGAGCATGGATTAATGCATGCATGATGTCATGCATGATATATGTGTATTTTCGAGTGCTAACACTAGTGAGCCATTGAGCCTTCAGTATGATTTGAAGAACCTGAAATCTCCTCCCAGGCCAACAATAAATCATCTTAGCAACAAGATGAACTTGTGAGAAGTTCTCATTATGAAAACAGGTTACAATGTCCCAACAAAGATCACAGAAAAGATACATTCCGCAATAATGTATTGTATACCATTAGCCTACATCCATCACCTCTGATAAAGGGCTTTCCAGCTTTGCAATTTGTTAATAGGATCGCATCTCGCTTTATTGGAACAGGCACCACACTTAAAGAGGTGGCCTCTAGAATTTAAACAAGGGTTTACAGCCAGCATCTCACAGTAGATGTAAACAGAGTACAGACAACAGTCTGGAAAGAAAGAGAAATAAAACCCAATCACAAGTATCCTAATTAGATGCTGGTTCAGTGAGTGTCTCTGTGAAGCTCTGTGTCACTCTCCCAGCGCGTGTGTGTCCAGATTCTCCTGACCTTGTTATCTCCAGGTTCCTGCTTGAGTGTCCCTGTCTTCCTGACGTCTACTTTACATCTTTGTTTCTCTCTGTCTCACTTGTCTTTCTGTATGTGAGAAAAACACTCCCAGGCATAAACTAAGGAGAATACACAATAGATTAAACAAACAAACTAGTTCAGTGGGAAAAATTATTTATATTTTAATTTGATAAAAAGAGGGATAAAAATTCAACACATTAATCACAATTGATAAAAAATTGATACAAATGTATTCAAAAAACAGATAAAAAGAAAGTTAAATGGTCTCCAGTCAACGCGTTTCGACATATACAATATGTCTTCATCAGGACATTAACCATCAACAAGCTCTATTTATGCAGTAATATAAGGGGACATATATCAAGTCTCTTCCTTATTTATCCCAGAATTGGAAACACGGTCAAAGGTTCCCTAAAATTAGAGTTTATAGGTTCCACAAAATAAAGTCCGGTTTGAAAAGATGGGAGGTAACGTAGTTATTTATAAATATGTTCGTGCTACCGAGTGAAATAGTTGAGTTCACTTATAAAAAGTGACAGCTATTTTGAGGAACGCAGCTGCACGTTACGGTAACTTTTGTGGTTGTATTGTAGGCTGCGACGAAACTCCTTTCTAACCGTAACCAAATCTTCCTCACCAGCTAAGTTATATGGGGAATGGCGCCGATAGTGAAGTCGGTACGCTCACAAAGCGTGCAAAGGCGTTTCACCACACAGGCAAGTCCGTAGGCGCCAAGGAAAGAGACGCCCCTTCGAGTGCTGTTGTTTTAAAATCTACTCGCACGGGATACTTCTCGAGTAAGTATATAGTTCCGAGAGCGCTGAGGATGGCCAGCTGCATCAGGGGTTCTGCCGACGGGTCAGATTGCGAAAATAGAGCAACCTAGTAGATTCACTTGTCTTTCTGGCCAGTTGTCTGTGCCCGCATCTCTGACCCAGTGTCTTCCACCCTCAAGATCTGTCAGTCTGCCCCAAGCCCAGCATTTGCGACAGTCTTTACCTGTTCCTCACACCCTGAGCTTGTGTCAATTTTACCAGTGACTGAGTCACTTTACACCAGAGAAGCCTACTCTAGTGTGGATGTTGATGTCACCCTGTCAAGTGTCCTTACCTCTGTGTCCTTGTCTCCATCACTGCAAGTGCCTGCGCAGCCCGGTGCCAGAGATTATGATTCATAAACGAAGCAAAACATAACACAAACATATTTCCACAGTAAATAATTGAATCAAACAACAATGCATACAAAAAAAGGAAAATCCAAAATTAGAAATTAGGCCCATATATAAAGATATCTAGAAAAACATACAAAATGTATTCAGTATAAAAATAGTGTGAGGCTCAGACATATAAGCTGGTACATATAACAATTGGTGAACATACACGACCAGACAAGTGGCATACAAAACAAGGTTAAATAAAAGAAGGAGTTCCACAACAATACTGGAACTACAACAAACAAAACAATGTGTCCTCCAAAAATTGCGACCACAATTGCATTGACAACGTTTCGACCTTTGTCATTAGTACACGGTCATCTTCAGGACAAATAATTAACTGAGCGTCCCACCTGATAATCTATAATATACAAAAATATCATATAAATGATTCTTGGAAATGGGCCAACAAAACCTATTTTTTTAGTTTAAAAAAAACAGCTTATATGTCTGAGCCTCAAAATATTTTTATACTGAATACATTTTGTATGCTTTTCTAGATATCTTTATATATGGGCCTAATTTCTCATTTCTAATTAAGATTTTCAAATTTTGTATGCATTGTTGTTTGATTCAATTATTTACTGTGGAAATATGTTTGTGTTATGTTTTGTTTCTTTATAAAAATGTTCATGTACACTGTGAACCATTGTTAGAATGAAATACTAATTGCCCCTGGTTCAGGTGGTTAGGGCTGCCCCTGTGGTGGTTAATTATTAGAGATTATGATTCAAGCAGACATTACCTAACTCTCCTTGCACAGTCACTATGTCCCTTTAGTGTCATTCTGAAAGGTAAATCATCATTATTCCCTTTACCACAACCACACTTGCCATGGTCTCTCATGATCTTGCTATAGTCAAAAGTCTATGTGAACTCACACATGTGGGGTATAGTTGTGGAATAGCAGGGGCATAACAAAATAGAGTATTTGTTGAGGGGGATAAGAACTTACCTCAAATAATAATGGCAGCTCTTGTCAGGGTAAATCACAAAAGTCATTAAACAAACCTGTGCTTAGCTCTCTGGTAGTTTGGCACAAAAGCAATTAGGCTTATCTTAGAGTCAATGTGCAAATTATATA
The DNA here is from genome assembly GCF_964263255.1 of Lissotriton vulgaris. Taxonomy (NCBI): domain Eukaryota; kingdom Metazoa; phylum Chordata; class Amphibia; order Caudata; family Salamandridae; genus Lissotriton; species Lissotriton vulgaris. Next base: position 301,809,447 of record NC_141685.1, read on the forward strand.
TGCAGCACTCAAACAGGAATAACGTGAAACTACAACACCAGAAAAATCCCAAACCAATTTAGCAAAATAGATACAATTTTATTAAATCAAATGACACAAAATTAAAAATATTCTATCAGTAAAACTGATATGATATGGATTATTATGGTTTGAAATAACAATGGTGTTACAAAGTACAAAGTCAGGTTAGACCAGGTCAAAGTCAAAAGTTAGGGCTGATCGTGTTGAAATGTGGGTTGGATACAGAGACCAAGGGCCATATTATCAAGCAAGGGCGATACATTATCGCCGCTTTTATTGGCAGGAAGCTGCTGATAAAGCGGCAATAATGGGCTTGATAATAGGCCCTTGTGAATTCCCATAGAAGCCCAGGTTATTGTGTTAACATTTTTGAAAGTCACATCTTCTTCAGAGAGGGCAAATTAGCAAGCTGAGGTTGACTGGCGATCAGACGTCACAGCTGTGGCTTCGAAGGCAGCCCAAGGCTTCGATGTTTCTCCAGGCAGAAAGTTAGCAAAAATGTTCTAAATCCCATTTCTTCCAGTTTGGGGACAGGGGGGGTACACTCCAACACCAGCCAATGGTTCAGCTCCTAAGGTGCACCACTTAGTGGTTAAAACTCGCTCTAACAGAGGACAGTATCATGATCTAGGAAAGGTCCAGGTAGTACTGGTCACTTGCAGGGAATTGCCTCTGGAAACTTGTTGTGTCCCTGTAGGTCAAACAGAAGGTCAGCCAACTAACCCTTGGAATCACTCTGGCGTCCTTAGTTCAAGGCAAGCAGGTCCAATCTTCCTTCAGGCTTCAGACAGCAAAGTTAATGAAAAGTTGAATTAGTAGAGGCAATTCCATTCCCTAACAAGGTGCAGAATGATGCCACCAGAAGCACCTTTTTATAGAGGAAAGGTAAAAGAGTGATCCAAAGAATGAGATGCATCACATGCCATATCTTTATTCCAAGATGCAGGCTTACTTGTGTAAAAATATCAAAAAGACACATTGGACCATGAGATACAGCAGATAACAGAGCATCTGTTGGCTCTGTGAATCAAACAATTGCACACCCTGAGAATTTTCCACATAATTCTTTTTGACTTCTCCTTAAGTCAGGCTATGCTCCAGTGATAAATATCAATTGTATCAAGATATTGGTCTACTGTTGTTCTCTTATTTTGGAAGGGCCAATGAATAGCCAAAGAGTTAAGTGCACATTGCCTATTGCCTTACTCCATTTTCTGGATGCATAGCAAAGAGAGATACTGGCGAACCTTATATCATCTTTGGCTGTTGCAACTCACAAAAGTATCCAGAGCGATGGCAATGGCATATTGAATGTAGACTCCAACTCAAGAAGAGTTCCACTTCCTCAGAAACAAAAAATCATTACCGTTGTCATTTTGAGATAAACATTCTGCGTGAGGTCAATCGACCACTGAGGTGAAAATGGCTTTAGGAAAAGCTGTAAACCCTATTTATTCTGCTAAGTGTATCTTCTGCGTGTTCCCAACCACATAAGTCCTAGCGCCATGAGATTTATGGGCGTAACTGCACTGTAGAAATAATATTCACATCACATCAAATTGTTATGATCATCATGCGCCTCTACCTGGATGCTGCAGTTTGTTCTGGTTTTCTTTTTACTACAATCTCATAAAAGGAGAGAAGAGCAACATTTAAAGATCGAATAACCAACCAATGAAATAGCACTCTTCTTCTAGTGGAGGAGCAGAATCCAGCTGAAAGTCGGTCATGCAATCTTAGAACATGGACACTTCTTTAGAACAAGCTCGCGTCAAATTCAGATTAGGAATAAAGAGTGTCAGTGTTGAAAAAAAATGATTATAGAGTCAGATCTGCTACAATCTCACTGAGATGCTAGAAGATGCAAGATGGTGAAATCGTTTTAGAATGAATGCTTCCCAGGCATCTACATGGCTGCATGAGCAGACAGTGGATAACAAGTTTTTGTTTTAATTATGTTATTGACTCTTGAAACATTTACAAGGCTTTTTCACCGCCGGTGTGTCACTTTTTTTGATGCACCGGTGGCGCAGTGTGCCTGCCCATATTTACAATGCCACATAAAGTCAACCTGTGTAACTTTCCATGGCCTTTTAAACATGGGCCCCTTTCATCCATTTTCTGCATGAAAGGAGTGTTCCATGGGTGTTGCTGTGTGTGTTCCCACGCAGCATCAATGGAACCTGACATATTCCCAGATTTACAAAGTTTTGTAAAGCTGGGAATGCATCATAAACTTTTGCCTCTCCAGGAGAGGCGTAGGAGTGGCAAAACGAGGAGAAATACTTTTATTTCTCCTAATTTGTTCCTTCTTCTATGTGTGCTGTATTCTGCAGCATGCATAGAAAGAGGAACACAACATCAATTATTGTTTTTGTGCAGGAAGGTGTCCGTTCCTGCACAAAAACAATCATTCCCCACAACACAGGCACCCTTGCAACATGCCCAAGAGGGAATTGCCACCCTGTTCAGAGAGGTTCACGTTAGTTGTTTCCAGGTCGTTGATTGAGTCTGTCTCTCTGTCTTTATGATGTATGTGGCTACAAAAGTGTTGGTGCTGACTATCACAGCTGTTCCAGTGCTGTAGAAGATAGCATTTCCACCTCTACCAATATTGTTCTGTTGCAGATCAAATCATTTGTGCCAGAGTGTACTGTCCCACATTGGTTCACATTGGTTATTTCCATACAACAAATCAACAGCGGTCCATCCGCTATGGCGGAGGAACGTCGCCCCACTGCCTTCAGAGGCAAACGAAAAATAAAATGATCTAAATGCGGATCATTTCATTTTTCGGCCTGTGACTGAGTATTGGGGGTGGGGTCACAGGACTGCAGCAGGGGAGGAGGAGTGGTGGGCCCTACTGTCAGTGTGCATGATGGTTTGGCTGCCGGTCTTAGGGCGGCCAAACTGTCATGCACACTGAGGTCTCTCAAACCCAGCTGTGTTGCTGGGTGGAGAGAGCAGCTGCCACAGGGTCCCAGCTTCCAATAAAGCACAAAACGGCACAGCTTCGCCCAATCCCGACACTGCTCTCATGGTGAGAGCAGCGTTGAGATTGGCCGCAGAGGAAGCTGGGAGCTTCTGCCTGTGCCCAGAGGAGCAAAAGACCGACGAGCAGAGCAGCAAACAGAAGACTGGCTCGCCCATACTAATTACATGGAAGGGTGCGGAGATCATACCGATCTACAAAAAGGGGGAGCGCTCTGATCCGGGAAATTACAGGTCTATCAGTTTGATAGATTGTATCCAGAAGGTGGTTGCAAGGCTTGTTCTGCAAAGAATCCAAGGCTGGATCGAGGAGGAAGAAGTACTGTCTCCTCTCCAGGCAGGATTCCGCAGCCATAAAAGTACTATAGACCAAGTTTTTAGATTTCTTTTAATATATTGGCGGGTGGTAGTCCTTGGGGGTGGTATGCTCTTCGCGGGGTTCGTTGACCTTAAATCGGCATTTAATTTGGTACCTCGAGAAAAAATTTGGGCAGTTTTTGCAGAGCAGGGCATGCCACCTAGTATCTTGTCCTTCCATAAGAAATTACACGTGGACAATTTCGCCCAAATCAGATGGAACCAATAGGATAATGTCACAGATAAATTCCCAATAGCGAGGGGAGTACGTCATGGGTGCGTACTAGCCCCGACCCTTTTCTCATTATACATCAACAGGATGATCAGCTATTTTGCGCTCCAACCGACCGATGCCCCAAAGCTGGACGGTAAGCTGATCCCCCTGTTGATGTTTGCAGATGAAACTCTCTTGATTTCTAAAACGCAGCAGGGCCTCCAACAGGCCATCGATGTGTTTGAGGTCTTCCGCAAGGACCACTTGTAGTAAATGTTAGCAAGACCAAGTTTATGGTACTTCACAAGTCCAAATATGTTAGAGGTAATGTGGCAATGAATATGGTCAGATTAGAACAGACTCAGGTCTTTTCGTACCTGGGAATTACCCTCGCCTCCAAATTAGACTGGCAACCACACATTACTCAGCTGGTTACAAAGCAAGCTCAACTAACAGGAGCTCTAACTAAGGAATTATTCCTTTCCCACACAAGGCCAGTATCGCCCGTTTTGAAAATATATGATGCCAAAATAACCACAGCAGTTTTATATCGGGTGGGACTGTGGGGTTTCAGCAATCTTGCTCATTTGACCAGGGCCCAAAACAAGTTTCTACGAGGGGTCACAGGCCTTCCGGCATCGGCCCCTTTGACTCACCTTTTCTATGATCTGGGCTCCCAGCGCATGGAGGATAAGGCCCGCTACAGACCGGTGGCGTACTGGAGGAGATTGTGGGTTACCCCAGAACTCTCCCAGTATGCGCGGGCCTTCCTAGATGTTTGAAATGGTGATAAAGCCCATAAAATCAATTGGCTGCAGGAGGTAAAATCTGTCTATTCTGCCATGAGCTTGGTCAGCTTATGTGAGGATCCTACTGTCAATATCTCCCCCCCCCCCCAGAAAAACCTTAAGAGCTCTCTACTGGAGACTGGTCACAATGAAGAGATTTGGTTCCACCATTGGTCCGTCGCTGACTGCAGATTTCTTGGAACTTAAACACTCACCTGTGTATGAGAGCTTATGAGAAGGGATGAGTTAACATGAGAAGGATCGTACAGAGGAACATGGCAGTTATCAGTGGGAAGCACTAGGTTAGCTTTCTAACAGTATGTGACGTATGCCTAACAGTTGAGTGTGTAGTGCGCCAGTTCAGGACTGATGAGTCACTATTAGGTATAGGAACAATGGATGAGAGAACTAGGTTCTAAGTATGTGATGTTTGGAAAACTGCTGAGTGTGCAGTGAGCACCACAAGCTAAAGGAACGATGGGTGAGAGAATTAGGTTTTTACCAGGTTTTGGAGATGGTTAAGTGGGAAGGGGCAACGTAATGGGTTTTCTCATTCACATTGTTGATTAAATGGACTTATACAATATTTGTATTTGCATAATGAATGATAGCATTGATGTTTCTGTATAGAATAGCGAACAAAAGTATAATGGTGAATGTTTTTATTGTTATTCACATTGACCCCTGAAGAAGGGCTTGTCATAGTCCGAAATGCATTGGGTTTCTTAATAAACATTGCATTTTGACGAATCATGCGCTTGTTCTTATTCTTGATTAGTGGTCCGGATGGTCACATCTTGAGTATTAGAAACTTTGGAAATCAGCAAGAAACCCCAACGTGTGGAATCAATGGGATTACAATTAAAAATTGAAGGTAACAGTGGAGTACATGGATTAACTTGTTCGATTCTGATGACGGAACCGCTCCGTCATCAGCTGCGGGTGCGCTGTGCTGATGACGGAGCGGTTCCGTCATGGCCCGCTCGGAACACCTGCGCGGCGCGAATTCCGCGCCCGCGCTGCACGTTCCATTGAGAGGGGCGGGCCATGACGGAACCGCTCCTTCATGAGCACAGCTCAACCGAGGCTGGTGATGGAGCGGTTCCGTCACCAGCATGCGGCTGCCGTGCGGCCGCCCCGCCCCCTTAGCACTGTGGCGGAATAGCCGCCGCAGTGAAGGGGTTAAATGAAGTTTAACGGTGTAGGAGTATGAAGCGACGTGGTATTTTACCCAACTAGCTGTGCGACTGGGCGTGGGGCAGAAATGCTGCCACCTGTAGTATGGTTTAGATTACATTTGCTACCAGGGCAAGGCATCAAACCCAGTTCAGCACGCACCCTGTGATGAACATTGGACGAAAATGGTTTAATTGGACATATTATGGTGTGCATCCCTTCATTTTGCTGAACACTTCACGTTTTACCCACTGCCCATCGGGGTGGGATGCGTTCTTTTGGCAAAGGACACGGATATTCAGCAGATAGCCCCGTCTCCAGGTTTCAACACAGATGAGGGACACCATGGCCCCAGTGTCTCCGGGGCTGGTGTGCCGCCTGGTGGGAGAGCTAAGGTTGCCTTATTCTTCTAACTAGCAGCCCGTCCCGACCTTGTGCGGGAGCAATCAGGCTTCAGGGACCCCGCCCGCCGCGGCCCCCGCCCGCCCTGACATTGTCCGTGGGTCCCCCGGAGTAGCAGCCCGTCCCGACCTTGGCTTCAGGGCCCCTGCCCGCCCCGACATTGTCCGTGGGTCCCCCGGAGCCTTACCTCATCCACCGCACCTCCCCGCGCTCCTGAGTTCACCAGTCCGCCGCTCTTCGCCGCTCCTCCCCGCCTGCCTGCCGCTCCTCTCTGTTCCTCCCAGCCGGTCCGCCGCTCCTCACCGCTCATCCCCGCCTGTCTGCAGCTCCTCCCAGCGCTCATGTCCGCCGCTCCTCCTCACGCTCCTGGATGCCGCTCCTCCCCGCGCTCCTAATGTCAGCACGCACGTCGCGGCTGGCACTACTTCCATGGGTCTACTTTTTTTTTCTCGTAAATTTTTCAAATAACTTAGATTTTTTAATTTATATAGCCTATGTCCATCTGCACACCCTGACAATTACATCGATGTATCGGGTGTGTGGATTGGCTCTGTGGTTCCCGAGTTTACCCGCCTCAAAGGTTCGAAGTTCTTCCTTTATAATAGTAGTATAGATTTACATGGGTGTAAAGTGTACTCCCTGGACCATCGCACTAGGGGGCATATTACCAAGCAATAGCGATAATTATCGCTATTGCTTGGTTAGAGACAAAAATTTATCGCCGACCTGCAGCGATATTTATCGCAGATAAACCATGGTATTACCAAGGTTTATCGCAAATGCGATAAAAATCGGCCGCAAGGCATGAATATCTCTGAAAAGTCCGCGATATTCATGCATTACCGAGCTAATGCTCTTAGCCATGTTATTCACCTCCCATTGGATAACATGGCTAAGAACTGCTCAGGGCAGGTGTTAGCTTTTGGAGATATTCGCGCTTAGAGCGAATATCTCCAAAAGTTGGTAATAGGAAATAGCGATGTTAGCGACTGTTTCCAGTCGCTAACATCTTGGCACGTCCACTTTGCATGTCATTAGTGATAAATATCACTGACATGCAAAGCGGGGCCCAAGATGGTCGCTATCTCCTACTAGCTGTCGCTAACTGGTGTTAGCGACAGCTAGGTAATAGGGAGATAATTTTATCTCCACTTTCTTGGCTTTTAAAGCCAAAAAAGCGGAGATAAAGCCCCTTGATAATATGCCCCTAGATTAGTTAACATTTTGTTTTAATTTAGAAGATAGGTTTCAAAATGCCTGCCTGTTCAACAGCACCTTGCTTTTAGTAGAGCTGGTTGGTAATAGTCTTCCCTTTGTCTTTATTACCATTCCCTGGCACCAAACTTATTAGGCAGTCGGCCCTAGCACAATTCTAAAGAAATATACAGCTTGATTCATCAAGCTGAATTGCACTCGCAAAGGGCCAGATTCTGAGAATCTGGCCCTTTGCGAGCGCTATTTTTGCATTTGGAATTCATCATCTCAAATGCAAAAATCGGTAATAGCGATTTCGCTATTTTGCGAGGAATTACATTTAAGGAATCTCTATTTGAGATTCCTTAAATGCAATTCATCATCCATTTTAAAATTGCGAATTCGCAATTTCGGCCCGCTATTTACCGCGAGGTCAAACCTCGTGGTAAATAGCGAAAACATACAAAAATGCTTTTAAAAGCATTTTTCAAAGTTTCATGTTGCACACACACATGTCCTTTGGACATGTGTGAGCGCAACACCTGTTTAAATTTGCATTTAAGGGGTGCTACAGGGTGTCCTTTGGACACCCCTGGCACCCTTTAAATCGCTATCTTATTTGCGATTAGCTAATTGCTAATCGCAAATAAGGAATACTCCCCATTCATTCCTATGGGCCTTTTGGCCCATAGGAATGAATGGAGAGTTTTTCCTTATTTGCGATTAGCAATTTGCTAATCGCAAATAAGGAATATGTAGGAATCGCATTTTTTTTTGCGATTCCTACATGAATCCCGTTTTGCGAGCCTGTAATAGCGATTCCTTATGAATCGCTATTAAAGACTCGCAAAACGGGTCTTTCATGAATCAGGCTGTAAATGCGTGGACGGTCCCATTGTGTCATTCAGTTTCCAGTTGTTATTTTCGGCAGGCTAACATTGGTTTGCACTCCCCGGGTAACCAGCGCTTTACTGAGGACACACTCCGAATAGTCGGACCCAGACACAAAGGTAACAGGGACAGCAACTCTCCCCAATTGGGGTGAGTTTTGCCTTAATTTAACTTGCCCAACTTGTACATACCGTACCTTTTATTGTCGCATACTGCATGGGACAGTAATCTTACCTCCCACCTTGAATCCTGCTCGCAATTCTCGCACCTGGTCATTGACTGGGCTTGCGCTGAACATTATAGTTCCCAGGTAGCGGCATCTTCCCACATGGCGAGATTGCTGGATTAAATTGTGATGGCCCGCATTGTAATGAACTTAAATTGCCTATACTTTAGATTTCACGTCTCCTAGTACTGTGATCGCGCTTTGATTACAGCTCTCCTCTAGTAGGCGCTGTCCCACTTCTTAGTATTACCCAGAGCTTTAAGTGGGATGAAAAAACTGCGGGGTCTCTCATAGGGAAGGGTGTGGATTAAAACACAAGTTAAAAATCTGCACTTAGCGTATTGTGCTGCCCCACTGGTATTGTGATTCTTCTGTCATTGCCTCCAGATCTATAACATAAATAATATTACACCTACAATGAGCCAGGACTCATGTCAATGGTTGTAAGTTGCATAAGATGAATAAACAACAACTATTACTTTGTTGTATATAATATTGAAAATACTTCCGTTCATGTGGGCAAGTTTGTGGTGTAAGGCGAGAGCTGCCGACTTTCAAGCTGAAAAAGCAGGTTCGAGCCAGTCGTCAACTCAACATCCTCTGCTTGTGTAATGTAACTGCTGCTCAAGTTTGCGTCATATAATACTGAAAAATGAGTCTTTTTGAAGCTACATCAAAAGCAGTGATGGATGGTATCATAGAGGTAAGCTTTTTTTCCCACCCTGAAGCTAAAATGTAGAGCCCGATAGGGATCCGACTCGGCGCCTGCTTTTAACAACTGCTGGTGTTCCAGCACTGTCAGGCCTACTGAAAGCCCTAGTATTCTCCATATAAGACATGTAAGCCATGGTAAAGAAGACGTTTCCTGTATTCAGTGCTGCTAATAAACTTAAATTGTAGAAAATCAAAGGTGGGGTGTTCTTCTATGTGAGGTGTAGCGCCTCCAGAGTTTGCATTGTTTGAGTTGTGGACCAATCAGGAGTTGCAAAAAGGTGAAGGAAACAACCTGAGCCCTCTGAATGGACTCCAAAATGGTCTAAATAAAATAGTTACACTGTCCTATGCACACGCTGTTCCTATGCCTACTTATGGTAAGTTTACAGTAAGTGATACAGTTACAAATTGAGAAATAGAGTGGATAAAGCTCTTTCAAGTATTTGCAGTTGTTTTGTGTTCTCTTGTTCTTTTATTCAATGGATTGCCCAGCTAACAAGTGTTTTGTCGTTGGTAATTGCCCACTTGACTTCTTCATGGCTTTCTAATAAGCACTGGAGTTAATTTCGTTCTCCCTGCTGGTTCTACTTCGGTCCCGTCTGCCTGTAAATCACTTCTCTGTGTTCTGTGCAGTGTTTTCTTCAGTTTACCAGTTGTATCTCCTGTGTGGTCTTTGTATGTACTGTATGTACTGGAATACTATCCACACGTAATAATGGCTCCCTGTTTGTGCCCCAATAAGGGTGTCTTAGTGAGTACGCTAACTCGCTAAGACTACGAACGATTGCTGATTCTTCCAAAAAAAAGTTGAGAACCGCCTGAATATTTGTCTCACCTTCATAGTTTAGGTGAATTTCCTAGGCCATTCATTAAGAGGGATAGATATTTTATTGTCCTGAGGAAGGTGGCTTCATCCTGCTTTTTACCACCGAAACGCGTTGATGCTTGTCTTTTTTAAGGTCAGATTTGAGGAACGAGGTGTTTCATGTAAACAATGAAATAATCTCAATACTTTGACAATACCTTTCTGCCAGAGTCAGCAGCCGAGGTAAAAGGCAGTTCAGGTCACCGAACATAACTGAAGCAGGTGTTTAAAGCAATCAAAACGGAACAATGCTTTTATTTCTTCTGCTCTATTTTAATATCTTACAATCACAACCAGAGAAATTATGTTTAATTTTTTACACTCCTTACATAGAGAAAAGCTAGAATCTTTCTGCCTGTTTCTACACATTCCAAGCAACTGCAGCTTTTAAAAACAAAAAATAATGACTTGTATTGAACTGTTTCTAGTATCTGTTTACAACAAGTATCTAACAGGTTTTTGGTGTGTTTCATGTTGCACTAGATGTTTTATTTGTATTCTTTGTGTTTGCAAACATGCTCGCTCTTTCAAATGAAAGAGCTACCCACCAAAGTTGAAAGTGGTTTGTGGAAAAGGGGATGGTGTGGCCATGTATTACATGAGATAAAATACCCCCTGCTGTACATGATAAGGATATTGCAAGTCACCTCGGAATCCATTACCCTTTAAACCAACGCAGCCTCCGACTTCCTTCCTCTATAATTTATGGAACTCTTTGGTGGCTTGTAATATACTTTAAAATGTACAGGAGGGGGTCCTTCGCCCTTAAATATTCATTCATGTGCAGCTAGTTTTTAAAATATAAATTTGTGGAATTTAAAAATATAAATAGCATACAAATTATGATTTTGTTTTTGATTGTTTTATTATTATTATTTTTTTTTTGCCCTATCTTACAAAAGGCATATAACTAGGCAGTGCAGCTCATTTTGAGACTATGAATACATCATTATGTCAGGCTGCAAGTCACAAGACTTCCTCAGTTCCGTGTGAGGGGCCAAAATCCTTCAAACTCTAAATAACCTTGAAATGCCTAGAAGGTTCTTGAGCCATGTAGCTCCAGAGGATAATTCCATGTTACTCAAATAGTTCTGGAGGTTCAATGACTAATGCAGCCACACCAGCAATCTGTGTTTGACTTCATGATCAAAGGTTACGTTATGTTATGAGATTTTGTTAAGCGCACATTTCTCCCGAAGGTCTCATAGCGCTAGCCTGTCACAGGGAACGATGCAGAAAGGGAGGGAAGGAACAGAGTGAGAAGAAGAATGAACTCAGAACAGCCAGGTTTTGAGAGCCTTTTGAAACTTTCTGTGATCGGTCTCAGTCCATAGATAAAGAGGGAGTGAGTTCCATAGGGTGGGTGCGAGAAAGGAAAAGGATCTTCTGCCATTCCGGGCAGTACGGATCTTGAAAGGGATAATGTTAGACGGAGACCCGAAGGGTCGGCTGAGTATAGGGGGGAGAGGCCTCCGGTGAGGGCCCTCTCCGGTAATCGTACAGACAGGTAACTTCCCCCCCACAGATGGACACCACACAGAGATGAGTTCTGCACACTTTTATATATATATCTTGTGGCAAGGTGATAAGCGATACAGCAGGACCAGGATACTAGGATCCCGTCAATTCTAGTCTCTTTGGGGGAAAGGGGTAGCGGAACAGTCTGAGTACCGGTCCGGTACAGGAGCGGCAAGAGATGTAGCTCACAATCCTCGGGCTGGAGGGTTCGCAAGGATGGGCCGCGGCAGCGCCAGCAGGCTTCAAAGATGGTTCACCATGAGGAGGGCCGCGGCAGCGCCAGCAGGCTTCGAAGATGGTTCACGATGAGGAGGGCCGCGGCAGCGCCAGCAGGCTTCGAAGAGGGTTCACGATGAGGAGGGCCGCGGCAGCACCAGCAGGCTTCGAAGATGGTTCACAAAGAGGGGCCGCGGCAGCGCCAGCAGGCTTCGAAGAGGGTTCACGATGAGGAGGGCCGCGGCAGTGCCAGCAGGCTTCGAAGATGGTTCACAAAGAGGGGCCGCGGCAGCGCCAGCAGGCCTCCAAGGATGAGTTCATCTCGGTGTCTCTCGACTCCAGGACACAACTGCCTTCCTGCTCTGCAGCTGCCCCAGTTATAGGTCTGGCGCCCTTTGATGTCCGGACCCTCGCACTTGGAGGTTGGGAGGTCCGGGATGAGGGAGTCCAGACACCCAGCAGGGGGGGTGGAGTCAGCGCCCGGGGAGACCGGGGGCGATCGACACCTGGCGGAGGGGAGCCATTGACACTCCTTCTCCCATTGACCTGCCAAGTGGTCTCTTCACCCCCTGGGCGGATGGTGGTGCCTCGATGTCAGGGCCTGGCCAGGCCCGAGGTGGAGGTCGATCCGAGGCCACGCGGCCTGGTCGTGTAGTGTCCAAGATGGCCGCTGGGCCGAGGGCAGTGGTTCTGGAAGGGGTCCGGGCCAGCCGATACCGGGGTGTTCAGGAGCTGGGGTTCCGTCGGGGAAGGGTCGTGGGTCGCCCCGACGGGTTGCAGGAGTTGTTCTTGTCCGGGAAACAGGAGGAGCAGGGGTCCGGGACCCGCCATGCGGGGAGGGATCGGGCCTTCCACGAGGCCTGTCCAACATGCGTCCCCCCCAGCTGAAGGCAGGGAGAGTCACCCATCCTCTTGGGTACTCTCCTCGCTGAGGCGGAAGAAGCGGGACAGTCCGTCTGCGTTGGCGTGGTCTTGGCCGGGGCGGTGCTCCCTGCAGGGAGATGGACCAACGCAACAGCTTCGGGTTTTCTCCCCGCATCTGCATCAGCCATTGCAGGGGTCGGTGATCTGTTTGCACCCGGAAGTGGGTACCGAAGAGATAGGGCCGGAGGTTCTTGAGGGCCCACACTACGGCGAAGGCCTCCCGCTCGATGGTGCTCCAGCGCTGTTCTCGGGCCAGCAGGCGCAGGCTGATGAAGGCCACTGGCTGATCAACTCCCTCGGTGTTGAGTTGGGAGAAGACGGCCCCAACGCCATGATCTGAGGCGTCCGTCTGTACTATGAATTCCTGGCTGTAGTCGGGGGCCTGGAGCACAGGGGCTATGCACATGGCGGAATTCAATTTCTCAAAGGCCGCCTGACATTCAGGAGTCCAGTTGACTGTCTTGGGGTTCTTTTTGGACGTGAGTTCTGTGAGGGGCCCCACAATGCTGCCATAGTCTTTCACAAAACGCCGGTAGTACCCGGTGAGCCCCAAGAAGGCTCGGACCTCTGTTTGGGTGACCGGAGGTTCCCAGGCCTGGATGGCAGCGATCTTGAGCTGGAGGGGGGCCACCAGACCACTTCCCACTTGGTGTCCCAGGTAGGTCACGGACCCTTGGCCAATCTGGCATTTGCTGGCTTTGATGGTGAGCCCGGCCTGCCGGAGTGCGATCAGGACCTCCCGGGGGTGGTGGAGGTGTTCTGCCCAGTGGCGACTGTACACAGCGATATCCTCCAGATAGGCGGCGCTGAATTCCTCGGGGCGTTTTTCCTGCCGAATGGCATCACCTTGAAGTGGTAGTGGCCATCCGGGGTAGAGAAGGCGGATCGCTCCTGGGCCCCTGGGGTGAGGCCGATCTGCCAATAGCCCGCTGTCAAGTCGAAGATGCTCAGGTAGCGGGCGGCCCCCATGCGGTCAATCAGCTCATCTGCCCGGGGAATGGGATGAGCGTCGGTCCTGGTGACGGCGTTCAGACCCCTATAGTCCACACAGAACCTGAGCTCGGGGGCGACGCCCGGGGTGGCGGCCTTGGGGACCAGAACGACCGGGCTGGCCCAGGGGCTGTCGGAGGGCTCGATCACTCCCAGAGCCAGCATTTTGGAGACTTCCGTCTGGATGCAGGTGCGCCACTCGATCCGTCACTCGGTACGCCCGGTGTCGGATAGGGGGGCTATCCGCGGTATCCACGTCGTGAAGGCACCAGGGGGTGACCCCTGGGATGAGGGAAAACAGGTCGGCAAACTGGAGCAGGAGGTCTTGACAGTCTTGACGCTGCTCTGGGGACAAGGCATCGGAGAGGTTGACCCCTTCCACGGAGCTGTCCTTCTCGAGCGTTTTCAGCAGGTCCGGGAGGGGCTCGGAGTCTTCTTCAGTCCCACTGTCAGTAGCCATCAGGAGGCTAAGTTCCACACGCACAAAGTGGGGCTTGAGTATATTGGCGTGGAGGACCCGTAGGGGGTTCCGAGGTGACTCCATGTCGATCAGGTAGGTGACTGGTCCCTTGCGCTCTACTACTTTGAAGGGTCCCATCCATTTGTCCTGGAGGGCGCAACGACCCCAACCACCTACAATGCATCTTACTCAATACCCGCTCGGTCCACAGGCACGCCATTGACCTATGGAACCTACTAGACACCATCTCTCCAGACGTCGCCTTCCTAACGGAAACATGGATGAACGCTTCCTCCACCCCAGACATCACCATTGCCATCCCGGAAGACTATAAGATCACACACAAGGACCGTACCGGCCACACAGGAGGAGGCATCGCTATCGTCCATAAGAAATCAATCCGCATCTCAACCAGCTCTGACGCCAACCTCGCCAACTCCGAACACCTTCACTTCCAAATACACATCGACCCCAAGACCACACTCAGAGGCACCCTCCTATACAGACCACCAGGACCCCGCGCAAAATTCAGTGAAGACATCACGGACTTCATCACTCCACACGCGCTCCCCTCCAAAGATTACATCCTTCTGGGAGACCTCAACTTTCACCTCGAAAAGATCAACGACCGCAACACCACCACCCTCTTGGACAAGCTCGCCAACCTCGGTCTTAAACAACTAGTCACTTCCCCCACCCACATCGCAGGTCACACACTCGACCCCATCTTCACCTCCAGCAATCATGTCTCCTTCAGCCACACCACGGATCTCCTCTGGACTGACCACAGCTGCGTTCACTTCACCTACAACAAGCCGAAACCCACCAACCACCCCCAACCAACTCTGCAAAGAAACTGGAACAAGATCACCACCGACCAGATCTCCGCATCGCTCCTTCTAAACACCCCAGCCCACTCTTCTAACCCAAACCAAGCCGCCGCCAACCTCACCCTATGGCTATCCAACACCGCCGACACCTTAGCACCACTGAAAATACGTCAAAGCAAACCTGGCAGCAAGAAGGCCTCATGGTTCAACGATGATCTTAAGAAGTCCAAGAAACTCTGCCGCTCCCTTGAAAAGGCCTGGAAAAAAGACCCAACCACTAGCACCAAGGACGCCTTCAAAAACGCCACCCGCACTCACCACCAACTAATCCGAAAGGCCAAGAAAACAGCATTCAAGGATCGACTTGACAACAACGCCCACAACAGCAAGGAACTTTTCAACATCGTCAAGGAATTTTCCAACCCCTCAGCCAACTCCAACGACATCACTCCCTCTCAAGCCCTCTGCGACTCCCTAGCCTCATTCTTCCACAACAAGATTGCAGACATCCACAACAGCTTCGACAACCAACCCGGAGACCAACCCACCCAACCATTTGCTGAACACTCCCCCCCCGTGAACACCCTCAACGACTGGAACCCAATCTCCACTGAGGACACAATCCGCCTGATGAATTCCATCCACTCAGGATCCCCCACAGACCCATGTCCTCATCACATCTTCAACAAAGCAGACTCCGTCATAGCACCGCACCTCCGAGACGTCATCAACTGCTCCTTCAACTCCGCCACCTTCCCGGAAAGCTGGAAACACGCTGAACTCACCGCCCTTCTGAAAAAACCCACAGCGGACCCCACCGAACTCAAAAATTACCGCCCCATTTCGCTCCTTCCATTCCCGGCCAAAGTCATCGAGAAAGCCGTCAACAACCAGCTCGCCGCTTTCCTTGAAGCCAACAAATCCCTCGACTCCTCACAATCTGGCTTCCGAGCAAAACACAGCACTGAGACCGCCCTCATCGCAGCAACAGACGACATTCGAACGCTATTGGACAATGGAGACACAGTCACCCTCATCTACCTCGACCTCTCCGCAGCCTTCGACACAGTCTGTCATAGCACCTTATTACAGCGCCTCAGAAATATCGGGATCCAAGGAAAAGCACTTGAATGGATCACCTCGTTCCTCACCGGAAGAACCCAGAGAGTCCGCCTTCCACCATTTAAATCAGAAGCCACTGAAGTCATCTGCGGCGTACCACAAGGATCTTCACTCAGCCCCACCCTCTTCAACGTGTACATGAGCCCCCTCGCGGCCATCGCCCGCCAACACAACCTCAACATCATCTCTTACGCGGATGACACTCAACTAATCCTTTCTCTCACCAATGACCCCAGCACCGCCAAAACTAACCTACACGAAGGAATGAAAGAAGTTGCTGAATGGATGAAACAAAGCCGTCTGAAACTGAACTCAGACAAAACAGAAGTCCTCATCTTAGGCACATCCCCCTCTGCATGGGACGACTCTTGGTGGCCGGAAGCCCTTGGAAAAGCACCCATCCCGACAGACCACGCACGGAACCTAGGCGTCATCCTGGATTCTTCACTCTCAATGAACAGACAAGTCAGCGCCGTTTCCTCATCCTGCTTCAACATTCTTCGCATGCTCAGAAAAACATTTCGCTGGATCCCCACCGAAACAAGGAAAACAGTCACCCATGCTCTAGTCACGAGCCGACTGGACTACGGAAACACCCTCTACGCAGGTACTACCGCCAAACTCCAGAAGAAACTCCAACGAATCCAAAACGCCTCAGCCAGGATCATATTAGACATCCCGCGCAACGAACACATCTCTGGTCACCTGAAAGACCTCTACTGGCTACCCGTCAATAAGAGAATCACCTTCCGACTGCTAACGCACGCACACAAATCACTCTACGACATCGGACCAGAATGCCTCAACTCACGACTATCCTTCTACACCCCCTCCCGCCAACTTCGCTCTTCCAGCCAAGCCCTCGCCACTGTACCTCGCATCAACAAGACCACCATGGGAGGCAGATCCTTCTCATACCTGGCTGCTAAAACATGGAACTCACTCCCCGCTTACCTTCGCCTCACCCAGAACCACCTAGCATTCAGAAAGCAACTTAAAACGTGGATATTTGACAAGTAATCCTCCTCCCATTTCTAAGCGCCTTGAGACCCTCCGGGTAGGTAGTGCGCTATATAAATTCTCTGACTTGACTTGACTTACCATCGCTTCATGTCCTTTTGGCTGGCTTCCTGGTTGGCCTTGGCAAGTTCCCTAAATCGCCGGGTCTGGTTACGGAGAGTCAAAAGGTACTTGTATACATCCAGGGGGGTCTTCTGAGGGGCCACCTCCCACCCTTCTTTGACCAGGCTGAGGGGGCCCCGGACGGGGTGTCCATACAGTAATTCGAACGGACTGGAGCCCAGGGATTTCTGGGGGACTTCCCGGTAAGCGAACAGGAGGCACGGGAGCAGCACGTCCCATTGGCGACGTAGGGGTTCCTCCAGGCCCATGATCATCCCCTTGAGGGTGCGGTTAAACCGTTCTACCAGTCCGTTTCCTTGCGGGTGATAGGGGGTTGTGAATTTGTAGGTGACCCCGCACTGTTGCCATAGGGACTTCATGTACTTGGAGATAAAGTTTGTGCCCCTGTCACTGACGACTTCCCGGGGGAAGCCCACCCGCGAGAAGATCCCCATCAGGGCTCGGCCCACCACCGGGGCCGTCACGGTCCGAAGAGGAATGGCCTCGGGATAGCGGGTGGCGTGGTCCACCAGGACTAGGATGAATCGGTGTCCTTGGGCTGTCCGGGGCTCCAGGGGCCCTACAATGTCTATTCCCACCCGCTCAAATGGGGTGGTGACGATGGGAAAAGGTTGCAGGGGTACTTTTGAGGAATAGAAATTTTTACGTGGCCAATGTGTCCCCTGCATGTACCCACATTCACCCATGCACTTTCCCTCTCATGCCTGTAATAATAATGCATCTGCATTTCCGTCCAACATTAGTATGTCAGTTACCAAGCCTGCCACGTTAATTCTGCATTGAGGCCTATGTTGCCCATGTTGCCAACGTATTTGCATGGTGCACGTTTAAAAGCCGAGATGAACCCGTTTTGTGGCTCAGCCGAGCCAGGACCCGAATTCAGGCTCCAAGCCTCCCAGACACTCTGAAAGCTGCAGTTTAGCTATGTATCCCTGACCTCTTGCATACTTCCTGCTCGGCCGAGAGGAGCCCAGTCCGGCCTGCCAAGACAGTATTTTGCTTACAGTTATCTGCTCTGCTCTACAGAAACACATTCCTGCTTAGAGAAGAAGGTAAACAGAACCCCGTCCACAGAGATAGAGCCCAGCCTTTCTGTCTCCATTTAAGTGATTTACAGAGCTCGCATCCATAGAGGGCCTATGGCCCCACGCAATGCCCGAAGAAATATATGCACACATAGGCTCCTAGAGATGAGCAACCTTTGCTCGAGCGACCTTTACTTCAGATATTACATCCTCCAAACTTCAGATACCAGATAATACCAGGCGTGCAGGTCGTCCTGACACCCAAGGCTTCTCTACTAGAACGAAAGTTAGCTCCCCCCCCCAGCTTCCCCCAGCTTCCCCCAGCTTCCCCCAGTTACACGTCAATCATACGTCATGACCAAGTAGTGCACACAAGTAGGGTAAAGGTTCCAGCTGACTGCGCAGACCCCCCTCCATGTATCCACCCACCTATGACACACCTATGACTCCTCAAGGGAACGCCCACGTGTACACCTTCTTACACGCCCTTTTTCACGCCCATGTGCTCTTATCTCTCTTTCTCTTGCTCCGCCTGGAGCGCTCCGCCTTCTCCATGCAAGTTAATGTATGTTTAACGTATAAATAATGTACTCTGTGAATAAAGTTCAGATGACGACCCTTCCTGAACCTCAGTGGTGATGGAACCCGATTCTCCCTTAACTCGAGTTACTGAAACAAAGCCCTTTTGAATCGGACACCACGGACTCTGCCTCTCATTATATGCATGACCTTTTGTTTAAGTATAGAAATTCCGACAGGGTAATAATTTTATTTACCACATAATCTGGTGCCCGAACAGGGACTAGTCCCCCTCCCCATGCGCCGGTGATGTAGGTCCAGCCCCTGCCCCCTTCTACAGCCGTGACGGACTTCAAAGTGTACACGCCAGCAGGTCTTCCTGCTTACTCCCTCAGGCCCACGGAGGAGACGGACTGCGACCAGGCATCCACATGAGGCGGTGAGGATTGCGGATCATCCCAACCAGAGCCCAAGCCGTGAGAGAGCAAGGTCCGAGGTATCCCGAGACCCACCTGTTCCGAGGCGCATGCGCAGCAGCAGCAGCACCGCAGTCACGCAGTATCGAGTTTCCGAGGCCTTCAAGTTCTGCTTCCCGGTGAGTACCGTTGGGAACGCATAAAGACGAGTTCATTTATTTGAGCTCGGTAAAGACGTGTCTAGTCACCTGGGCACGGTAAAGACGGGTCCATTTCGGTGGGTCCGGTAAAGACGCGTCTCTTTGTGAGACCGGTATGGTTGTACTGTATTACAGTACATAAAGTTAACGGTTTTCAAGTTCATGTTTTCCCCTTGTATCAGTCAAACTGTTTCTGTTTTTAAATGTTTTAGTGTTGTAGTGTGAATGGTTGTTTCAGTCAGTCTATTCTAGTGTATTGTGTTTTCATTACGTTAGTTCCAACATGCCACTGTTTTCTAAATTACGTCAGTTAGGGACCAGGAAAGGGATACTCGAAGAGGCAGTTCCCGTCCCGCCTAGAGACACACCTGGTCATTTTATGTACCATAAACACGGGCTAGATGCCATATTGTTTTTAGATTTATGGGTAGATTACACGAAAGATTTAGAGGAAAAGTACAGATGGCCTGCTTCAGGAACATGGGATTCTGAATGCATTATGAAAGTATAGGAAGCGCTATGGAAGAGAAAAGTAAGACCGTCCCAGAAAGATGCCATTGAGTTATGGCGTAAAGAGTCACATAGGAGAGCCGAAAAAGAATTCCACCAAGCAGAGAGAAGTAAACACGCAGCAGAAAAAGCCAGAGAAAAAGAATTGCAGGAGGAGGGGGAACGGGTCAAAGCAGAACAGGCCGATAGAGAAAGAAATGCCCTCGTTGCAGGTATTTATCCCGTCCTTTCAGAAGAACTAGCTAAAGTGACCCCTCCAGAAAAATCCCGTAGGTCGCATACGCCACCACCTGTACCCTTTAGAGTACGTAGGCAGAACCCAACAGCCTCTGAGGCTTTTATTTCCTCCTATCTAGAAGAGCCCGCACCAGACTATGTAAATGCAGAATTCCCTCCGCCCCAATCACAGGAGCAGCTTCGACAGCTTCAGCTTCCCCAGGCTTCTCTTCCGCAGGTTTCAGTTCCGCAGGTCATGGCCGTGAAAGACGGCATAGGGCAAGGGGCAGTGGACGGGGGGCCACCGACGACGCCCCGAACACCGACAATGACACGAACCCCGCTAGCGCTAGGGCCGCCACGAACGCCACAACTGACATCAACACCACTTAAGTATGCAAGTGTAACGATCCCACGTTGTATATATGACCCGGTCCCAGGAGAGGGTTCAATGCTCGTGTATTCACTAAGATTAAGACATACCGTCGATTATTTGATCACATTACCAGGCATGAAGGAACACCTAGATAAAATATACGAATTTATTAGAACTGGTAAGGGACCCGAGAGTATAGAAGATGCCATGGAACAAAGAAAGGTCGATATTAAGAACATGATATTACGTTTTTTGATTAACTGTCTGATCAGGGAACAAGATCAACCAGGCAGAGAGGTAAAGAAAGTTTTGACAGATTGGAGTGACAACATAGCTGCTGGTACGCATGATAAACAGGGACAGACAGAATGTATGTACAAGAAAATACGAAAGGCGATTATAGAAATACACAAGGCAGATTCTGACGGGCAGTATGAGTCATCAACGGAAGATGTTGATCCAGAAACGGAAGAGAAGGACAAAATAAATTACGTAGGCAAAGCACGACAGTTTGACAGGCCCAAGTGTCTCGATTACCGTAAACAGGGACATTCTATAAAAGAAAGATATTCCCTCGAGAATCTATTCCAGGCTACTGAAAAGGCACTGAAACGACGGGTAGAGTGCGAGCTACCCAACACCCCACACGAACAGGAATTAGTCCGGTCAGCCGTCCAATGGGCGTCTAATTCTAATATATATAACAGTGATGTAGTGGCTCAGACCTTTTTGAGCCTTCCACCGAACGAACAGCGTTTGGCTGGTATTTACATGGTTCAACATTTGATCACGTTGTATGAGAGTCAATATTCTGATCCCGGTCCCTTGTATAAATTACTGGACGACATACTCCTAGAAAGGTGGACAACATTAGGTACTGAATTAATTAATGTCATTTTAGACCAACGACATAAGTACTTGACTTCTCTGACCGCATGCATGATTCCTGCCCCACACCACGACAGAAAGAACTTACACATAGACAGACAGAACCCCCTAAGAGAGGTACATCCCGTCAAAAATACAGCGGGTGAGCTTCAACGAGTATATGTTTACACACCCTTGACGAAATTAGAAATACTGGAAATGAAAAAGATGTTGCCCTGCCATGATAAAGACCCGGGGGGGTTTCACCGTGAATTAAAAGACATTCTCCGCATAGGGGATTACACATATGCTGACATTATTAAATTATTGAAAGTACTATTGCCTGCTGGTATTTTCGAAAAGCTTAAAGAAAAAGACTGGGAGGTGGGAGAGAAAAAGTTAAGTTGGGCAGAATTGGAAGAAGAGGATAAAGCCAGGCAACCTGGGGTTGGTCTTGGGGACAAAGCCAAAGCATTACCTGAACTCCTGATACAGGTTTTGCCGAGACTATTGCTTACTAAAAAGGAAGATTGGGATACTATTTCAGCCTGTAAACAGAAACAAGACGAGGACACAAGTGATTTTTATTCTAGATTTGAGAAATGTATTTCTATTAATAGTGGCCTTAAGCCAAGTAGTGAATCATATCCACATATTTTTGTGAGCAAATTAGTAGAGAATTCCTTAACTCAGATCAAGAATAGAGTACTGAAGGTTGAGAGTACCTGGCAAGCAAATAGCCCTTCCCAAATGTTGCAAATGTTACAATAGCACCAAAACAGAATTAGAGAGGAACAGGATCATGAAAAGAGACGTATGAAAGATACGAAAATGAAAGTACTAGTTGCACAATCGGTACCAGTTAATGCGAATAAAAAGGACACGACAATTGTTAAAGGGAACTGTAATTATTGCAAGCAACCAGGTCACTATGTAAATGAATGTGCTGTCCTGAAACACAATATAGCTACAGGCAAGACAAAAGAACGACTGCATCCTCCTAGACAGAATAGCACTCCACAGAACACGCAATAGACAGTAGCGAATTTCCCACCCCCACCACCAGCTGCCACACAACAAGCCACCCAGCAAATGTACCAGTACACACAGTCGGACTATCCAGAATTCCAACAGTATTCATGAAACAGCCTAGAGAGGGAAGTTGGCTTGCCCCTTATTGAGGTTCCTGTATTTCAAGAGGGTCCCTATGTACATAGTCATGTATTGGGAAAAGACAGAAAATTTCTGATTGACACAGGGGCGAGCAGAACTACCATCAGCCATAACGAGGTTCCAGGGGCACCCCTTTCAGGCTCACAGAATGTTTCCCTGGGATTTTCAGGAAAGCCTATTGTTAACGAAGTGTCGAAACCAATTTCCCTAGGGGTCGGTCCATTGTTACGTAACACCGACTTGCTACTTACTAAGTCATGTCCAGAAAACTTGCTTGGCATAAAGACATTGAAAGAACTATATGTTGTTCTCCGGAAGGAGTGCGACTGTTCTTACGTGATTTTAAAGGACATTATGTGTTGAAAGATTTTGACCACAGACTCCAGAATGGACCACAGCACTTATGGGCACAAGGTCCGACTGACGTAGGTTACATGCACATTACACCACACCGTGTCACTCTCAAAACAGGAGTAGTACTGCCACGTATCCGACAATACAAGTTACCACCTGATGCCGTAGTAGCCTTACTGAAAATTGTTGACAAACTCATTGCACAAGGGGTGGTAGTAGAGACTGATTCGAATGTATGTAATTCACCTGTCATCCCTATTCTTAAAAGAACAGATCCCAATGCACCACCAGTTTACAGACTAGTGGTTGACCTTCGAGAACTGAACAAATGTGTAGTTCCTCAATACCCAGTGGTCCCAGACATTTCTTCATTACTAACTGCAATTGATTCTGAGGCAACGTTCTTTACTGTAATTGATCTGAAGAATGCCTTCTTCAGTGTTCCAATTCATCCAGAGAGCCAATATCTCTTCGGATTCAGTTTAAATGGACGCAGCTTTAAATTTACGAGAGCTCCTCAAGGTTTCACAGAAAGTCCTAGCATTTACAGCCAAGCATTAAAAAGACAACTGGACAGTATTAACATGCCTGCTAACACTGCACTGCTCCAGTATGTAGACGATATCCTGATCACAGCACGATCAGAACCAGACTGCGAACATGCATCACTGACAGTCTTACACTTTTTGGCTGACAAGGGGCACAAAGTGTACCCTTCAAAGTTGCAATTCTGTGCACAGCAAGTGGTGTACCTTGGACACTTGCTGTCCAAGAGGGGTAGACAGCTGACACAAGAACGTATTCAGTTAATTGCTAGTCTTTCACAGCCCAAGACACAAAAGGAAGTACGGGCCTTCATCGGCCTCACTTCTTACTGCAGACAATGGATTCCACAGTATGCCTATCTAGCCAAACCACTCATACAGTTGACAACACAGGAGGCAGCGTCTTCGACTGCCCTCCCTTGGACACAAGAACATACCCTGGCATTTGAAGAATTGAAAAAAGCCTTATGTCAAGCACCAGTTTTAGCGACTCCTTGCTACAGTAAACCATTTACGCTTTTTGTCACTGAACGAGATGGAACAGCATTATCTGTCCTCACTCAAGATCAAGCAGGAAAACACAAGCCTTGTGCTTATTTTTCTAGTACACTGGATCCAGTGGCCCAGGCTCTGCCTGCGTGCCTGAAATCAGTTGCAGCAACAGCCCTAGCTATAAGACAGAGTGACTCCATAGTGTTAGGACACCCCCTGACAGTACAGGTTCCGCATGCGGTGGAAGTTCTCTTAAACAGGACACAGACACAGCACCTGACTGTAGCAAGACTGACAGGATACGAACTGACGTTATTTCAGCCACACATAGAGATTAGACGATGCAATATTCTCAACCCTGCTACACTCTTGCCCTCAAGCACAGCAGACACTGCACCACATGACTGTGTGGAAGTAATTAATACAGTGACGAAACCAAGACAAGACCTGACAGACATTGCACTGCCAGACCCTGACCTGACACTTTATGTAGATGGTTCATGCATGAGAACAAGCAAAGGAGAGTTAGTGGCCGCATATGCCGTGACCACTGATACTGAAATCATAGAGACACAAAGAATAGACACGCTGTCAGCACAAGCAGCAGAGCTTATCGCTCTGACACAAGCCTGCATAAGAGCCAAGAACTTGAAAGTGAACATATATACAGATTCACAGTACGCATTTGGGGATGTTCATGATTTTGGAGTATTATGGAAGGAGAGAGGTTTCCTGACCTCTCATGGGGCTAAAATTCAGCACGGTCCCCTTATTCAGGCTTTGTTAGAAGCGATACATTTACCTACAGCCATAGCCATCCTGAAATGCAAAGCACACACGAAAGTTACAGACACCATTTCCCAGGGTAACGACCTGGCAGACCGAACAGCTAAACTTACAGCCCAGACACCAACAGACACGACAAAGATGGAAGTACCATCACTGACAAACAGCATGACAGTCAGGGATCCCTCACAAGATGTACTTGACATACAGACACATGCCACTCCGGACGAAATAAAGAAGTGGACTGAACAAGGAGGGGTCCAGACTGATCAAGGTTGGATGACTAAAGGCAAAGCTACATGGTTTCTCCCAGACTCTATGGTACAAGTCATCATAAACACAGCACATAGTCCAGCACACTTAGGAGAAAAGGCAATGCTAGACAGCTTACAGAATATTTGGTTTAACAAGCACCTGCGTGCAGCAGCGAAACAGAAAGTACGTACCTGTATGATCTGTTGCCAGTTCAATCCAGGCAAAGGCATTCCGGTGGAACAAGGTGGATTTCATCCTCCTGACCATCCTTTTGAAGTCCTCCAGATGGATTATATCCAGATGGACAGATGTAGAGGTTACAAGTATGTCCTGGTAGTTGTATGTGCACTATCTAGATGGACAGAAGCGTACCCAGTCCCAGATTATACTGCTGCGACCACCGCCAGGCAATTGGTACGAGAATTTTTCCCACGGTACGGATTGCCCCGTGTCGTGTACTCAGACAACGGTCAGCCATTCTCTTCTGAATTAATGAAACAAGTGTCCCTTCTGTTAGGTTACCAATGGAAATTTCATTGTGTGCGACACCCAGAAGCAGCTGGACTCGTAGAGCGCCATAATCAGACACTTAAGACAAAATTTGCGAAAGTCTGTACAGAAAAAGGCATGGATTGGATGGTAGCCTTGCCGGTTGCCCTCTTTTACATGCGTATGGTGGCTCATTCCAAAACAGGCCTATCTCCTTACGAAGTGGTTTTTGGTAGACCACCGAATATGTGGGGTACGCCTATGCCCAAGAAAATAACTGATGTTGACAGTAATATGCTGACAGATTACCTGGCTTCCTTGATGTCTGCACTACTCTCTTGTCGTTCACAGGTTGCTGCCTCCTTTCCCGACAACACCCAAGTTAAGGAACATACCATCGTCCCTGGGGACATGGTGTTTATTCGGAACTTTGATCGATCAAGCCCCCTTGAGCCGCGCTGGAAAGCGCCGAAGTTAGTTCTGCTTACCACGAGGACTGCCGTCAAGGTCGAGGGATGCAAGGGCTGGATTCACGCCCAGCATATTAAAAAATTCTTTGGAGATTCCGGAACTTTGATCAAACCTAAAGACTGCCCCGAAAATAATGACTCAAAGCCCCCTTTGCTAGAAAAGACTCCGCAACAGGAGTATAGGTCTAAGTTACGGTCTAGTAAGTCAGACAGCGTTTAATTGTTTAAGTCCACTCGGTGGTGAATCGGTTAGACAGGTTCCTGACATGTATAAGATCGTAGACCAGAATAGTAGAAAGAGAGAAAAGAAAGAAAAGTACTGCAAGATATTACGCAGTAGATGTATAGTAACTCTGATTTTTATGTTTCTTCTGAGCATCACTATAATATGTATCAGCTTGGCACTACATGTTTTCTTTCCTCCTATTGCCTCACGTTCATAGGTGGTCACCTGGCTGCCCTTAATCCACCCCTCGAAGGCTCGGCTAAAGAAGTTCACGTACTCCACCCAAGTTGTACCCGGGATTCGTTTGCAGTCTCGAAACCTCTGGCGGTACATCTCGGGCGTCAGCCCATACCGAGTGAGGAGGGCGGCCTTCATGTGGTCGTAGGATGTCATCTGATGGTCGGGCAGTTGCAGCAGGGCATCTCGCCCTTCGTTGACGAACCTACCCCATAACCCGGCTCCCCAGTCGCTCCGTGGGATTCTGTGGGAGGTCATGGCTACTTCGTAGGCTTTAAACCACTGCTGGATATCATCGTTCCGGTAATATTCCCTGACGACATCCTTGGGGATGTGGACCTTGGGGTCCGTAGGAGCAGGGGGGGTCTGGTGCCCAGAGACTCCGAGGTCTTTGTTCTGCTTCCGAATTTCTAGTTCCTTCAAGTTGCGCTCATGCTCGTAGGCTAGTCTTTTCTCTTCCAGCTCCCTCTGACTCTTTCTTTCTTCTCGCTCCTCTCGGAGCCGTAAGTGTTCAAGGCTTATTTTTTGTTCTGCCAATTTGAGTTCTCCATCTAAGCGACGTCGAGCCAGTTCCAATTCGTGGAGCCGGCTCCTTTCTCGTTCTCGGGCCTCCTCGGACGAGAGGCCCGGTCTTCTTTCCTCCGTGGGAGCGGTACTTGTTTCGGTGGTCTCAAGGCTTTGATTCTGGGATAAGGGTGTTTCCGTCTCCACCCACGATTCTAAGGCGTGTTTGAGGTCATCTTTCGTGCTCAGTCCTGTGGTAGCAATGCCTAGTTCTATACAGAATTGTTTCAGTTCCTTGTGGCTGTATTCGTCCAGCTTCTCCATCAGGAATTTTTCGGTTGTTCCACTTTCCTTTGTCGTCATGGTGGCTGTGTGTCTTGGGGTGAGTTACTCTCTGTACGATTATGTGTCGGCTCGGATCGCGCCGCTGGCCACCAATGTTAGACGGAGACCCGGAGGGTCGGCCGAGTGTAGGGGAAGAGGCCTCCGGTGAGGGCCCTCTCCGGTAATCGTACAGACAGGTAACTTCCCCCCCACAGATGGACACCACACAGAGATGAGTTCTGCACACTTTTATATATATATCTTGTGGCAAGGTGATAAGCGATACAGCAGGACCAGGATACTAGGATCCCGTCAATTCTAGTCTCTTTGGGGGAAAGGGGTAGCGGGACAGTCTGAGTACCGGTCCGGTACAGGAGCGGCAAGAGATGTAGCTCACAATCCTCGAGCTGGAGGGTTCGCAAGGATGGGCCGCGGCAGCGCCAGCAGGCTTCGAAGATGGTTCACGATGAGGAGGGCCGCGGCAGCGCCAGCAGACTTCGAAGATGGTTCACGATGAGGAGGGCCGCGGCAGCGCCAGCAGGCTTCGAAGAGGGTTCACGATGAGGAGGGCCGCGGCAGCGCCAGCAGGCTTCGAATATGGTTCACAAAGAGGGGCCGCGGCAGCGCCAGCAGGCCTCCAAGGATGAGTTTGTCTCGGTGTCTCTCGACTCCAGGATACAACTGCCTTCCTGCTCTGGAGCTGCCCCAGTTATAGGTCTGGCGCCCTTTGATGTCCGGACCCTCGCACTTGGAGGTCGGGAGGTCCGGGATGAGGGAGTCCAGACACCCAGCAGGGGGGTGGAGCCAGCGCCCGGGGAGACCGGGGGCGATCGACACCTGGCGGAGGGGAGCCATTGACACTCCTTCTCCCATTGACCTGCCAAGTGGTCTCTTCACCCCCTGGGCGGATGGTGGTGCCTCGATGTCGGGGCCTGGCCAGGCCCGAGGTGGAGGTCGATCCGAGGCCAAGCGGCCTGGTCGTGTAGTGTCCAAGATGGCGGCTGGGCCGGGGGCAGTGGTTCTGGAAGGGGTCCGGGCCGGCCGATACCGGGGTGTTCAGGAGCTGGGGTTCCGTCGGGGAAGGGTCGTGGGTCGCCCCGACGGGTTGCAGGAGTTGTTCTTGTCCGGGAAACAGGAGGAGCATGGGTCCGGGACCCGCCATGCGGGGAGGGATCGGGCCTTCCACGAGGCCTGTCCAACAGATAAGAAGATGTTTATTGGTAGATCGGAGGGTCTGGAGGGGTTGTACCTGATCAATTTGTTGGCAAAATAGTGAGGTGCGAGTCTATGGAGAGATTTGTGAACAAGACAGCTGATCTAGAATGTTTTGCGATTTCTGATGAGGAACCAGTGCAGCGCTTTCAGATTGGGTGCCGAGGGAGATCGAGAATGTGAATTTAGTACAAGTCTGGCAGCCGTGTTTTTGAGGACTTGGAGTTTTGCTAGGTATTCTTCGTTAATGGAAGCCATAAGGGCATTACCGTAGTTTAGCCGGCAGATAAATAATCCTTGCACCAGGATTCAAGGGGCATTCAAGATGATAGCGGAATCCATTTAAAGATCTTACCGAGACTGCGCATTAGCCTGTGACAAATGCTGGCCACATGGTTGACATGATTGGACATAGGAAGGTGGTTGTCAATCAGAACTACTAGGTTGCGAACTGCCGTTTTGGTGAGGGACATATGCCAAGATTGATAGGCCACCAGTCACTTGACCATAAGGATTGAGCTTTACCGAAGGACATAATTTTGGTTTTGCTGGCGTTGAGTTGCAAATGATTATTTTGCATCCAAGTATGAATATCAAACATACACTGCCTGAATCGAAGTTTGGTGTCAGTTGGGTCAGGTCCTATTGTGATTAGCAGCTGAGTATCGTCAGCGTACTATACTCTGTCAAAGCAGCAGGATTTAATCATGCTGGCTAAAGGGGCCACATACAGATTGAAGAGTGTGTGGCTCAAGATCAAGCCTGTGGGACACCCTTATCAACAAGTTGACTCCAGACGACAAACGTGCCCAGAAGAACTTTTGAAGTTCAGTTCGTCAAGTAGCCCCTAAGCCAATTCAGTGCGGAGCCCCCCACACCCATCTCCCACAGACGATTCACAAGAGTACTGTGGGAGATGGTGTTAAAGGCAGCCAACAGGTCGAGAAGGACCAGAATAGCATATTGTCTGACGTCAAGGGAGAGTCTAATATTATCTATTTCCAACAGAGTGGTTTCAGTGCTATGCGAAGCCCGGAAGCCGGATTGAGAAGGGTCCGATAGATTGTTGCTCTCCAGGTAGGTGGTAAGTTGTTTATTAATTAGTGACTCTAGGACCTTCTCAAAGAGAGGGAGGAGAGAGATGGGCCAATAGTTGTTAGGCTGCTTAGGGTTAAACATTTGGCAGGCACACTCAGCTGTTTATAATGTTGTGAGTGGGGGGCAGCCTTACCTTGTTTCTTTCCCCCTGTGACTCCTGTTGAATTGATAACACTCAGCTGTTCAACCTGCTGAGGTTATAAAATGAGTACCATTTAGTTTAATAATTAACATCGTTATCTTCAGTAAAAGCAAGAAACTCTTCCAGATTGAACACATATTCTATACATACACTTTTTATTATGTTATGTTATAGTCATCTTGTTCCGCTCAGACCAGGACAACTTTCCAGCAGGTCATAGGGCCGAACATAAAAGTAGACAACACTTGTACTTCTCTGTCGCTGGGCAGCACCCCTGGAAAGACCGTCCTCTAAACATCTGGAGCACCAACAACCTCATGCAAAAGACTCTTAGGGCCATATGTACAACAAAGTGGTGGAGCGTGTCGTTAGCCTCCTGGGCTTAACGACACACTCCACCACTTCGGAAACGCAAGGTTGCACCATATTTACAATGATGTGTGCAGCCTTGCATTTCCCCCTGCGATGGCGCTAAGTTTCACAACTTAGAGCCAATGCAGGCACCCTCGCACCAGAGCGCAAGGGTGTCTGGGTGCAGGGGAGGATTAGTTATGTGTAGGAAGGTGTCCGTTCCTGCACATAAACAATCCTAAAATGCCATTTTGTAACTTTCATGTGTGCTGCTTCATGCACAAGGCACAAGGCACAAGGCAGCACACATGGAAAAAGCAAAAATGAGGAGAAATAATGCATTTGTCCCAGTTTCACCACCTTAAGACCAGGGTTTTTCTGGTCTTAAATTTGGCGCTGCTTCCTATGTACACCACCCTTGTACACAGGGGGCAGTGTCAAATACAATGGGTGTTGCGGTGGAACGCCCACCACAACACCCACTGCACGCCCCTTTCACGCTGAACATAGCATGAAAAGGGTGCCGTATGTACAAGGCAGTGTTAAGCCACGTTAAGTGGCTTAACGCTGCCTTGTTCATAAGGCAAGGCCCCTATCACGACAGGAACGTCACAAAAAGTGACGTTACCGGGGCGATAGGGGCTTGTACATATGCCCCATATTTTCTAACCCCATCCCTAATGGTGGCACAGGAAACGGACCAGGAGCACAGCGCAGGCCCCTGCGGTGAAGGGGTAATCTTCCAGGCCCCCACCAGTACCGGGAACCCACATTCGGCCCAAGACCAATTAAATGTGTAATATATACGAAAGTAAGGGGACTTTTTACATTCTGTCTGTGGCCTCATCATTTTGCGTGACCCCCCCTGCTATTGTCCTAGGAAGCAAGTGCTGCCTCGCCCTTAAGTATTTTATTTTATGACTGCGCACTTGTGCTAACTCACTATTAAAAGGGACCTGTACGTAACACAGATCGAATAGATTGCAAATGTAAAATGAATTTCTGAGTGATGTCGTACCCCTATCCCACAAGGAGACTGCAGGAAATGGTAGGTATTAGAAAAAAAAGTTCATTGAAGACCTCTCCCACCTGATGCTCAAATCACTAAAAAGCACCTAGAAGCTAATAAATTACTCAATGCGCGCTATGCACACAAAATAAACACTCCTCAATCAATCAAGGTTTTACAGCTCCTTTGCAGGAACCCACCACTGAGGTGCGCGCCTGCGCTTTGTGTGCTGCGCTTTCGACGCACCGAATGCTGCCTCCCCTTTGTTTCTCTCTGTGGTGAAGACAAAGCCCGTGTAATGAGGCAGACGTGTCCGGGTGAGCCTTGCTCACTTTTTCAGGCAGCCTCAGCCTCCCGCGCGCTTCTGCACCTCTGGGAAATCAGTATCAGCAGCACGAGCCGCTATGTGTCAAGGGAAGAGAAGGCTGGAGTCAGGCAGGGGCTGTGCTCAGTGGGGCAAAGCGAGGAAACGCGGCACGCATTCCAATGATGTCAGAAGAGGGCACGCGCTTCCGCGGGGAGGTGATCTATGCTGAGACACAGGCGCGTGGATCTATGGAATGCGCGCAGCGTGCACACTGGCCCCTCTGCAAATGTCATACTCAGGGCTGCTGGAAATACTTGATGGTTGGGCTGTGAATCTGCCGCACTTGACACCTACCCACCATCTACTGTATAATTTTTAGAATTCAGCAAAAAAAAGTGTTTTTAGCACGGATAGATCAACGGTTATGGGAAAAAAAACACGAGGCTCACAAGGTGCGATGCAGTGGCGAACTTTGTAAAAGTTTATTGGTCACGTTGCAGTCACTGATTGCTGTGTAAAGGCAATACACTGACATTATGGGATGAAACTTTGCCCAGTCAATATTAATACCACCTGGGGAGGGCTTTTGTCAAGGTCATGAAAAAAAGATTTCCCTGTTAAAATATAATTCAGGCAGGATGGAGCTAATGATTCATTCTTTGTCTTGAAAATGTTTTTTTTTTATTATTCGTGCTTATCTATGTCACACAACAGACATTTTCAATTTTTCTCAACTAAACAGTAACTTCAAGAAGGTACTGGGGCCTAGCTGGCAAGGTTTCAGATTGCTATGTGTGACATTTTCAATTCAATTCAAATTTAAATATTTCTTTATTTCGGCCTTTATGGCCATAAAAGCACAGAAGAAAAAATACAGCACAATTTATACATATAAATCTTACAGAGATAAAGTGCGGTGCATTGCTGTATTTAAAAAAGAATTCTGAATATGAATATTAAAAAGGTACTACATAAGAATACACATTTTATAAGGTTTAAAAAGGAAGTTAAAAATTATGAATTAAGTTTTGTTTGCAATAAAAAACTAAAATTATCCAATAGACCCAGTTTTTAGTATGGATAGACGTACACTCCACATAGAGAATAAATATCGGGAGACTGAATACACAAAGGGACTGTGACTGGTGTCGTATTTTAGGAGCCTATAGGCCTCCACACAATGCTTTGTCCCAAGGTTCTGGCATACCTGATGTAGCCATCAATATCTAACCTTCTTGTATGCTGAGCAGACAAATAGTACATGTTGATCCGTCTCCGGATTATCTGCACAGACCAAACAGCCCTGAGTCAGAGTGTTTCCCCATTTATTTGAAAAGGCACGCAGTGGTAATACACTGTGCCTAAATTGTAAATACAGTTTTTTAGCAAGGAGAGGCTGTATGACATCAAGAACAGGTTCTAACTTAGATTTATCTTTGGCCTTAAAAAAAATAGGGTCAGTATGCCAGTGTCGGAGTTGGCCTTTATCTGGTAAGTTTAAATTCTCGGAAAATCTTTGACAAGGCCTTCTTGGGAGTTATCGTGCAAATTGCTTCAGCATTAACCCATTGGTCTCCCAACCTCATAGCAGCCAGGGTGCTTTTAATATAGGACAGCCATGGGATTTTGCCAGCTCCCTGTAAATTTAGCACCTCCTTTAGCACTTCTCTAAAGAACTCAAGCTCTAGAGTACTCCAGAGATGTCTTTAATAGAGAAAGGGCCTAAGAATAGCTTCCTCTGCAATTGGGCTGACCCCAAGGTCCATACGGAGAGGCGTCAGTGGTGTACTTTTAGGGAGACCGAGTAGCTGCCTAATAAAAGCGTTCTCATTCTTAGAGAGGGGATCAGATGGTCGATGGCCCCAGATTTTTGCCCCATACAAGGCCTACCCTGGGCCTTGTAAATTTCCATTTCTGGATCGACCATTCTGTGAATGCACATCCTAGCCATCTTTGCTATCTTTGTCTGAGCCAGCTTTAGGCTAGCCTTCTTAATTTGTGCGTTCCACTCCATTTTATCAGTGAGTGTTAGGCCTAGATAGTCGAAGACAGTCACTTTCTCTAATGGTTTTCCGTCTAAAAGAGGGTTTGGTCGCGTGGTGCTACCTGGATTAAAAACCATCCATTTTGTTTTAGTGACTTTATCTCCAAACCCCTATTTTTACAAAATAGATGGAAAATATCCAAAGCCCTCTGTATTCCCATTGAGGACTTGGATAAGAGGTTATCATCGGCGAACATCAGGGCCGGGACCTTGTTGTTCGCCAGCATTGGGGCATCTATGACCCTCCCAGCGGTCAGAACCTCCTCCAGACCATTGATAAATAGGCAAAAGAGGGTCGGGTCGGGACGCATCCTTATCTTAACCCTCTATCTATTGGAATGGGATCAGTAAGCTCACCTTTTATACCATACCTAACTTGAGCGTAGCTGTTTTCGTGGAGCCGCTTCATCTGGTAACAGAGGTAGGGGGGCCCCCCAAGTCTAATAAGATGGACCACAATTTGTTCCTAGGGACCAGGTCAAAGGCCGATTTTAGGCCCACAAAGATCATAATTTCAGTGTAATTATGAGTGACATTTCAACAGCTATGAGTGACACTTTCTCGCTAGCAAAATCAAGCAAAGGAGACGAGGGAAACACAAGTATCAGAAATGGCACATTTGAACAACAAGAAACTCTAAGAAGATATTAAAACTGCTGCAAAGTAACAGAAGTGTAAGGGCACTAACCAGAGACAGACTGAGCGGGTGCAGTTCTCAGTAACAGAGGGCAGGCAGGCACTGCAGCTGCTCAAAAGATGATCTCACTGATCTGATCATTCATGACAGCGCGCTAGCTTAAATAGCAAATTTTATAGCATAGCATAGTAGGTGCAACTAGGAGATCATACCGCCACTCAGTCTCAGGCGATTACTTTTTTGCGAGCCGAAGCAGGTGCAACAGAGCCGGAGCATACACTCGGCAGCCCGGCTGCCGGAAGCCGCTAACCTACTGTCCCTATTTTAAAATAACTTGCATATTTATAGCGCTTTTGGTTGCAGGCTGGCTCCTCCAAGCACTATTCACCGCTGCACTAAACGGGATTCATATCTGTTTCACTCAGATCTCTCACACACGCACATACACACCACTGCAGTGATGCATTAAGTGATTGAGATTTTAGAATGTAAAAGAGTGCATTTTCCACAAATGTTATTTCACATGCAATTGCCCTTACATATTATATATACTAGAAAATGAATTGTTTCATATTTAACACTAAATCTATTTGCATATTTTGTGGCAGCCTATGTATACTGTCTGCTATACAGCTTTAAAATTACTTGCATATGCATTGTGCTTTCACTCACAGTCTGGGACTATCAATACACAGATCAGTATCAGCCACTGCGCCAACCAGGATTCAATTCTGTTCTTCTCTGGTTCGGTACTCAAAGACATCTACAGTGATTGTATTAACTAAGGCTTCGTAGTGTAAATTTCCCGCACACTACTTTACTTGCATTTATCTTTCCCTTTTGAAGTGTGTTCTCCGTTATTTGAAATGTGGTTGCTTCAATTTGGAAGACTATCAAAAATAGTGGCAGAATTAGTTTGAGGAACAACGAACATTAGAAACACCCCAGTGAAAGTGAGACTCTGCAAGAAAAAGTGGAAGTCCATGCAGACGTCAGCTTTCTCAGTGAGGCATGCTGAACTCGCCTACACCAGCGAGAGCCAAAGGTGGCTGCCAAGCTGGCTGAGCCTGCAAAGTATCTTCAATTGCTGCCGTGCTCGGGCCGCCAAGATGCAACAAGTGGGCATCCCTGGTTCCAATATGACTGACTCGTCCCGGTCACAATGCACCGTTTGGATGAGTTGAATCAAGGGCAGTTGAGGGCTTGCCAGCCAGAGATGACACTTTTAATGTGTGCACTCATCCTGGGGCTGTCAAGAGATGGTTATTGAAGTCAGACTTTAGTCGGGTGAAAAATATCCTACAGTGCACCCGCTGCCCTGCCCATGAGCAGCACAACGCCGACTGGTCTGGGTGAAGCGTGCAGAGCAGGATTAAACGCATATACTGTCTGTCTGGGCCAAGGCGTTCATGCTAAAACAAAATGGCGCCTTATTTAATACTGTGAACAGCAAACAGTGTGCCATCAGATCCACGTTGCCCAAAGAGGCCAGGCCAATCAGTGTAATTACTAACAGCAAACGTTGCGAAAGCAGTTATTTTAACACTTTGTAGCTCAGCAACGCTCATCTCTCCTAGTCTGGTTTATGATGACATTGCGGCTGGGCACGCCAGCAGCACAGAGCCATCCGAAATAAATCATTCTGGTTATAAGAATGCTGCAGTGCCCAAGTGCAGACACGTCGGTCCCAGGAGCTTTCATATGTGTGACTAATGCGTTTTAGTGCGGTGATGCAGCCACAAGCTCTAAAATGTGTTAGTCTAACCCCTGATGCGTGGTACTTGGCAAGGGAGTAGCCTGAAATTAAAATTGTGCCCACTTTGAACCAAAGCGCTGATGCCACCAAGCAAGCAAAGCAAAGCAAGGGAGACGAACCCTCCCTAGAACAGCTTCCTTGTCTTGTCAGCCATGATATCTATCCATGGATTCTTTCACACTTCCATCCACCTGCTGATATCCAGTATTTCACCTTTTGCATTCTGTCATCCATTCATTATTTTATCCATCATTCAATCTTTCCCCATCCCATCCATCCACCCATCCATCCATCCACCCATCCACTCTGCCATCCATCTATCTACTCTGCCATCCATTCACACATCTCTTCTCCGACTCACCTATCCGTCCCTTTGCTCTTCCATCCTTTCACCTATCCATCAATCTATCCTTACATCCCTTTATTCTGCCTTCCTTTCGCCTGTCCATCCACCTATCCATCCACTCCCATCCATCCACTCTGCCGTCCTTTCACCTGTCCATCCACTATCCCTCCATCCCTTTACTTTGCCATCCTTTCACCTGCTCTTCCACCTATCCATTCATTCACCCATCTATCCATTTACTCTGCCATACTTTTACCTGTCCATCAGCCTATCCATTCACTCACTCAAGTGACTCATCCACCTATCCCTTTACGTTGTCTTCATTTCACCTGCCCATTCACCTATCATTCACTCATCTTTTCATCAACTCATTCCTCCATTTTTATAATGTGTCTTAGTCTGTCTTTAATCTGTCCTAGTATATCTAGTCATTTGTAGAATGTGGGGATAGTGACATAGGTGGGTTCCAGGTTGGTTGATACCAGTGGGGGCTGTTGGTGTCTGGCAGTTCAGGCACAGGGTTCCTATGCTTCACTAAACCTAAAGAACCCAACATATTGGAGTATATGTCGTTTTGGACTGGAAAGAATACTACATCCATATACTCATTCATCCACCCTCTGGGCCCGATTCACAGAACTAACTTAAGACAAAATCCTAAACTTACTACCATTTTGGTATTCACAGACGGCACTTACTAATTTTTGTATTCACAGAAGGCACTTACTCATTTCGGTATTCATAGAAGTTAGGACTCCTAACTTTAGGACTCCTAAATGCCTTCTGTGAATAACGAAAGTCTTAAAGTTAGGATTATTCTCAGTTTAGGAGTAGTAAAGTTAAGACTCCTAACTTTAGGACTCCTAAATGCCTTCTGTGAATACCGAAAGTCTTAAAGTTAGGATTTTTCTCAGTTTAGGCGTCCTAAAGTTAGGACTCCTAACTTTACTACTCCTAAACTGAGAAAAATCCTAACTTTAACACTTTCGGTATTCACAGAAGGCATTTAGGAGTCCTAAAGTTAGGACTCCTAACTTCTGTGAATACCGAAATGAGTAAGTGCCTTCTGTGAATATCAAAATGGTAGTAAGTTTAGGATTTTGTCTTAAGTTAGTTCTGTGAATTGGGCCCACAGTTCCTTCTTTTCAATTTTCCTTCCAATATTTCTTCTTTCTGTCCCTGTTGTGTTTACCCTGCTGTCATTTTCCCTGCTCCTGCTGCTCTTCTACGGATGCTGTATTCCAGCTTTAATTATGAGCTTTTGTCTGCTGAGTTGCAGACAGAAGAGGTCCATAAAACCACCACACCCGCTGTAGCTGCTGTAGTGGGGGTTCACAACGCCCCTGGTACTTGGCAGCGCATATCAAAGTACATGAAAATCCCAAATATATTACTTCTCTTTTTAAGGTCTGATATCTTGAATATCAGTAAAACTAAGATCAGGATAAGGTACTCCATCACAACAGTGACGTACTACCCTCTCTGCCCAATAGAAGTTCCATCATCATCATATAACTTTATTTCGATCACAAGGATCTAAAAAAGTACACAGCACAGGTGAATAAAATAATTTCTAGGTAAATATTTTAAAAGACCTAAGTGTCATATAGTGGTTTAAAATGCATGACGAACAACCACATAAAAAAGAACAAAGTGCTGTGCTTCATACTAGACATTTGTCACGCTTAATCCACAGTGCATACCAAAATCTTGAAAGGCCAAAAACCATTTTTCTGTGTGCATCAGTGCACAGAATTCTCATCACCTCTAGGTAATGGCCCTGGCCAACCAGTCTGCATTACAGAAATATCAATTTTTTCCTCAAGGATGAGTAATGTGGGCAGACGAAAAGTAGGAGAACTATGGATTTAGGGCAAGCTTTGCACGAGGGACAAACATCATCAATAACAGCATTGCAACGCCACTTACTAAAGAACAGTCTTGTAGTGATCTGTAGAAATAATTTGCGTGCCAGGGGAGGAACAATTTAATCGATGCTAGACTCAAAACAGGAGACAATTTTGAAATTCAGAATGTCATGAGTCAGACTACCCACAGGTTTTGCCAGGTCCTTTTCAGATGTCAGTTACTAGAACAATACTTTTAGCTTAGCCCTCGAAATTAGGGCCATACTTTCTGGGTTGGGCAAAAAACCCTCCATCCCCAGCTTCCCCAGTAGTTCCCACAGAGAAATAAAGTATGAAATCGATGTGACCTGAGGGAATTTCAGAACGTCGGACAGAGACTTTCAATAGGATTTGAGCTCTTTCACAGTCCATAGCCTATACCAAAACATAAGTAGTTTATAGTTGAGCTTGTGGGCCAGCTGTCTGTGGGCAAGATCAAAATAAAAGGGTGTCAAAGGGGAAGTAGAGGGGTGATCCACCATTGATCTAAAAAAGTGGTTTTCAATGCTAGACAGACAAGTTGTATTGCCCGTGCCACAAAGTTCTGCTCCATAGAGTATCCCCCTAGGACTTTGGTATTGTAAATTTCCAGTGCTGGAGCAATTTTCCGGGAAACAGTTTTCCTATTAATCTTACTAATATGAGCAGACTGTTGAATTAGTTGTAGTTTTGCTTTCCTAATGTGGGCAGCCCAATGTATTGATGGAGTCAGACGGATACCTAGCTAGTCAAAAGCTTCAACTTGTTCCACGTTACTGCTACCAGCAAACACAGGTCTTTTGGACGATTTGGCCATTCCTCTATTAAAAATCATGTATTTAGTTTTGTCCTCATTTAACACCAGGCCCGCTCAATGCAGAACCTTCTAAAATCATTCAAAAGTGGTCTGTAAAGACCCTACGGGGATTTAGAGATTAAAAAGGTGTCATCAGCCAAAAGTAGTGCAGATACTTTTCTTAAGCCGATCTTGGGGGCATCACGCCCGTCTCTATCTAAAAAATTGACCACCCCATTAATAAAAAGAGTAAAAAGTATGGGAGCAAACACACATCTCTTTCTCACTCCACATTGGACTGGGAAAGTTTCCGTTACTTGATTGTTCTCCCCCCACCTGACCTGTGCTATGTTAGATGAGTGTAATCTAATTAAAACATGTAAAAGATTTTCAGGCATGCCCATCTCTGTTAAGACTCTCCAGATGTTAGCTCAAGGGACAAGGTCGAACGCTGTTCGTAAATCAACAAAGGCCAAGTAGATTGTCCCTCCCTTGGCAACTACTTCCTTCCAGTAAATACAAAGGATGTGAAAAGCTTGATCCCGGGTCAAAAAAAATTGTGCGGAAGCCTACTTGAAAATCATTCAAAATTCGGAACTCAGGCTTCCAATCATGTATCCTTCCTAAAATCTGGTTACCAAAGATTTTCTGTAGAAAATCAATGAGGCTATTGGCCTATAGCTGGCTGGCTAAGCTCTGTCCCCTTTTTTAGGTCTCGCCTGTCGATGCGCATGCGCATCGAGCAAGCGAGACTATGGGGGCTCATCGACTCTTTATCCAACTTGCAAGGAATCGTGGCGATTCCTTGCAGTGCCCGTGACTTTTAAGCTCAATGCACATGTTCCCGCACTCCTCCCACACCCCCGCTCCGCCCCCTCACTCTCTCTGCCCGCCCGCTCTCCACTCTATCAGGCAGCCAGCCGCACTCCTCCCACACCCCCGCTCCGCCCCCTCACTCTCTCTGTCCGCCCGCTCGCCCCTACTGTGAAACCTAACCAATCGCTAGTTGTATGGAAATCCGAGCTGCAAGATGGTCCCATGGCCATGCTCTCTGGAGCAGGTAAGGGAAATTGGCCCCTCTACACGGGATGGGTGGCAAAATACAGCAATATTAATGAGGGTTCAGTGGGCGCCTCAAACTACTAGGGTCTGGTGCCTCTGCTCCTGATGCACTTTGCTAGGCTGCGCTGCGAACTCTACCATCAGCAGACGTTAGAGCAAGGGTCAAAACATACACGAAATATTCATGGAACATTAATTTCAAGTGTCTTCTCTTTGGTTTTCAATTCCGACTTTAATTTGACTCGAGAGTCGAAGCATTTGGCATAAATTAAGATTCGGGCTTTACAAACTGCTCAGAAAAGAGATAAACTAAGGACTAAAAGTAATGCGCAATGTGTGACGTGTTTGTAAAAGTAAGGGGAGTGACTGCAATAAAAACAAACAATACGACTTAAACAAAGCTGGGACGAATGGATGTATTTTTGTCAATACAATATGCAACTATTTTTAAGAAGCCCTGATATTTTCTACTGGTCAGCGCGGAAAATCAGATACAAGTATTACCATAACCAGGCTGGAGAAGTTTCTCGAACGACCACAATAAAATCCCTCCTTACGCAAGTAGCCTTAGAGTTTCACGCGCCAGTTTGACTGCACGCTAGCCCCGACCTCTTCACACTAGAGCGCTGGCATCCTGCCAGCCTGTGGTCTGCGGGTTCAAATCCTCTGCGGTTGACTTGGCTTTTCATTATTCTACAGAAAGCAAAAGCAGCGTGAACTGCAAGTGAATCACGACGGAGGTCGAGATCAGACAGCCGACTCCGGATTCCTCAGCTGCCTCGAGTGTGTGTGAACGGGGGAAAGCTCCTCTGTGCGTCTATGGCTCGCGCTCCTAAGATGCGCTCCTTATCTGCCTCCTTCGAG
This sequence comes from Lissotriton vulgaris, assembly GCF_964263255.1. Classification (NCBI taxonomy): domain Eukaryota; kingdom Metazoa; phylum Chordata; class Amphibia; order Caudata; family Salamandridae; genus Lissotriton; species Lissotriton vulgaris. The sequence continues at coordinate 301,849,983 of NC_141685.1, forward strand.
CACAACTGCACGCACGTGACCTTCCAGGCCAGGTCCCAGGCAGCCATCTTAGGAGTGTGGAAAAGCACCTTATTATATATTTTATAAGGACTGGCATGACCCTCTGTAAGTTTTAGCATGTTTATGTTATCAGCATGTACATACAGGGCTGTAAATGGGCAGGTACTGCCTGGTACTCCGTATCTGCACTTCTTTAACAGAAAGAGAGGGTACCGGTACTTTTTTCCACCCATCAGCTGTTTATGATTGGAAGAGAGTGGTTTTCAAAGATTGCTGTCCACGATGTTTAAAAGTTTTGCAGTTTTCCCCGATACTCTTGTATAAAAAAAAAGTAAAATACATTTTTGTATGTGTAATGATACAGGTTTTCCCCCACATTAAGGGCAACAGACAGGGGAGATGTTTAAATATTAAATCGCTAGTTGTATGGAAATAAAGAGGTGGGCTCTTTAAATAGGACTTGAAACCACTCCGTAATTTTACTTATAATTGTTTAGAATTCTGCTATAACCATTCTCGGTCTGTAGTGCGTAATGTTTGGTTGCAAAATCACCCTCACTCTCACCCTCACTCACCCTCACTCACCCTCACTCTCACTCACCCTCAACCCCTCACCCTCACTCACCCTCAACCCCTCACTCACCCTCACTCACCCTCACCCACCCTCACCCTCACTCACCCTCACTTACCCTCAACCCCTCACCCTCACACAGTGCAATAGGTCTCGGAGCATTTGAGTTAGAGCTTTTAGAAATGTTTATGGCTTTTTTTTTTAATTCTTTAGCATTGGCTACAGGAAACAAAAATGCTAAAGATTTACAAAAAAACCCATAAACAATTCTAAAAGCACTAACTCTAATGCTGCGAGACCTATTGCATTTCCAATGCTTGTTGTAGAGAGGCACTATTTCTGCAATTTTCCACGAAGGGGGTATGTCAGATCCTGACTTCATTGAGTTAGTGACCAAGTTTATATAAGTACCCAAGAGAGTTATATCCTCTCTATACAAATCATTAGGAATTCTGTCAGGGGCCGGTGCTCGGACAGGGGCACACGATGAAATTGCTGCTTGTGCTTCCTCTATGAAAAAAAAAACTAAGTATCACTCACCCCGCCAGGGGCCTCATCCCACCTGTTGCTAGCTTCTTCTCTTGCCAAAGTACCTAATTTATAGAGGGAACCAAGTGAGATACCCACTCATCAGACTGAACTGTAAATTCCAGGACCTTCTTATTACCCATGAGCCAGTACTCTGCTTTGCTCTAAAAAATCTTGGAGTCTAACAGTGCCCTATGTGAAGTGGACCACAGGACGCCCTCGCACTTCTTCTTTGCTTCACTATGGCCTGCGTATTCTCGGCTCTACAGGTCACTAACTCGGGCCATGCTTTTAATTTTGGTGCATGTCCAAGCACCCCCTTAGCATTTCTGCAGTCCTGGTTGTACCAAACACCCCGGGACGCCGACATCGAATGTGTACGGAGTACCCCCTTTTTTTGCGCTTTGAACAAATGACTAAGCATATCCCTAATCTCATTAAAAAGCAGCTCGTGACTTGATCCCAGAATCTCCACAACATCGTTTATTGGGTATTTGGCTAGCTCCTCTAACTCCAGACGAACTTTGCGTTTGACTACGCCAAGGGCCCCCAGATGTTCCTCCAACCAGTTCCATTTAATTGATCTCAGGTTGTTCGTAACAGAAAGAACACCCATGTCCAGGCAACCCCTGGTGTCTTAATAAGACTGAGAGCAAGGGCGTATGGTCACTGTTAATTCTTTTGACCACTGCCATGTTGTCGACTAAGGGACAAAGATTGAGAGTAACAATAGTCAATTCTACTTGTGTGTCCAGGTCTATTGAAAGTAAAACCTCCTTTGGGATCAGAAATAGTTCTGTTTGTTGCTCTCATATCATGTTGTAGCGTAAGAGCTAACACATGTCCTCCTCTCTTCGACCATCTGACTGTGTGGAGATCTAGCTGTGGAATAGACCACTCACGGTCTCAATCCTCTGCCAAATCTAGTGGTGTACGGGCAATAGGTTCAAAAGTGCAGTTAAAATCGCCCACCACTAATACAGATACTCTGTCAGAAAACTGGAACAGAGCGTGGTCCAAGATGCGGGTTGTATTAGTTTCCTCTGAACCCTGCACCACTCTATTGTATACATACAAAATTCTAATCTTCCAAATCCTGTGCACAGTCAGCTCAAATGCTAATAGATCTTGTGATTCAACTTGAAGGAGCTTGACTTTAGACCCCAAAGCATTTTTAACCCAAACTGCTAGACCTCCTGAGGATCTGCCCTGTTCTTTCCTAATGACATCAATGCCATAGGCGGAAAAAACACTTCTAATTGGTGTATATAAACTCCAGGTTTCCTGGAATAAAAGTATGTCATAAAAATCCACGAAGGAACACCAATCTGGGTAAGATAATAACTTTAAAATTCCTGCCACATTCCAAACAAGGACCCTTAGAGAGTGGTGGACTAATGCCCCTCCTTCTACAATACTGTTGGAGGATGCAGCCATGCCCCTTCTTGTATCAACAGTGGTTAGCTCACAACTAGCCTCGATTTTAGTTGCCTGGCCTGTAGGTGATAGGGCATCTAGTAGGGGCAGATTTGATAATGGCCCTAAGTGCCCTATTGTTTTCAAGGGTCATCCGATCACCAGGCAGTAGTCATCTTCACCCATTCCATTCACCCATAGGACTTGTAGAGGGCCCTACTAAAGCAGATCTAGGGAACATAGGGTTCAGTCTTGCAGGGGGTCTATACCTAATGGAAACAAGCGTGTTCACAGGTGGGATAGTGTGGGAATCGATCGACAGTAGACAAGTGACCATATCCTTCTCAAGGAATCTAAGTTTGATCGTATCCCGTGATGACCCAGGAAGGTGTAATCTTTCTACAGATTTAATATCATCTCTAATAATGGAATAACAATGGCTGGTGGACCTAAACCAGTGAATAACCTTCTTTTTTAAAGAGTCCTGGTTTTCATACCACGCCATAGTGATTGTAGGAACCTCCCCGAGGTAAACCACACCTTGGTTACCTTGTTCACTTGATTTTGTACAAACACCATCCCTTACTGACCCCTTCCCCAATGTCCGCCCACGATCTACATTAGGAGCGTACCCTTAATCCAGTATCATCTTGCCTTTATCTATAACCCTAGGCCCAACCCTATCATGGCCAGCTTCAGGTGAATTTATTGTGGTAGACCTAGACGTATCATTAGGACAGTGATTTCTAGTGTGGACGGAGGGTCAGTATAAAGTACTGGGAATTGCTGCTTTGTACAGTGGATCAACATTTCCGAAACTATGGAATCCTGTGCACCTGTCTTCTGTTCTCAGTTGAACTGTAGACAGGAGGGCTGACAGAGTCTCTTGTTGTACCACCTTCCCACAAGTTGTTCTCTCAGTTAAGCTAGCAACCTTCATTCTAAGTGCGACAACCTCTTCTCTCAGTGACTCAATTAATGATTTCAACTCAAACACCTCACTAGTGGGGATTTTACAAATCTTCTCGGGGTCGTCTAACCCGGGCCCTGGCAGGCCAATTTCCTCATGTGCAAGAACTTCAAATCTATTGTGGCACTCAACTTGTATGACATGGGCTACAATAGGAGGATCACTTGTGTCATTAAATGATAAGGGTGCGGCTGAACCAGACTCCGGATCAAGAGGCCTTTTAACCAGGCCCTTGGTCCACCCTTTAGAATGTTTTTTGAACATCTGTGGTATTAATTTTGCAGGTTTTTTTTGCTGGTGGCAGTTTGGGGAAGATAGTTAATAAGGCTGCAGGAATTGTGTCAGTGTTTATACCAGGGTTTGCTGGACTACCTGGTGGAGAAGAGGGGCTGAATAGGCCAAAATTTACTAGTTCCTGACATTCAGTCAAAATCTACTCTATACTGTCCATAGTCTCATGACAGATGACACCAGGGGACCTTTGTTTTGAATTTTCCAAACTGTGGTTCCTAACCTGGCCCTTTCTTTTACCCATCGCTCTGTATTCCCCTCAATACCCTTATTCAACCCGAGACCCTAGATGGAGCTTTTAAATATGAACACACAACCGCCCTCTCAAATTCCACGTACACACAATATCTTATGGTACAGAAACTAAGTTTAAAGTGTCACTGGAAAAAACATGGGGATACAATAATAAGAAAAAAACCAAACATCAACATTAAATACCACCCTCAGCAGGGGACAATTCAACCCAGATGCGGCGACAGATGTAAAGAGTAGACCAGGTTACTCAGGGCAGCTTACTAGAAAACCAAAGCAGGTGGCCCCGCCCCACATCTTCCTGGCACTGAGGGGTGCAGCTTGGCCCTTATTTGGCCCAGGCACGCCTGCGCATGCCATGCACTGCGGGAGCCCGTGACTGGCTTTATGTGCCTCCAGGCGCAAAGATGAGGTGGGGTCGCCTCCTGGGGCATAGGCAGCTGGGGGATGCAGTCCCCAGGGGGTAAAGTGGTGAGTGCGGCATAAACTGGGTTCTGTTCCTCCCACCCCATTTAGAGTCGGTGGTACTTCAGTATGTAGACGGAAGAGACTACTCCACCTCCACCATCTACAAACACCTCTGACAGCCCGATGAGGTAAGGGCCATCTGAGGTTTAGCCATGTGTCCCCCTCACCTACTTAAGAGTGGGCGAAGAAATGGCCAGTTTTCACTGTCCTTCACTACCAGGTAAAATCTGGCAGTAGTGGGAAGCGAAAATTGCAAAATGATGCCCCCTCACTCATGGCATAGTAGAAAACTCCCATGATGAGGGGGGGTCATTGTTTTTTAATATAGTTGACAAAACTATACCTCAAACTTTCAAAGTATTTACAGGCACTGTTGTCGCTGCGGATCCTGTGTCCACTGGGATAGCAGGCATCTCTAAATCTAGCGGGTGGAGTACCCTTGCCATGGCGGTAGTAAAGTACTCCACCATGGCAGTGCAACTTAATGCATCTGCCAAAGGCAAAGTTAGGCCCAAAATGAGGAAGGCAAGTTGGCAAAAGAGATGGGGAACCAAGAAGGAACCCTCTAGGAGGAACAAAACATAAGTGAGGAAAAGGAAATTGGGTGAGCAAACAAATGAGATCAGAAAGCCAATGCAACAACACAATGCTGCCAGGCAGACACCAGTGTTAAAATTGTAGTTAAAAATCCCCTCCCACTGCTAACCTGGAAGATGACCTACAGCAGGAACTCCACTCCCTCCCCACCCTAGCCACCACCATAGGTATTCCGGAAATCAAGCTGTGGGGCAAACAAACTTTGAACTGCTTTTTAACTTAGCCATTATTATAGTCAAAGCCTGTGGGACTATTGCGTTCCTTTTTGAACTTTGAATTCTATGTGAACGAACAGAGGATTTTTAGAATCAGGCTCCCAAAGCCAATTAACATCAGAAGACGCATACATATGAATTTGAAGGTAGCTATCTTGGCAGCAGGGGGGAAGTTTAATAAGAGTGTCTGTGACTACTCACATCTTGCTACATCTCAATTTCAGTGTCAGGAAAGTCAGCTTCATACCAAGAGCTCAGAGGGTAGTAAAACTGAGGTAATTTCTTTGTGTATCACTGTCACTGTGAGAGGTAAATGCTGGACAATCATGACAAATGCTTAAGAATCTCCTATTCGACTTGATATCCATTCTGACCTGCAGATGTCAGTGCCCATCAGAGTGACGAGGCAGAAGGGTGATATCTGCAGTTTCTGTTTTCTTTCTTCTGCATTCCACACTTAGATTTACCTCACATATCACACTGTGGGAGGTTGTGGATGAGAGCATTTTGTCTGTTGGATCAAGAGTGCAATGTTAGTGCTTTCTGACAAAAATGACGGGCCCGATTCACAGAACTAACTTAAGACAAAATCCTAAACTTACTACTTTTGGTATTCACAGAAGTTAGGATTCTGTCTTAAGTCTGTCTTAAGTCTGTCTTAAGACAAAATCCTAACTTCTGTGAATACCAAAAGAAGTAAGTTTAGGATTTTGTCTTAAGACAAAATCCTAACTTCTGTGAATACCAAAAGAAGTAAGTTTAGGATTTTGTCTTAAGTTAGTTCCGTGAATCAGCCTTGACCTTAGTATGTCAAGGCCAGCAGTTTGTCATGATTCCCTGTTTCCAGACTCAGAAGTGTAAGACAGTCACACGTACTCTCACTCACTCATGCTCACTTACATTCACTCACCCACTCACTCACACTAACACTCACTCCCTCAAACTCATTCTTACTTATTCATTCTCACTCACACTAAAGTGCACTCACTCTTACCCTCACTCACTCTCACACAATCTCCCTTATTCTCACTCAGTTTCACTCATCCTCACTCACTGTGAATTCTCACTGTCACTCAATCTCACTTATTTGTCATTCATTCCCCTACTCACTAGCTCTCATTCACTCACTTTCCCTTAAACACACAGGCACACACACACACACAAACACACACATACACAGAGGCACCCACTCACTCTTACCTTCATGTACACATTTGACAGATTTTTTGTTACCTTCAGCTGCCTGCACTGGTCTGCTTCAGCCCCTTAACTGCCAGTACTAAATAGACCCTCAAGGAAGGTACACATAGCTGCCAAGGTTTCAGATTGCTATGTGTGACATTTCCATATTTCAGTGAAATTATGAGTGACATTTCAACGACTATGAGTGACACTATCTCATGAGCAAAATCAAGTAATGATGATGAGGGAAACAATTTAAATATCAGAATGTACACCCATTTGAGCAATGAGAAACTCGTAAGAAGATCTTGAAACTGCTGCAAAGAACCAGAAATGGAAGGGCACTCTCCGGAGACAGACTGAATGCCGGCTGTTCTCAGTAACAGATGATAGGCAGGCACTGCAGCTGCTCAGAAGACGAAACATTGAACTGATCATTCATGACCTGCGCTAGCAAAATAAGTAAAGTTGATAACATAGCAAGTGAAACTAGGATATTATACCGTCACTCAGGCAATTACTGTTTTTGTGAGTTTTGCGAACTAGGCCTGCAGCAACAGGCTGGCCCTGCCACACTCAGCAGCCCAGCTACCAGTGTCCATGGCAGCATAAAGTTCAGGAGACAGTGTAGGAACTACTTAAATGAATGCAGGATTTAACAGAAAATGTATACTTCCTTAAACAATAACACAAGTAGCCTTTGGACAGAGTGTCCGCCTGGCTTAAAAGGCAACAACTGACATCACTCTTGGGATATACAACGAAAACATAAAAAAATACCAGATAACGTCAGATATATAAAGGTTAGCAGTATACGTTAGGGGAAATATTTGTATTCGAATTAGGCAGTGTTCTTACGTGGAATGTGTTAAATGTCATGCCCCATTTGCACAGGATTTTTGCAGAAACTACAGTGGGCCCAATTCACAGAACTAACTTAAGACAAAATCCTAAACTTACTACTAATGGTATTCACAGAAGTTAGGATTTTGTCTTAAGTTTGCCTTAAGACAAACTTAAGACAGACTTAAGACAGACTTCTTAAGACAAACTTAAGACAGACTTGTCTTAAGTCTGTCTGAAGTCTGTCTTACGTTTGTCTTAAGACAAACTTAAGACAAAATCCTAACTTCTGTGAATACCATACGTAGTAAGTTTAGGATTTTGTCTTAAGTTAGTTCTGTGAATCAGGTCCAGTGTCTTTGGTGCTCCTGAAAACATGTTTTACACCTTGAATACTTTACCTTGGCAAAGACACCTGGACGTCAACCAAAGATTGAAACTATGGTCCTCAATGCAGCATGTAGTGTCCTGAAGTGGGCCAAATGAGCTATGTATCAGGGCTTATACTGAAGCCCGCAAGTGCAGCACTGCTACACAAACATAGTCACTTTACTGTGGCACTGTGGTATGGGCACAGTTTCAGCCTGTCACTTAGTGGTTAGTGTTGCTACTACAAATAAAAAGACCAGGAGGTGACAATTCACTCTCGCTAACTAATAGTGCTGGGCAAGTAAGAATTCTTCTCTCACAGCCACAAGAGAAGTGTTTCTCATCAAGTTACACTGACACGCAGTGCCTGATCGTGCATGTGCAGGTGAGATGCACATTTTTATGGTGTTTGAACCTACTCTCGCATGACACCCGCAAATTGTAATTGGACAGGTGTGCATTGTTTAAAATGTATTGCCTGATTTGTTCCTAAACTGAAGTGAACATTTTTTTTGTCTTTGACGCAGGGTTTTTCAGTAGGGGAAAGGCACAGCTGATCTACATTTTCTCCTTCCTTTTAGCAGTGAGGTGGTGTCCTGTGCTGCCTATCTATGCTCTTGGGCATTTTTCTGTTTACCATCAAGGTGTTAGATCCTCAATGTGAGCCTTTGACATGTATTTGCTCCCGCCTTGGCAGTGAGAAGCTGATTGCTCCTGTTGCAAAGTTGTGCGCCACCCCTTGCGGGCCTCGCAGCATGTGCTTCCATGTTTTCATGCTGCCGTTCCTTGACAGTAAGGTTGAGGATAACATAAGATTCGCTGCGGCCCTCCCCTCCAACTTGGCTCAATATGAACTGCTGCAACTGGAGCCCTCTATAGTCCACCTGTGCCTGTTAATAAACGTGTATTGTTTATTTTTATTTTTTATTTTAAAAGTTTTATATAGCGCTAGCTAGACCCGTAGGTATCAGAGCGCTTCACATACAAACTGCGAAAAACAGAAAGGTCTTACATTACATAGGAGGCTGACAGTAAGTAAGCAAACCACGGAAACGAATACAGCATGAACAATAAATAACTGTGCAACGGAGGGTGAGAGAATAAAAAAGAAAACAAGGTGAATTAGCATAGTCCGTTCACCAAAAAACCTTGAATGGGAGTCAACTGGGAATATTAAGATCTAGGTTAGTTGACGTTGTTCAGGAAAGTATTTGTTACGGAGATTGAGTTTGAGGTCCCTTTTGAAACAGGAGAAGGAGGGGTTGCATCTGATGACTCCAGGGAGAGTGTTCCATATCCTGGGAGCGTTGCTAGAAAACGATCGGTCTTGGGTGGTTTTCTTTTTCATTTTTGGTGGAATGAGAAGGAGAGAGTTGGAGCTTCTCAGTGTTCTGGCTTGACCTGCTTTTACCAGTTTGTTGTTGGGGGCCGGAGAGTGGAGGTTTTGTGTGTGATGCAGGCCAGCTCGTAAATACATATTCCTTCCATGGAAAGCCATTTCAGGGAGTTGAGAGCTGGAGTGATGTGTTCAAATCTTTTTACTCCAGATACAAGTCGAGCGGCCATGTTCAGCACTGCCCTTAGAGGGGCTAGGTGAGCTTTTGGAGTCCCTGTAAGGATGGGGTTCCCGTAGTCGATTTTTGAGAGAACCAGGGATAGAACTACTGTCTTAAGGTCATCATGGGGAAGAAAAGGTTTCAATTTCTTGAGGTGTTTTAGAGAGAAAAAAGCACCTTTTGCCGCATTCATTGGTTCTTGTCAAGGGTGATGCCTAGAGACTTAACTGAGCGGATAGAACGAGGGGGCAGTTTAGGGCAACCAGATTCTTGAGCCACTCTTGGATAGGACAATGGTAGCTTTTAGGAGAGAATAGGATCAGTTCCGTTTTATCTGGGTTGAGTTTTAAGTGGTTAATGTTGAACCAAGTTTGGATCTCCGTTAGAGTGGTATTGAGGTGTTGGATGTCGTCGGGAGACTTGATTTTGAAATAGATTTGGGTGTCATCCGCGTAAAGGTGGTAACTCACTCAAGCTTTTTTCAAGATGATTGTGAGGGGCTTCATGAAGAGATTGAAGAGGGACGGGGAGAGGATAGAGCCTTGTGGTACCTCAAGTGTGACTTTTGTTGGCTTCGAGAGACAGGAGTTGATTTTAATTTGTTGCGAGTGATGTTGGAGGAAAGAGGTGAACCATTTTAGTACAGTTTCATTTATGCCGGAGCGCTTCGACAAGGTCTCCAGAAGAGCTGGATGATTTACTGTGGGTAGGTAGGTCAATAAGAATGAGTAGGCAGGCATCACCATCATCTAAGGCCTTGCGAATGTCGTCCGAGATGTTGAGTATGGCTGTTTCTGTGCTACAGCCGTTCCTGAATCCCGATTGAAAAGCGCAGAGGAGGTCGAACTCATCAATGTGTTGATTGAGTTGGTGGAGAACACATGACTCCAATGTTTTTGCAAGGAATGGGAGGTTGGAGATAGGTCTGAGGTTGTTAAGATCAATAAGGTCGGCCCCTGGTTTCTTGAGAATGGGCCCCCGTTCTGCCAGACTCCTACCTTCGCCTGCCTGCCTGCCTGCACGAAGTACCGCAAGTACATCGTAGCGCTTGACGAAGAAATAATTAATTAATTGTGAAGCTCATTTGGGATCATAGCTATTTAATTGTGCAACGCTTTTGGCCGCATCCATTTTGTTTAGATTACTGCACTGTTGTTGTTGTGGCTCCCTACCCGAGTCTCCACCCCTACTCCCGCCTCCCAGCTGACCCGCCCTCCCACTGATTGCGTTAGCCCCGCTCCCCCCGCTGTAGCGCTGTGACCATCCTGCACTCTGTAGAGGCGGTCGCTCCCTCACGCTGCTCCCCGATCTGCCAGACTCCTACCTTCGCCTGCCTGCCTGCCTGCCTGCACGAAGTACCGCAAGTACATCATAGCGCTTGACGAAGAAATAATTAATTAATTGCGAAGCGCATTTGGGATCGTAGCTATTGAATTGTGCAACGCTTTTGGCCGCATCCATTTTGTTTAGATTACTGCACTGTTGTTGTTGTGGCTCCCTACCCGAATCTCCACCCCCGCTCCCGCCTCCCAGCTGACCCGCCCTCGCCCTCCCCTTTCACTATCCATATATGACAGATGCATTTGCGCGCAGCGTTCACGCGCAGCGGTCGCGCCCATGGACCGTGCCCAACGCCAGACCCCCTGGTCCCCGCCGCACCCAGCCCACTAGAATCACTTATGATGCCGCAACTCTCCTCGCCCTCAACCCCGGACGCACACCACAATGCTACGATGCCACCCCAGGACGTACCCACGCCCATTCGCCTGCCTCTCCTGCAAGTTCAACTGCTTCAGGACCCTCACCAAATCCCCTTCCTCCATACACAGCTCCGACTCTAACCGCCTGAAGTGCATCCTGCTTAACACCCGCTCGGTCCACAGACACGCAACGGAACTCTGGGACCTACTCGACACTGCGTCACCGGAAATCGCCTTCCTTACAGAAACATGGATGAACACATCATCAGCACCCGACATCGCCATAGCCATACCGGACGCTTACAAGATTACCCGTAAAGACCGCACCAATCAAACAGGAGGAGGCATCGCCATCGTCCATAAGAACACCATCAAAATCACGACCAGCTCCGACGATAATCTTGCAACCGCCGAACATCTCCACTTTCAGATCCACACCGACCCTAGGACCACACTTAGAGGCACCCTCATCTACAGGCCTCCAGGTACCTGCACTCAATTCAGCGATGACATCATGGACTTCGTCAGCCCACATGCCCTCGCCTCCGAGAACTACATTCTTTTAGGAGACTTCAACTACCACCTTGAAAACAAACTCGACAGCAACACCACCACCCTTCTGGACAACCTGGCCAATCTCGGACTCAAACAACTTGTTGACACCCCCACCCATGTAGCCGGACACACGCTCGACCCCATCTTCACCTCCAGCAAGCACATCTCCTTCGATCACACCACAGCTCTCCACTGGACGGACCACAGCTGTGTTCACTTCAGCTACAAAACCACCCTGACCCACAACCGCCCACAACCTATTCCTCGAAGAAACTGGAATAAAATCACCTCCGAACAACTCCTCACATCACTCAACCAAAACCCCCCTACCTTTTCATCGGACCCAAACCAAGCGGCCACCAATCTCAAGCAATGGATCGCCCACAGTGCTGACAAATTAGCACCCTTGAAAAAGCACCAGATCAAATCAGCCAGCAAAAAGGCTCCCTGGTTCAATGATGACCTTAAAAAATCCAAGAAGCTATGCCGCACCCTGGAGAAAACTTGGAGAAAAAACCCAACCACCGACAACATGTCCACCCTCAAGCAGCCACCCGCAAACACCACCAACTGATTCGATCCGCCAAGAAATCAGCATTCAAAGATCGTCTCGACAACAACAATCACAACAGCAAGGAACTTTTCAAGATCGTCAAAGAATTCACCAACCCCACCGCAGCATCTAACGACATCACTCCCTCCCAAGACCTCTGCGATGCGTTATCCTCCTTCTTCTACAACAAAATTGCCGACATTCACAACAGCTTCGAGAATACTCCCAGCGTTCAACCCTCCCCACCCCCCTCAGATCCTACTCCGCCAACTAACAACCTTAGCGCCTGAAACCCAATCACCACTGAAGACACCATCCGCCTACTGAACTCAATCCACTCTGGCTCGCCAACCGACCCCTGCCCCCACCACATCTTCAACAAAGCGGACTCCATCATCGCACCCCATCTCCGTGATGTCATCAACTGCTCGTTCAACTCTGCCACCTTTCCAGAAAGCTGGAAACACGCCGAACTCAGCGCCCTTCTGAAGTAACCCACAGCAGACCCCTCTGAACTCAAAAACTACCGACCCATATCCCTCCTCCCATTCCCGGCCAAAGTCATCGAGAAAGCCGTCAACAGCCAGCTCGCCGCCTTCCTTGAATCCAACAACTCCCTCGATCCATCTCAATCCGGGTTTCGAGCCAAACACAGCACCGAAACCGCCCTCATTGCAGAGACTGACGACATCCGAACACTACTGGACAAAGGTGAAACAGTGGCCCTCATTCTACTCGACCTCTCCGCCGCTTTCGACACAGTCTGCCACAGCACCCTTATACAACGCCTCAGCAACATCGGCATACAAGGAAAAGCCTTGGACTGGATCACCTCGTTCCTCGCTGGCAGAACTCAAAGAGTCCGACTTCCCCCATTCAACTCCGAGGCCAATGAAGTCATCTGTGGCGTACCTCAAGGATCTTCACTCAGTCCCACCCTCTTCAACGTTTACATGAGTCCACTCGCCTCCATCGCGCGTCATCACAACCTTAACATCATATCTTACGCCGACGATACCCAGTTAATCCTTTCCCTCACCAAATACCCTAACGCCGCCAAAAACAATCTTCACGAAGGCATGAAAGAAGTAGCCGAATGGATAAAACATAGCGGCCTAAAACTCAACTCAGACAAAACGGAGGTGCTCATCCTAGGATCTTCCCCCTCTACCTGGGACGACTCTTGGTGGCCTTCCGCCCTGGGCACAGCACCCACACCCACAGACCATGCACGTAACCTTGGCTTTATCCTAGACTCCTCTCTCTCGATGTCCAGACAAGTCAGCGCAGTCTAATCCTCTTGCTTCAACGTACTTCGCATTCTCAAAAAAATCTTCCGCTGGATCCCCCTCGAGACAAGAAAAACTGTCACCCACGCACTGGTCACGAGTCGACTGGATTATGGTAACACACTATACGCCGGAATAACAGCAAAATTACAGAAAAAACTACAACGCATCCAAAATGCATCAGCGAGACTCATATTAGACATCCCTCACCAAGATCACATCTCCGGACACCTAAAAGACCTCCACTGGCTTCCCATCAACAAAAGAATTACATTCCGCCTTCTCACCCACGCACACAAGGCCCTCTACAATCTAGGACCCGAATGCCTCAACACTCGACTGTCCTTCTACAAACCCACTCGCCAACTAAGATCGTCCAATCAAGCCCTCGCCGCTGTCCCGCGCATCCGAAAATCCACCATGGGTGGCAGATCCTTCTCCTTCCTTGCTGCCAAGACCTGGAACTCACTCCCCACTCACCTCCGACTTACTCAAAACCACATCTCCTTCAGAAAAGAACTTAAAACCTGGCTATTCGACAAATAATGAACCCCTTCCCCAAGCGCCTTGAGACCCTCTGGGTGAGCAGTGCTCTATACAAATGCCAGAACTTGAACTTGAACTTGTCCTAGTTGAAGGGAGTCTGGGACACAGCCTGAGGTGAGAGAGGCGCTGATGATTTTTGTCCAGAAAGGGGAAATGGTGTGGTTAAGTTCTTTTATGATTGTGAAAGGGAGGCGGTCCATGGTGTGGGAGGAAGGTTTTGGATTAGAAATTATCTTGAAGACCTCGTTTTCCGCCATTAGCTCAAAGTCGGACCAGTGCACATTGTTTTTTAGCTGGAGGCCGGTCTCATTGTCCTTATTCCGAACTCTTTCTGCGTGGTCAAGGGAAGTAGAAGGGGGGCAGGTTATGAGGGAAGGAGTGTTTGCGGTTTGTATGAAGGATTGATCAATTTTAGAGACTTTATTAGTGAAGAAGGTGGCAATTTCTTCACATCGCTCATTTGTGGCTTCGATATCTTGAGAGGGAGTGCCATTAGTTTTGCTTTTGACAATGCTGAAGAGTTCTCTCTGTCTGTTTTTCGCCAGATCTAGTTGGCTGTGGAAAAAGGACGCCTTTTCACTGAAAATGTGTTTTTTGTATGCCTGTCGAGCAGATCTAAGTTGCGTTAGGTGTAGGGTCAAGGGGTTAAGCCTCCAAGCCCTTTCCGTTTATCGGAGTTGACGCCTTTCACCATTCAGCTCCACGTTAAACCAGGGTTTCGATTTGTTTCGCCTCTGTTGTTTGAGTTTGAGTGGAGCTACTTGGTCAAAAACCTCTGTCATTTTTGAGTTAAAGTGTGTAGTGAGGTCATCGGCCGTCCATGATGAGGGATGGAGTTGAAGATGGGGATGAATCATGGATTCAAGTTCGGATGCAGGGACTTTTTTGATGTTTCTGGTCAAGAGTTTAGGTTTGACGTCATGAATAGGTTGGTGGTTGACAGGTGTGTCAATCCTGAACAGAATGAGGTGGTGGTCGGACCAGTCAATGGGAGAAATCGGTCTCAGAGATACCAGTTCGTTGTTGGTAATGATCACATCTAGTGTTGCACCTTTGATGTGAGTTGGCTTATTGCAGAGTTGTTTGAGGTTATGTATTTCCAGAAGGTTGGATAGGTTCAGGACAGTGGAGTCTTTTTGTTCGTTCCAGTGGATATTGAGGTCACCCAGGAACACGTCTTTGGTGTCTGTCAAGGGGAACCGTGTTATTAGGGCTGTTAGTTCTTCAGGAAAAAGAGTACATTCTCCAAGTGGATGGTAGATGGTGTGGAATTTGATGGATGAGGTGCCCTTGATGGTGAGTTTGACACCCAGGTATTCAAACGATAGGTATTCTGCAGGTTTGGTAATCTGTATTCCAGCTTTGTGGATGATGGCTAGGAAGTTGAAAATTCACAACTTTCCCAAGAAAATGTTGTGGTTTACCACCCTTAAGCTGCCACGGTGTGTGCCCTGGGGTGGCACAAGGGCCTTCTAGGTTAGGAGGCTGGGCACTCGTCACGTCCTCTGAAGTTTCTGTTGACGGAGTTTTTATCACCCTTATTTACAACCCCCCCTCCACACACACCAACAGAGAGGAGCTGTAGCCCATGGATGGCATGCAACAGGGAGCGATGGGCTCTCTGGGCCAGTAACCTCGTAGGGCGTCACTTCCCGGAGAGGCTGAAACTCATTTTCTAACCTGCATGTAGTTTGAGGACAGGAGCACCAACAGATCTGCCTTAGGAATCACCACCAGAGAGTCTGGAGTTAACATGAGTTGCCATCCATTTGCGTTATGATATAACGCATGCAGGTACTTACTTGGGCCGAGGCCGCAGATGAGAGAGTCAGTCCGTTGTCGAAGACTAATTGCAGGCGGCTGCGAGTCTCCTCAGTAAGGCTGGCTGCAGCAGGCAGGGAGAGGCTCAGGCCATAAACCACAGTGGGCCGTGGCATTTTAGGTTTGGCGCTGGGCCCGCTTCCAGACAATGATAAATTCCTGATTCCTGTTGAGTCCCGGGCGGGAGTCGTCCAGTGACAGGCAGTCATTGGACACCCACTACCTCAATGACATCAGGCTGACGGAGCAGCGCCCAGGGAAATTGTAATAATGGATTGCGATACATTGGATGCAGCTGAGTGAGTGTGAAACTGCCAGCAGCCTTAACTCTGTGGGAGCCCTAAGCTGGCTGCAGTAGCAGCGAGCACGCCATGTGCCGCACGCGGCCACACTCAAAAGTTTTAGGTAGTGCTTAGAGTGACAGCTGTGACATATGGGCATATGCATGATTATGCATTTCAGTGCGGTAATGTGGAGTACCTCACTGAAATGCGTCAGTGTAAAGCGTGATGCGTGATAATTGGCAGGGCTGGATACACAGCTCCCTCCCTCCTCAGTTCCTGAAACAGAAAAACTGAAATCTGAAGCATGCGCAGTTCATGCACCATACTGAAACACTATGAAGACTCCCGCTTTCAACCTCCTGCTTTTCACCCCACCCTTTACCAGATTGTCAATGGATAGGGTGAGTTCTGTGAGGTCGATGAACCAAATACACGCTGTACTTCCATGAGTGCAGTCCCCAGGTGCACTTGGCACTCATGGAATACTGCAAGTTGATAATTGTGTAACGTGTCTATGGTTTGAGGAGCGCAACGGCCAGGGTGCCTGACTCCGGACCACGGGGCCACAGTTCGATCCCCGGCACCGGCGGCAGGTTAGCCCAGCACCATGTGACTCTGGGCAAAAGCTTGCTTAATCTTCCCGACGGCCCCCAGCGCCGGTACACTTCTCCAGAGGTAGCTGTGCGAAATGCTGGTATTTCATTTAGCATGGCTATACCTCGAGAAATGTGTCTACAATTGGAAAATACAGAGGTGTGCAAATAAAAGGCTCAAATTTTCATTTTTGTTGCTGAACTATCCCCACCCAATGATGAGATGTGAGAGGGTAATGTGACAGCCTGATTGATGGTTGAAGTAAAAGCACATCTGGTAGACCCTTAACAGTAACTCTAAAGCATGTTATAAATTAGGAGGCCCAAATTAATGGCAGGTCCTTGTTCAGTGCTGGACCTTTGACAGACCTGGAAACTCTGTCTGATGGCTGGAGCATGTAGCTCTATGGGCCAGTGGCAGCCATGGACAGATTCACTGCCACTGACTGCTGCTCTGCCATCACTTACATCTATGACCAGCATTTTGTTTATTATATCATAGTAAACAATAGACTGTTATTCACTAAAGGTATTTAACAATTTTGGCCAAAATCAAGGGTGGTGGCTCCCTTAAGCCCATAAGGGCAAGCCGCCCCTGCTTCACTTTATCATGTGTGTTATTTGTGTGTGGGTCTGTGTACTTGTCTGTATCTATGTGTGTGTATATGTACTTGTCTGTATCTATGTGTGTGTCTAAGTGTGTGTATATGTACTTGTCTGTATCTATGTGTGTGTCTGTGTGTGTGTATGTGTAGGGATTTATATACACATAGGGCCCGATTCACAGAACTAACTTAAGACAAAATCCTAAACTTACTACCATTTTGGTATTCACAGAAGGCACTTACTCATTTTGGTATTCACAGAAGGCACTTGCTCATTTCAGTATTCACAGAAGTTAGGAGTCCTAACTTTAGGACTCCTAAACGCCTTCTGTGAATACCGAAAGTCTTAAAATTAGGATTTTTCTCAATTTAGTAGTAGTAAAGTTAGGGCTCCTAACTTTAGGACTCCTAAATGCCTTCTGTGAATACGAAAGTCTTAAAATTAGGATTTTTCTCAACTTTACTACTACTAAATTGGGAAAAATCCTAATTTTAAGACTTTCGGTATTCACAGAAGGCGTTTAGGAGTCCTAAAGTTAGGAGTCCTAACATTACTACTACTAAATTGGGAAGAATCCTAATTTTAAGACTTTCGGTATTCACAGAAGGCATTTAGGAGTCCTAAAGTTAGGAGTCCTAACTTTACCACTACTAAACTGTGAAAAATCCTAATTTTAAGACTTTCGGTATTCACAGAAGGCATTTAGGAGTCCTAAAGTTAGGAGTCCTAACTTTACTACCACTAAATTAAGAAAAATCCTGTTTTTAAGACTTTCGGTATTCACAGAAGGCATTTAGGAGTTCTAAAGTTAGGACTCCTAACTTCTGTGAATACCGAAATGAGTAAGTGTCTTCTGTGAATACCAAAATTAGTAAGTGTCTTCTGTGAATACGAATATGGTAGTAAGTTTCGGATTTTGTCTTAAGTTAGTTCTGTGAATCGGGCCCAGAGTCAAGTGATCTACAAGTCCAAGATGCCGGTAAACTGCACTAAATAACAAGCAGTTTAAGATAGCACAATGTAGATAGACACTTATAAATGTATGCCAGCACTTACAATACATTTTCGCTCAGTCCAATATGTGGTGTGTGGGTTGGGAGAGTGGGTGGGATGACAGATAATGTGTGTTTGTCTGCACGGGCTCCTCATCCAGCTCTCGTTGCAAGAACAGGAGAGAAAAAGGAAAGCAGTTCTTTTACAGGGGAGGCAATATATGATTATGCCCGAGTTTAATATCTAAACATTTTTTTTACATTTTTTTGCAACTGGACCCATAATCTGGATTTGTGCTGGTGCACACCTTCTCTTGATGGATCTAAGCACTAAACCCACCCTTGCTAAATCTTTCAAAAGCCCCTCAGGTGCCAGGGCTCAGGGTCTACTGCAGAGACACTTATCGCACAGATCTTACTTCCATGTCAATGTGTCTCCAAGGGCACTGCAGTCTTCCATTGAAAGAGAACCAGGGTGTGCCACAGAGGAGGATGCAGACTGTGATGACACCCCCGTTGGAGGGTTCCTAGGACCCTCCATGTCTCCTTACAAAGTACATCCTAACTGCATGCCTTATTGTGGGTGGGATGAAATGTGTTTGTCCAATGAGGATCTTTATGCCTGTGTACATGTGTCTGTAAATATGCTATGTATGCACAGTCAAAGGCATTCGCTTGCTGGTATGGGACCATAGTCCTATGTCAATGACAAAAACACAATCTCATAACAGATGTGCTAACTTTGCACCCACAAGCAGAGTACTACAGAAGTGGCTACACTATTGTAGGGCATTCAGGTATGAAAATTGTGATGGAGAACACATCATCCACTTCCCTTTCCTATTTTTGGTATTGAAAACTTTGGCTATTAACCTATTTCTCATTAAAACTGGAATATTGCTTTGCTATTAACTTGGATACAAATGTCTGAGGAATGCAATACACACAAAAAAAATTCTACGTGTAATCTGGCCTGCCACCACAGATCATATATTAGAGCTGCCTAGTTTGTGCTTCTTAGATTTGGGATATTAAGTGCCAAGTCCAAATATGCTGACATAAAAAGACCTATATGTACAAGGCGGTAATTTGCTGCCTTATTTATTAGGGAAAAAAGACAATACTCAGGAAGTGGGCTGGTGAATATTCTGTTAGCAACATACACATTTAGGAACTGACTAGGGCAGTTCACATTTGGTCCTTGTCTCAAGTAGAGCTTCAGAGACCAAGAAACTAATTTCCTCCACAAGATTTCATGGAATGTGGTATGGATAGCTTTGGAATCATTTCGAAGGAAGCACACTGTACTAGATGGCTGCAGCATTTAATGTTAAATCAGGTTCACGACTGGACCCATGTCCTCCACGAATCCTTAAATGAGTACCCAACCTAATAGCCCCAGTACTCAGCAACATAGCAATTGTAACACCTCTTTTAAAAAAACCCGCTCTAAACCCTTTAGAGCCAAAAAACTACCGTCCTATCGCCTCTCTCCCTTACCCTTCCAAAATAATTGAAAAGGTAATGAACCAACAGTTGTCGACTTTTATTGATCAGAATGGTCTACTTGACAACACACAGTTTGGTTTTAGGAAGGGCCATGGGACGGAGACTGCCCTGATAAAAGCTGCCGAGGAGGTCAGGATAATCATGGATAAGGGTGGTGCAGCAATCCTGATATTCCTAGCTTTATCCGCGGCCTTCGACACGGTCGATCATACCATCTTGATCGACCGTGTCGCCGCCCTAGGCATTCAGGGCAGGGCAAGAGCAACGTTGGCATCTTTCCTGGCCAACCGAGTACAGTCCGTTAAGATGGGATGCTTCTGCTCTCCTGATTTCACTCTCCCGTGTGGCGTTCCCCAGGGCTCCTCGCTAAGTCCGACACTTTTTAACATCTACGTGTCGGACTTGGCGAGGGTAATCAAGTCGTTCGGTATTGGTTTAACATCTTATGCCGACGACACACAGCTGGTCCTGGAGATACACAAAAACGGAGAAGCAGTGGCAGCGAACTTTCAGGAGGGCATGAAGGCCATCAGTTCGTGGATGAATCGGAATTGCTTAAAGCTAAATTCCGACAAGACGGAGGTGATGGTTTTTGGCGAACTAACTCCGTCTTGGTCTCCGGTCTGGTGGCCTTCGGAACTGGGAGCTCCCCCACCACCTGTAGCCAAGGTGAAAAACTTGGGCGTGCTTTTCGATAATAAGCTTACGTTTCTAAGCCATGCCAACGCGGTGGTGTCAGCCTCCTTCTTTACCCTGAGAATGGTGAAGAAACTGCTCCCATTTCTTCCCCCAACTGCAGGTAAAACCTTAATGTCCTCCCTGGTGTTATCTAGGGTGGATTACTGCAATGGTCTATTGCTTAATGCACAAGAGCAAGTTCTGAGCAAATTACAGCTTGTCCAGAACGCTGCTGCAAGGATTCTCATGGGTATACCCAAGCACGCTTCTATCTCTCCCACAATTCGTGAGCTCCACTGGCTACCAATAAGAAGCCGGATAAAGTTTAAGGCCATGTGTATCATTCACAAGGCATTGAACAACAATGGACCTGATTTTTTCAAAAGAGCATTCAAACTGTACAAACCCAGCCGAACACTACGTTCTTCCTCTGCCCAACAGCTCCAAATCCCATGCACAAAAAAAGTATCATGGGGAGATAGACGTTTTGTAGTGGCAGCATCAAAACTATGGAATCAGATCCCTTCCTCTGTCAAAGATCAATCCTCACTACTCTCATTTCGCAAACATCTCAAGACTTGGCTCTTTAACCAGTAAGACGTCAGTGGAACCCCTGCAATCTGCAAACTCCAGCGCCGAGACACCGAAAGGTATTTGCGCGCTTTAGAAATTTAAAAAATAAATAAATAAATAAATGAGTTGCAGGACAAGTAGAGCTCCTAAGATTCATAGCTCTCTTGTTCCACCTTGGGTTTTAAGATATAAACAGAGAGCTTACGAGGGGGTCTTTGAGGCACTTCCCCCCCCCCGCGGATTGATCTGCCTCGATGCTGCAGAGATGTGCTCAAGTGCCCCAGCAACCATCTGAAGAGGCACAGACTGTGTTGTGCGTCTTGGGTCTAGCTGTGGGGATCTTTGGTGTGATCTTGGGGACCATCCTGATCATCAAGGGGATGAGAAATGCTTTCTGATGCCGCTGACCAACGTTTCTGAGAAAGGCCCTACCCTCGGCCCACATTCTGATTTACCAGCTAACCACCCTGGGGTGCTCGCTGCGCATTATTCTACTCACTTGCCCTGACTACCTCTGAGTTACGGTTGCGGCTGGAGGGTGAGTGACAGTGTCGCCCCCTTTAAAAACACATGAACACGGGCCCTGTCCTCGTGCCGCACCACTGCATAGCTCACACCCCCTTTGCATTTTGAGTTATTGAGATTATGGGGGACCAACTGATTTATTTCATACATCAAGGACACAATCCCTGTGCCTGACCTCAAGATAGCCGCCTTAGCGGGTCGCTCCATAATGCTCTACTACTCCTGGACATTATAACTGTCCTACAACCTTGATCTTGATCACAGCCCTCTCCTGACCTTGATCCTGCTCACTTTTACTTTGCGATCTTTCTCGTGACCGTGGAGACTTAGCTATTTGACCAATGCCCAGTGGAGCTACCTGATAGCTAAAGAGGAGATGGGCTGCGGACTCCCCCTCGGCCATCACTTACCCAGCCAAACTTTGGGTAGACTTTCCTTAGTCTCTCCATCGAACCCCCCTCCCACCCCTACACCCCTCCCCCTTCTCCCTCTATGCTCCTTTCTTTTCATCTTCTTTAATGTTTTCCGTGGAGGCTTAGCTATTTGGCTGATGCCCAGTGGAGCTACCTGATAGCTATTGAGGAGATGGGCTATGGACTTCCCCCTCGGCCCTCACCTACCCAGCTGGTCCTTGGACAGAGGTTCCCTTCGTCTCTCCGACGTATCTCACCCCTACTCCTTTTCCGTACCCCCTTACCTTTCTTCACTCCATGAACCTCGTCCTCTATGCTACTTAATTGTTTTCATTGGTATATTATGTAATTTGTAACAGTTGTAATTTTTGCAACTTTGTGGAACCTTATGTAAAGCGCTCTTATACCTTCGGGTCTTTGCAGCGCTATATAAAACTCTTTAAATAAATAAATACATCAAATAAACCACCTGTTGGGAGCTAGGGAAAAGCTTGAACACTGCTAGGTACATTATCTACATAACTTTGGAGTAAAAGTGGGAGTAGGTGAGAACTTTTAGTTTAAGGCTGCCCACCGTTTGTAAAAACACTCTGAACACTGGCACCTTGGAAGTTCTTTGGTACATTAGGGAAGAAGTGACACAACCAGCTGTAGGAAAACTATTGTCTGTTGAGGGAACATTTGAAGATTTCTCTACTCTCTTCCCCAATTCCTTTGGTCTAGGTCTTTTTTTTCAGAACCAGGGGAACCTATTTTCTGGTTAGACCCACAGGACTGTTAGACTAGTCTCTTCTGAGAAAACCTCTGTTTGGGAAGAGCCTTCCATAAGAAGCTGTTTGCCATTAAGCCTCAGATGTCCTGAACTAAGTTGGGATTATTGACCACAAAGAATCCTAACCAATTTGACTGGCTGCTTCAAACCCTGGCTTGGAGACCCTTGAGTTTGTATCTGAATGGTCCCGTTAAGCTAAGAGGTGTTCTGCTTTGCTGGAAGTATTGCCAGCTTCTTATGAGTAGATGGGAAGGACAGATCAGAATTTTGTGAATGTGGGGTGTGGGGCAATCATTTTTTCATGAGAGCTTATCTCTTTTTTTTTTTTAATTTAAACTTTTATATTTGTATTCAAGCAAGTACATGAAACATAGCAGTACACTGTAATACAGTATAAACTGAACAAAACGAAACAATAAAGCATTTGGACATTGGTAGATAAAAATAACCTATACATTTTATGCAATTATATTATCCGGCCTCTTGACTACATATCTACATAATTTTACCCTTTACACCAATCCATCAGGGGCGTCCATATTTTCAGGCCCATACTCCTTTTCCTCCGCCCCTTAGTTCTATATATCGCCAGCTCGAGATTAAATTTAGCGAGTAACCCCACTCGCCAAGTCTCAAAGGCAGGAGGAGCAGTACTTATCCATTCTCGCGTGATACAAGACCTAGTAACTGCCATGCATATAAATAAAAATTATTTTCTTTCTACCGGGATTACTTCAGATGTTACTCCAAACAAAACTAATACCCCCGTAAAGGCTACTTCCAAATGAAGAACTATAGTCAAGAATTTTTCAATGGAAGAAAACAATCCCTTCAGTTCTAAGCATGAAAAAAACATATGTGTTGCATCTGCAGCAACCTCCCCACATCTGCTACACGCTGTTACCGCCGAGGTCTGCCATTTCGTTATCTTACTGGGAGTATAATAAAGATCGAAAATTGCCATGTAGTGTTGTGCTCTGGAGCACCCTGTAATTAAGACTTCTTTAGCTAATTTAATTGAATCCTCTAGTTGGACTAGTTCCAATTCCAATCTTACTGCCCATTTTCCTTTAGTTACTTCCATATCATCAGGGCAGGTTTCTAACAACAATTTATAATACACACCAATTGACATTTTCTTGTGTAAACTGCCCATAATAGGAATTCTAACCAAAGGTGCATTTACTTTAGTAATATATAGGCATGGGCGAATTTTGCGATCCGCAAAATCCGCGAATTTGCAGATTCGCGGATTTTGCGGATTGTGTGGGTAAAGGCCGGGCGGGAAAACGGTGCACATCGCTAGTGTGAGGGGCAGGGCCAAACGGGCGAGGCTTATTTGCGAGTTCACACATGACTCTTGTGTGTATAAAAGGACAGGCACGGATCAGAGAAGCTCGTGGTCACAGGAACTGCACAGGGATTCAGCTCGTGAAAGTCAATAATGCAAAGGCCTCTATCAAGCATCAAAGCTAATTTTCGACGATAGATATGGGGAGAACGCACACCTACCCAGCCTTGACAAAACACACATTTTTTGGGGGCTGATTAACTTTGGCATCACACCAAAGAGCGCCGGGGTCCCTCGAGTGAGCTGTCCATCAAGTGGGTAAAGGGCGCGAAGACGGTGCACACCACTAGTGTGTGGGGAGGGGCCAAACGGACGGGGCTTATATGCGAATTCACATGCCTCTTGTGTGCATAAAAGGACAGGCACGGATCAGAGAAGCTCGTGGTCACAGGAACTCCACAGGGATTCAGCTCGTGAAAGTCAATAATGCAAAGGCCTCCATCAAGCATCAAAGCTAATTTTCGACGATAGATATGGGGAGAACGCACACCTACCCAGCCTCGACAAAACACAAATTTTTGGGCTGTAACTATTTTAGGATGGCGCCGGCAAGCTGCCAGCGCCATCCTAAAATAGTTACTAAATTAGCTTTATCAGGAAGCACTAATAGATAAAATAAAGCAGGTGCTCGAGCACCTGCTTTATTTTATCTATTAGTGCTTCCTGATGAAGCTAACTTAGTAACTATTTTAGGATGGCGCTGGCAGCTTGCCGGCGCCATCCTAAAATAGTTACAAGTTCAACAGGCTTGAACTTTTGGCCCCCAAATCCGCCGCTCGCGGATTTTGCAGATTTTCAGTAAATTCGCGGGAGTTCGCGGATCGCGGATTTACCGAAAATCCACGAAATCCGCGAGCGGAACGGATTTTGCGCTCACCCTTAGTAATATAGCTGTGAATTTGTAAGTATTTAAAGTAGACAGAGCCAGATAGGTTAAATTTATCCTGCAGGACCGTGAACGGTAAAAGAGACCCATTAGAAATATTGGGCCCGATTCACAGAATGAACTTAAGACTCAATCCTAAACTTACTACTATTTTGGTATTCACAGAATGCACTTACTACTTTTGGCATTCACAGAATGAACTTACTACTTTTGGTATTCACAGAAGTTAGGATTTTGTCTTAAGTCTGTCTTAAGACAAACTTAAGACAAAATCCTAACTTCTATGAATATCAAAAGTAGTAAGTTTATTCTGTGAATACCAAAAGTAGTAAGTGCATTCTGTGAATACCAAAATAGTAGTAAGTTTAGGATTGAGTCTTAAGTTCATTCTGTGAATCGGGCCCTATGTCACCAAGCCAGCCGATGCCCTTCAGGCGCCATCTAGACATCAAATTATCTTGCCAGATCGATGGCAATATGTGCGAAGCGTCAAGAGGAGTATATAGGGCCCGATTCATAGAATGAACTTAAGACTCAATCCTAAACTTACTACTATTTTGGTATTCACAGAATGCACTTACTACTTTTGGCATTCACAGAATGAACTTACTACTTTTGGTATTCACAGAAGTTAGGATTTTGTCTTAAGTCTGTCTTAAGACAAACTTAAGACAAAATCCTAACTTCTGTGAATACCAAAAGTAGTAAGTTCATTCTGTGAATGCAAAAAGTAATGCATTTATTCTGTGAATACCAAAATAGTAGTAAGTTTAGGATTGAGTCTTAAGTTCATTCTGTGAATCGGGCCCATAGTGTTACATTCGATATTCCGCTTTGACGCTTAATTAATCTCCAAACCTTGTATGCGGTTCTCAAAACCTTGAATCGCATCTTTTTAAAATAGCTAGGTTCAATTATTTTTGTTAGAGCTGCTCTGTACTCCTGCCCCAAGGCAAATTCATAGATAGATGGGGAATGACACGGGGCTAATCTAGCTTTATCACCTATCACCAATGGACCTAAGTACTGTAAAAAAGCAGCCAAATAATAATACAAAAAGTGAGGAATACCCCACCCTCCGCTTTCTTTATGTAGAATCATTCTTTTATATGCTTGTCTATGTCGTCTATAACTCCATAGGAATCTAGTCGACATTCTCTCTAGCTCTTTGAAACAGCTAGGAGGGAATTCTAAGGGAACCGCGCGAAACATGTATAATAACTTTGGGAGGACCACCATTTTTAAGATATTGGCCCGACCAGTTAGTGAAAAATGAAGGTGATCTATCCTTTCCAACATTGAGTTAGTTTTCTTAAAAACTGCCTCAAAGTTTGTACGCGGGATATCAGACAGTGGGATGCCAATTTTAATGCCTAAGTAGGTAGCCTCTGAGAACGTTTTGAAATGCGTAAGAGGCAAAGGATCTTCTGCTAAATATACTATTTGGGTTTTAGAGGTGTTCAATTTATAGCCAGAGAAGCAGCCGAATTGACATGCCAAATTTTCTATAACTGGAATTGTTTTTTGAATGTTTGTTGTAATTACTACGATGTCATCAGCATAAGCTAATGCTCTATAATTCATCCTAGAGATTTTGACAGGCTCTATATATTTTGCTGAATTCAATTTATTTAAAAAAAACATCAATATATATGGCAAATAAAAGCGGGGAACATGAGCACCCTTTCCGGGTTCCTCTAGATATCGGTAAAGGAGCAGATTCATTTCCAGCTATTTTAATGGAGGCAGTTGGAAAAGCATATAAGGCTTTCAAAGCCTGCAACATTCTGGCTCACCACATCCCACAAATACGACTATGTTGCCCTGTCGAATGCCTTTTCGGCATCCAACAGGGTAATTCCTATGGGCGTCTTTGTCACCTGGGCCCAGTCCATAACAGCAATAAGACGCCGAATATGATCTGTGGTATCCCTATTAGGGATTAGACCATGTTGGAAGTTTGAAACTATAGGGGATATTATCTTGGAGATTCTGGTGGCTAGAATCTTCGAATAAATCTTACTATCGGCGTTTATTAAAGAAATCGGCCTATAGGAAGACGGTAAGATGGATAGTTTGTCTTTTTTTCAAAAAGGCCAAGATAATTGAATGTCTCCATGACTCTGGTGGTCTGCCATTCTGTGCCTCTTTAAAAGTCAAAATTATGTTTTCTTTTAGTATATGTCGGAACATCCTATAAAATTCCAAAGGAATTCCATCAGGCCCTGTGGCCTTGCCTGATGCCAAAGAAAGAATAGCCGCTTCTGTTTCCTCCCAAGTGTTATCTCTTTCTAGGATTGAAGACTGCTCTGATGTTAATCTACTCATAGATTCTGCTTTATTATAGTCCAAAATATTTTCTACTGTGTACATGAGATTTTCCTCCGTATATAAGCCAGAAAAATAATGTCTAAATACTTCAAGGATCTCTTCTGTTTTATCCACACTATGTCCAGAGTGATCCTTAATACTTTTTATTAAATTATTAGCTTCCTTTTGGTGAATTTTCTTAGCTAAGATTCGACCAGTATTTTCTCCTATTTCATACATTTTAGCCTGATTAACAGCTATTTGTTCAGCTAATTTCTGAGCAAAATTCTCGTACAGTTTTGACTTTAGGATTGGTAGATCCACGATTAAATCCCATAAAATCATTTATCAATTTCCCCATATGCTCTATGTAGGAAGAGTCTGCTAGTAATTTTCGTTCAAAAGTCCACTGATTGCGTGAGGACCTTGCTATGCCTGCTGTGGGGACTTCTATCAAAATGGGGTTATGGTCAGAAATTATTTTAGGGGAGATAACATAATCGAGATAGTTAATTAATCTAGATGTTACAAAAAAATAGTCTAGACGTACAAACTTCTGGTAAGGGGATGAGAAAAAAGTATAACCCGGAGCACCCATATTTTTTACAAATCCTACATCACCCAGACCAAATTCGATCATTAAGCCTCTTAAGGCCTTATAGACTTTAACTTTTCTACCAGGATATCCTTCATCATGAATAACATCAAATTGTGCCTCAAGATGAATGTTAAAATCCCCGCACATTATAAGAGGAGCAGGCCATCCCGCGAGTTCTAAACTGAGAAAATGTAACAATTCGGGGTCGTTGAGATTTGAGCCATATATGGCACATATTGTCCAGGATTGATCCCCTAACCAAAAATCCGAAATTACCCACCTCCCCCATGCATCAGTTTTTATGCGGTTACAGATACCCATTCCCCTTTTTTTTAGAATTGCCACTCCTCTAGTTGTTGTGCCTTGTCTGGAGACTCCTACAGTCTCCATCCCCAGGTCCAAAAGCGGTGTCTTTTATTCCATGCCAGGTGAGTCTCTTGTAAACAAAGCAAGTCACATCTTAAAGTCTGATTAATTTGTGCCGCAATTCCTCTCTTTTTCCTGTCATTAATCCCGCACACATTTCATGAGCATATCCTAAGCCTAGCCATGATCATAATCAAAATTCATATATCGTGTCTGAATAGGTCTACAGTATAATACATTTCTACTGACTATCATGCTGAAAGTTTCTACCATGTCTCCATTCTTAATCTCCAATAACTTGATACATATCTTGTAGTATCGCAATACCAACAAAAATTCTGCTCTGTACTTGTACTTGCCTGTCCTCCCCCACCCACATCCACCCCCCACACCCACCCACTCCTCCCCAAGTACCCTCCCACAAAAGGCAAAGGGACAGCTGGGTCCCCATATGTGATGGATAGAGAAGTGAGGTGTGCATACCTCCAATCATAACCGATCCCCTAACAGCGAGTAACTTAAATGGGCCAAAACCTAACATAAAGAACAATGCTCGTGATAATCTTAAAGCACATATTACTACCTCCCCTGGAAATGCATATCTAAGGACAGTACAGCTCCTCACTGTCATTCACTATCATTCTACCCGTTCTTCCCTTTACCAATCCCCACTCTCCCGTGTCATATCAAAGAGAAAAACACTAGACACTAGAAAGTCGATCACGGGAGTTGATCAGATAGGAAGGAAAGCACAGATGACAAAACTTCACTTCTTCCTTAAAAAATAAACAGCAAATATCAACATCATTATCACTTCAATCAATTGATTGCACTCAGTTGTGATATAGTTATAATGAGTCCAAGAATTCCTTAGCCCTGGGTTTCTCTTTATAAACTATTTTAAGCTTGGCTGGATTAAGCAAAAACGCCTGTGCTCCTTTTTTCTGGAAGAGGGGTATAAGCTGCCGCATCTGCCATCTCTGCTGTACTGTCACTTGACAGAAGTGAGGTCGCACAAAGAATTCTGGGGCATATTACCAACAACTAGCGATAATTTTTGTCTCTAACTTGTTTAGAGACAAAAATTATCGCCGCACATCGGCGATTTTTATCGCAGATAAACCTTGCTATTATCAAGGTTTATCGCAAATGCGATAAAAAACGGCCGCAATGCATGAATATCACTGAAAAGTCAGCGATATTCATGCATTATCGAGCAAATGCTCTTAGCCATGTTATCCACCTCCCATTGGATAACATGGCTAAGAACTGCTCAGGGCAGGTGTTAGCTTTTGGAGATATTCTCGCTTAGCGCGAATATCTCCAAAAGTTGGTAATAGGAGATAGCGATGTTAGCGACTGTTTTCAGTCTCTAACATCTTGGCACGCCCACTTTGCATCTCATTAGTGATAAATATCACTGACATGCAAAGTGGGGCCCAAGATGGTCGCTATCTCCTACTAGCTGTCGCTAACTGGTGTTAGCGGCAGCTAGGTAATAGGGAGATAATTTTATCTCCGCTTTCTTGGCTTTTAAAGCCAAAAAAGCGGAGATAAACCCCCTTGATAATATGCCCCTCTGTACCTTCCCCCTTCCGTTTTCGATCAGGTCTAGCTTATCTCTATGAATTGCATTCTGACATGTTTAGGGAAATCTACAACTTTGAGGCCAATGGAACATTTTTAGAAGAGCGAAATTGCGGCATAAAGTTACGACTTTGGCATAACTCTACAAGGTGTGCTTTTAAACCCACAGGTTTTAAAAAAACAAGGGAACCATTTAGGTAATCAAGGACCTGGGGTATAGTATATACATCCTATCCTCACCTATCCCACGAACAGAGCTTTGCAAGTTCAGGCAATCTATTTGAGTCCTGATGATGATCCTTCATTGTACATAGGATCGAAAACGCCGTCGACTGTTTATGTAGTGGCGCATAAATTGTCATTTAAATGTGTAAAGTACATGAGGCTAGCAAGTTTAATTTTTATCTTTTACCTACGCCTCCTTCTTGAATTGCCTGCAAACCCCCTTCTCCCTTTTTCCTTGTTTTGTCTATTATGTTTTATATACTGGATACAGGACTGTATCCCACTTTGTAATTTTTCGCTTTATACTTTCTCTTAAATCTTGAACATTGATTAAATCAGTGTCCGGCTGGACACTTGCTTACTTATAGTACAGATTGGTGTCTATAATTGCAACTTTTTCATTAATTGTTTATATTAAGGACCACTGTTGCTTGCTATATTTTAAACCCACGGGTGACACAGGTGAACTTGGGTCAATGCGCTAGCGATGAATGTGAAATACATTTATTGTAGCCCAGCAATACACTATTCAATGCGTAATTGGCATGGAAGTATTTCTTTTTGGTTACCTATAATCCCATAAAGGGATCAGGAGTACTGTAGAAGGAGCAACAAACCCTATTTAGTTATTCTCTGTAACACACACTATTCTAAGAAGAATAAACACTTTTACTCTATAAGATTGTATTACCATAGGAATAATCTGTTTTTCAGTACATCTAAAACAACTACACATAATATTATAAAAACACGTTATAAACAATGAGAACAAAATGAACATTTCCAGCAGTGCTAAAATGTCATTTTAAAATGTTATCTAGAACCAAATACCTTAATACCTACGTCTATGTGCCACACTATAACAGCATGAAAGGCAGAGTAATTTACAATCGAGTTTTTTAGGGAGAAGAGATGCACTGCATCCCTTGTTGACAGCAAAGGCTGTCTTTATCAGTGGAGGTGTGAAGACAGTGTTCCCCATGAAGGGCAAACACCCCCCACTGTGGGAGCAATCAGTCCATCCTCCTCTGGGTCTTGGCTTTATCTGCTTCAGACTTCAGGCGAGATGTGTCATCTGCGAAGTGCGAAGTGTACTGGTAGCAGGTGACACGTCTCTGGCAGAATCTCCGGTGATAATCTGGGCAAAGGAAGTATCCTAATAAGTGGTCAAGTGGCAGTCCTTAAATACTAAATCTTATCGGAAATCTGAATTTCTGACATAAGTTTGGGAAAGCCTGACATAGATTATGTGCATCAAGGTATTCGTCTCAGAGGTTTTGTTATGGACATATAAGGAAAAGGATGTCAATTCAGGTTACATTATTCTGATTATATGTCTGTATGAGTTCTTATTTACCCTTGGCATGGTGAGGAGAAGACACTTGGCCCAGACGGATGTGGCATTAGATGTTGTATCTATGTCTTTAATCAAAGCACTTAACGTTATCACCGTTCCCAGAGACATAAGGTCAGACAACATCTGGTTAAAAGGCAGGTATGAGAATAGTTCTGCAGAATCAGGGAATATAGCGGCTTCCATTGTATAAGTTAAGGAAGAGGGCGATCTCCATGAACTAAGATGGAGTTAGACATAAGGATTTTACACCACAATTTTTGAAGCTGTCATCTTCAAAGGAGGGGTACTGACTTTCTGAGGTCTCTGGTGAGTTTGAGTTTGAAGCAACTCTATAACTGGCTACTAACCTTCCATGAACAATCATGATGTAATTATGCACAAGGTGGATGTTTAGATGAAAGAACTATGGTTATGTTTCTTTACCTCTACTTTTTCTCACTTCCTTTTCTACTTTATTTTTACAACAAAATTTCATCCCCTAACAATATCTTGATTAGTATAAACTTTTCGGCCGATTTTGTTGCAGGGCCGGTTTTACAGTTATGCTCCTAAACGGCCCTGTAACAAAAACGGCCAACAGGGGTCCAAAACGGGCCCCCACCCTTGCGGCGCACCGGGGGATTGCCCGGTGCCCGCAACGGCCAGTCCGGCCCTGAAAATGAGTCTCACCATAGGAGTCTCAATTGCAGTAAATCAATTGTAAAAGGACTGAGGAGTACTGCATGCAGTTGTCTGCCGTTGAGAGTGCTGCTGCATAGGTATGGTGAGAGGCAATGGGTTGGTTACACTTGCACAAATGAGCACACATGTGCACATGTGCTGGTTGTGCATGTGAGACTGTCATCATGAACAACACAATATCTGCTCACTGTTAGCCTGTTCCAGCAGGGATACTTCAAGGTTTGGCACTGACCTGGGGTAGGCCATATAATATAATCGGGCATTCGTAGTGTAGGTCTGAAGTGCTTACTGAAAATCTGTGGTGCTTAAACTGTATTACACATTCTAGGCAATATCTGCACTAAATACAGTTTCACTCCACTTAGGCCTACAGGGTCCAACGAGGTATTAATCTAAAGGGGAACATGTATCCGGAAAGTAAATACACAGTTCCTGACATCATACATACACTTTTTATGGCACTTTAGGTATTGTTATATTTCCCTGGCTCAGCTCATAATCAAATTCCAGGCATTTTCCCCCTACCGACCCAAGTCAATTAGCCTTCTGTCCAGCAGAAGGATCAAAGGCATACATACACAATAGAGCTATTAACAGTGTTTGCCCTAGCTCCTGGAAAAAGAAGGGGTGGGAAACAAATCTCACTTTTTTAATTGGCTTGTCACACTGCACATGGGCTGAGACAGCAGAGGCCCCAAAAACAAAGAAGGAGGGCCAGACCTCTGGAGCTTCATATTGGCAGGGATCTCCTTTGAAATGTTGGTGGTAAGGGATCAGGCAACTGTGTCAGCTAGGGGTGGAGAGGAGGCTCTCAGGGAAGCTCTTTCCACTTATAACTTGATGTTGGCATATTTAAATGTCCCAGAATGCAGTGCAGGAGCATCGGGACAGGGTTGGGGTGATGATGTGGTACCCTAGCATTGGCCTGGGGTGCATGGCTTCTAGAACTTTAAAAGGGAGAGATGAATGAGAAAACACTAGTCTTAGGATTGATGATGGTAAAAGGATGCCCAGCTTGAAGGCGAAGCCACCTGATGCCACTGCAAGGATAGAGTGAAGGGCTTTAGTTCAGGCTACTCCCATGGCTAGGATGGGTCTCTCCAGGGACAATGAGACTGCTCCCCTTTACACCCTCTAAGGAACAGCTGGGGGAATGGATCAACTGAGGGGACCCTGGATGTTGCTGTGGGACTTCTGTGCGCTTGCTCTTGAGTCTGTTGGCACACAGGTGCCCTTCCAGGAAGGAGGAGGCTGTGGGACCTGGAGAGAGTGACAGGGTTGGTGTTTAGCTGGCAGGTTGCGGGATAGTCTGTGTGGAAGACACCCACCCCAGCAAGGGGGAGAGTACCAGGGGCCCAGGCAGAGAGCACATCAGGCAAGTAAGTATACCTTGCAAGAGAGCAGTGCAACCAGGCTCCCCAATAAAAACACAGTTTGGAGGCAAGGAGGCCTCACAAAAATGTTCCTGTGGCTAGGACAGATCGAAACTGCTAAACGAGCACAATACCATCTAAATTGGTCCTACAGGGCCAGAGCTCTTGACATTTAAAGCTCTGTTCCCTCAAGGATCGAGCAGAGAATGAAGTGCCTGGCGCATTGCTCTCTTCCTAACACTCATTCGGATAGGACCAAGCCTTGAGGGTCACCGCAACCTTCCTTTAAAATTTCCATGGGGAGGATGTGTGCCTGGGGCCCCCTCATAAGAGCTATTATTGGCCCCGGGGACCCTATCCCCTGTGGCCCGATGCTAGGAATCCCAGGAGACCTCATTACCCTGGGTCAGAAGAGGAAGCCAAAGATAAGTGCTTTTCACGACCCCTAAGTCTATTTAAGAGGGGGCAAAGTGCACAGGAATACTGTCTCCTACCCAAGGCCAGCATGATCAGAAGAACTCCACATTGCTCCAGCCTTCAGGTGGAGGCCCAAAGCAAGCAGCTATGTTTCCACCCAAGCTAGGAGCCCAGAAGCAGATTGTTGGCTCCTGCCGGAGGCAGTAACCAAAGGGAGTGTTGCTGGATTGCCTGCTGGGCCAAGAAGGCGTGTGGCGAGCCAGCAGGGGCCACAGGGGCATTGAGGACCTCCTGCTGCGCGAAGCAGACCAAAAGTGCATGTGGTGGTCCTGTTTGGGCCCTGGGTACCTGTTCATTGAAAACTGACTGTCAAAAAATACTCAGTCAATATGCATTCCATGGAGCAGTTGATTGCCCCGGATCCGCTTCTCCACAATATAATTTTAAGAAGTGAGCGTGCCACTGTGATTCCGTAATATGGTTAGATATTGGCTCTGTCCCTTTTCTCTCTAATTTCTTAACCAAGTTCCAAAATAAGGTTGAATCTTTTGCATTGGCTGCAAGCTTAAGTTGCCCCCAATGGTCCTCCTCCCAATCCCTCTTTGCTACTTTAGTAATTCGGGAGTATTCTTTTCTGGCCAGTCTTACTGCTGCGATATCATTATTTTTATGGCTGCTCTTATTGCTTTTCTTTTAACCCTGCATTCAGCAGTAAACCAAGGGCTGCCATTCAGAGATTTTTGTTTGGCTTTTATCAGTCCCCTACTAACCCCTGCAGTAAATATCATGCCAATTTTGTCAATTAAGATCTTATAAGAATCTGGTAAATTAAAATCTGCGTCTTTAGGTTTCAATAGCCTACATAATGTAAGGTCAGCCGTTTTTGGAAGGACAAGCTCTTTAACATTGTCTAGTTTTCCCTCTTCACATCTTACCCTGCTCCATTTCAACTTTTGATTACAATTTGTTGGGGCACATCTTTCGTTATCATCATAGGGACAGATCTTCTTTTAATCTCAGACCCCCAATTTATCTTCATACCCAGTGGATTGTGGTCACTGTCCTGAGATTGTATGACCTCCATGTCCACTAAGTTGTTCCATGATTGGGTATCTAATAAAATATAATCAATGCGAGATTGACTAACTATTCTGTTGTATGTCATAGCCCCATTGGGATCCGAAGGAATCCTCCCATTAAGGGCCCGTAAATTGTGTTCTAATTTTAGGGCATTCATTTGAATTACTCTGGCCGACCATTTCTTAATGGGTTCCAAGGATAAGGGTGGGATGGACTGCCTCCAATCATCTTCCGTAAAGCCAAGTGTCTCTTCACCGGCTAGGGGCTCAAATGTACAATTAAAATCACCCCCTATGATTACTTTAGACTGTGGGGGGATATCAGCTAGCGTAGCATCCAGTATTGATATTATGGGTGAGGATTTGCCGCCTGTAATACCCCTGGCATATACACAGAACAATTCCAAGGTCTTGCCACCACTCAGGCCCTTAAGGGATAGATATAGTATATCATCTGATAATAAATTATGAGTGGTGACAGTCCAATTCAGTGATACACTAATCCATACATGGAGGCCACCAGAAGGGCGTCCTCTCCCCACCGTAGTTGCTGGAATAAAATAAGTGGCATAACCGTTTTTATGAAGTGGGGTCATACTCCATGTCTCCTGGAACATGCAGATATGAAATTTATTGATGAAATCATTCCATTCTGGAATTGCTAGTTTTTTTTGTAGCCCTGCTATGTTCCAAGAGAGGAGGTTGATAATATTGGGAATTGGAGGTGCTCCTTTGGGCCTAGGGTAGGGGAGTTGTCCCTTATCTATTATAGTTTGGTTGTCATGCAAATGGTTAGTTGAAACTTTAGTCACCCATGTTTCTGTGTTACCGTTAGGGATTGCCACCTCCCTCTCGGTAAAACTTACATTATACTTATTGCTTTGTTTTGGGCTTAAGGCTGTAGCTGTAGCCGGTGACTCCTGAATTTGGTGGCCTTCCCCTAGTCAATCCACCATATTCAACCCTGACGTACTTTGGCCGTTATTTCTTGACCACCAGGGCGACTGCCTGATCTGTATATTTGAATGTGCGGGTGGGGATGATCTATACTCCAGGGTAATCAGATTCTCTGCTAGAGATTTGTCCCTTGAATGTAATTCAATACAGTCTGTAACAGAGTTGTTCAAGGACAGTCTTTGCACTTTCAACAGATCTTCCCTGATTATTGATCTACAGCCTCTTTTATGTCGGAACCAATGAATCGCTTTGTTACACGTTGAATCCCTACTCTCATACACACTATTACTCAGCTTAGGGACCCCCGTCAAATAGACAATGGGATTTACAGGACTATTTTGAATGGGCTGGGTGTTATGCGTAGTGACCCTCATATTTGGTGCTTTATTTTCCCTCCCCTGTTGAATTTTTCCCTCCAGTCCTGACTGTTTGACTACGCCTGCATAGGAGCTGGAGCTATCACTGGCCCTCCCCACTGGCCCTCCATTTCTCCTAATTGGCGTCATTGTTTTATCTATCCGACCCTCTCCTACTCTAGGACCAATAGGTTGTGTTGCACCTATGTTTGATGATCTTACTATATTAGGACCCCTACCTCTTTGTGAAACATTTAATGGACCCTGAGCTGTTATCGTTGTGATTTTATTGCCATCTATTGGTGCTACTTGGTTTTTATGGCCACTTGGCAGTGTGGACTGCACCACTAGTTGAGGAGGATCAATAACCTGTTTACCACTCTTCTTGACTAAATCCGCCAATAGTTTCCTTATCTGAACCATTTCCTCTTCCAAACAGCCAATTTTCTTTAAAAAAATGTTTTTAAAATTCTGGCAATTTCGGCAGTTCGATTGCCTCTTCAAACCCAACTCATTATCTCTTAGACCTTGTGATAGAACTTCATCTAACTCCCGTGCTTCACCATCAAGAACCGCATACCTATTGGTGTAAGCTATCCCTACCCCGCCTCCCACTTCCTGCTTTTCTCCATCCTCAGCCTCTAATATTTCGGCCACTTTGACGCTCCCCTTGTTCGGTAAACACCCACCTCGGGGTTCTATAGAATTTAGCTCATGGGGCGTTTTAGATGTTACATGAATAACAGCCGCATGTTCAGTTTTCTTTTGGAAAATTGCTGGGATTACTACTTTACCCTGTTTCTGGACTGCACTTTCTTGCAAGGGGACAATTGGGCTCACATTTTGAATAGAGGGTGCCCCTGATAAGATCTCTTTACATTCTTCTACAAGTAGCTCGATACTAGATAGTACACAATTGGATGGTGCGTTGAGTGACTTTTTAGCCTTCTTGCCTTTTTTCCCATTGGTTTGGTCAGAGCCCCCTTCGATAGACTTCCTTTTCCCCATCAAGCTTGATGCCACACCTAAAACAAGGCAATATTATATAGGGCCGCAAAGAAACGTCCCACTTGCTACAGTACCTTTTCCAGCTGATTTATCTGGAACCACAATTTAGGGGGGGTGGCCCAGCGCAGCCCCTACCTGTCACAGACTGTCCACCCTTTGTCCGGGCTTCGTCCGGCTCGTCCCGCGCACGTCCCGCGATGCGGAGGAAGCCTGGTGGTATTTAGCGCCTCCGGGCGCGGAAGTGGCTGTGTGAGGGGGCGGGAAAACAAGCCGGGGATTCTGGGATTTGTAGTCTTTGTCCCCCCGCTCGGCGGCCGCGCTAAGATCTGACAGTAGCGGCGGCGGGGGGGAACAGCGACCCAGGCAGCAAGCGCTCACAGCGCAACTCCCAGCAACAGCTTTTCGGCGGTGTGCAGGTCCCAGGTACCAAGCAGAAAGGCTCCCGCTCTCCAGAGGAAGCCTGATGGTATTAAGCGCCTCCGGGCGCGGAAGTGGATGTGTGAGGGCGCGGGAAAAAAAGCCAGGGAATCAGGGATTTGTAGTCTTTGTCCCCCCGCTCGGCGGCCGCGCTAAGATCTGACAGCGGCGCGGGGGAACAGCGACCCAGGCAGCAAGCGCTCACAGCGCGACTCCCAGCAACATCTTTTCGGCGGTGTGCAGGTCCCAGGTACCAAGCAGAAAGGCTCCCGCTCTCCAGAGGAAGCCTGATGGTATTAAGCGCCTCCAGGCGTGGAAGTGGCTGTGTGAGGACGCGGGAAAACAAGCCGGGGATTCTGGGATTTGTAGTCTTTGTCCCCCCGCTCGGCAGCCACGCTAAGATCTGACAGCAGCGGTTGCGGGGGGAACAGCGACCCAGGCAGCAAGAGCTCACAGCGCGACTCCCAGCAACAGCTTTTCGGCGGTGTGCAGGTCCCAGGTACCAAGCAGAAAGGCTCCCCATTTACTACAGTGGTGTGTTATAACATGTACCGCATGATAGTGGTCAAGAACGAGGGGGTATTGGGTCCCGATCCCTTGCAATCCGTAGTTACTAGAG
Source organism: Lissotriton vulgaris (assembly GCF_964263255.1). Lineage (NCBI taxonomy): Eukaryota > Metazoa > Chordata > Amphibia > Caudata > Salamandridae > Lissotriton > Lissotriton vulgaris. The sequence continues at coordinate 301,888,237 of NC_141685.1, forward strand.
TCAAATAGTAATATTTTACTTGTCCTTGACAATGAGAGACCCCTTCCCCATTATATAAACTCTGCTTGAAGGTTTTTCAGGACTAATTCCAAAACAAGGTTTAGTTGAGAAGTTCTCAACAAAACCTTGTTTTGAAATTTGTTCCGGGAAAAGAGTGACGATCTTGACCTGTTCTGACAAACCTTCAAACATACTGCATGATAGTGCCTTGATTAATTTAAATAGTGTAGTAGTGATAAATTATAACATGTTCTCTGCTTTTACAATGTGGTGATGCTCTGACCAAGCCAATAGGCTTACCTTATTGATAATGGCATCCCCTTACATTGTGAGTTGCACCTAGTATAGGTGGAGGGCATTGTGGTTATAGAGTTCAGGACTCACTAGGGGTGTAATGTGATATGAGAGCTTCACCAAAGGTATTCCCATCTACTTGTTTATATTCACACAAAAAGGGAATGTAAATCCAACAAAAGATGTCCAAAGGACCAACATAGTGAACCCAACTTCCAGATCTCTCACACCATCTGGGTAGAATATCTTGGGCAGAGAAATCATGGAATGTTCTGCTTCGGTGGAGTCGGAAGGCATCTCTCCTATGTGCCCTCCTCCTTCTTGCATACACCTGTGTGCCGCTGGACTTGCAGATCCACAAGGCCAGTATTCTCATCTGTTCTTTGGACTGCCAAAGCCACTGGCTTTCTCCATGTGTTTGGATTAGGGAATGCTGAGATATGTGCTTTATTCTATATTTTCAGATGTCCAGGAAGTAGCAGGCCTATGCTTCCTTTTGCAGTGAATGTGAACCCACAAGTAGTTTTAATTTTTTTCAGTCATGATTGTGGTACTTCAGCGGACATTTTGGTCATGCAAATGTGCATTTTCATGGCACTAAATATTTTCAAAACCACTACAGATATTTTAGTTGATGTGATACTTGGTGTGTATCAGCAATTTGCAAGATTGTTCAGTTTATGTACCATACAGTGAGCCCACATTTGCGTACATCACTGTTTTGCATGATCATACCAAAGGTGTGCGGCAAGAAGTTTTTTGGTGTGAGGAGGTAGCCCATAGGTGGGGTTATCTTGATTAGCAGGACATCCTTCAAGGAAGGGATATTTATACTGGAAGCAGGTATCTTCTGGAAGAGGTAATGGCAGATGTTAGAAATAACAAAAACCTTATAAGGCAGACACAGCAATTATGTTAGGAGCTGGATTAGAAACTAGACAGTCAGTAACATTGTGCCCGATTCACAGAATGAACTTAAGACTCAATCCTAAACTTACTACTATTTTGGTATTCACAAAATGCACTTACTACGTTTGGTATTCACAGAATAAACTTACTACTTTTGGTATTCACAGAAGTTAGGATTTTGTCTTAAGTCTGTCTTAACTCTGTCTTAAGTCTGTCTTAAGTCTGTCTTAAGACAAACTTAAGACAAAATCCTAACTTCTGTGAATACCAAAAGTAGTAAGTTCATTCTGTGAATGCCAAAAGTAGTAAGTTCATTCTGTGAATACCAAAATAGTAGTAAGTTTAGGATTGAGTCTTAAATTCATTCTGTGAATCGGGCCCTTTGCAACCTCACACTGAGATAAGAGCCTTGAGATGTTTCAAAGGAAATGATTCAGACCTGTAAGCTGGTCTGTTGGTTACCTGAAAGCTACCTGAGCTGAGTATTTCAGCAGGAGGTGGGAAGACAAACAAAATAAAACAAGGCCACGATAGATTGTAAAACGATAGATGGCATGTCTGAAAATGCGCCAATATTTTTCTTTAAAACAGGAATTTATCTTGTTTGATTCGGCATTCCTTAAACTTTTGATGATATTTTGTGCAAAATATATGTGACTGTATGTTGTGTCATGCTATGTTTGTGATGCTATGTTATGTTATACTCCTATTTATTTTCTTAAACCAGGTGGGTATTCATTTTAAAGCATCTATTTTGAAAGAATTCTGGCCTTCAGCAAACAAACCCTAAGTATGCATGTATCTATCTATCCAGGCAGCAGGCATCCTACCACTCATATGCTAAATCTCTTTACCTCTTCCGGGCAGTGAGCATGCTTGCCCACTGTGAAGACTTGTACATGATTTACTACAGTCCTATAGCCTGACCTATCAAACTCATAAAGGTGACACAGTCACCTAACGGAGTCATATTGGGCCATATTCACAAAGGTAAGTTCATCCATGAATGATTTTTCTATTCCCGCCTGGTGTTCCCAAGTGAATTTCTGGACAGGTGTAAGCCCATTTATCTGTGTGGACATCTTCACCATGGGCGTGGAATTCTCGTGCATCCATAAATCCCACTAAGGGCCAGATGTAGGTAAATAGCATTTACCGATTCGAAAATACAGAATTTTACTGATTCAGTATTTTCGAATCGGTAAATGCTATGTAGCAAAATATTCGGTAAAAATTACTGAATTGTTAAGATTCGGTATTTACCGAATCGGTATTTACCGATTTGGTAATTGCCATTCATTCCTATGGGCCTGGACGCCCATAGGAATGAATGTCAATTACCGAATCGGTAAATACCGATTCGGTAAAAAGAGAAAAAAACATTAAAGGGTGGCAGGGTGTCACTTTGACACCCTGTTGCACCCCTCAATTGTCTATGGGTGCACATGTGGCACACATACATGCCCTAAGGGCATTTTTGTCTGCCTCATGGCACTGAAGCAATTTGCATAAAATTGCTTTTTTGGGGGTTTTCTTTATTTACCACCAACTTGTAGTTGGTGGTAAATAACGAATCCTAACATGGGATAAGCACTCATTTAAGTGCTCCCTACATTAGGAATTCGGTAATTTACCGAATCTGTATTTAAGAATTCGGTAATTTACCGATTCCTTAAATTACCGATTCGAATCCTTAATTTTGGCCCCTACATCAGAACAGCCTATTACCGGTCGGTAACGGCCGAAATTCATTAATTTCCGCCGTTACCGACCGGTAAAAGGCTTCCTACATCTTGCCCTGAGTGAGAAGCTATCTGGTTGTTTCAAAGCTTGGTTAGCCTTGAAAGTTTGTGAACACCCACAAACGTGGACATTTAACAGCATTTGCAAACTCATGTTTCCCCTTTCCAAACTGTGAAGGGTTGGATTTTTTCTCCAGCCAAGATCTAAGCATTAATTCCTTTGCTTAGTGGGAGGGGAAATGGACCACTTCAGGTTTGGTGGAGGTGTGGAGAAGGGATGTCTCCACCAGGAAAACATTTTCATTGTGGAGATTTTTTTTAAACTTTTGCACAGGTGACCCTATTGCCACTGAGCAGAGTTTTCAACTATGGAGAGCTCTGCACAGTGGGGATAGGACCTGCTTGGAGTATCCCAGGGCCTCGTAGGAACCCACAAGGAAACCTGCATCTTGCTCACCTTTCCATGCATATTCCTGGGAAAGTTTATGAATTCCTGAAAGTAGTAAATTTACATTTGCACGGAAGTGTAAATCTGCAAGTGCAGATTTACTACTTTCTTTGTGATCTGGGCCCATCATCACTTACCTACTAACACGACAACCTGAATTAGACATCAGTCTGCGTTGGGAAGCTGTGGAACTCCTGAAAAGTTATCCCCTGACTAGTGAAAGGTGCTGCAATGCCAGACTGCTTGTGCGCTGTGCAGATGCCAGATAACAATAAAAAAACAATGAGGCATATTATCAAGACAGGTGATAAAATTATCGCCGTTTTAGGGCGATAATGGCCTTGATAATATGCTCTATGGAATTCCAATTGAAGCCCATGTTAGATGTGAAGGACATCTAACATGGGCTTCAATTGGAATTCCATAGAGGATATTATCAAGCCCATTATCACCGTTTTAGCGGCAGTTTTCTGCCGCTAAAACGGCCATAATTTTATCGCCTGTCTTGATAATTCAGCGAGTTCAGCGAGTGTTAGTATTAATTTACAAACCCCCTTCATTTCTTGCTTGTCCGTAAACAAGAGGGCCAATTCACACATTTTTGTTTTTTTAGTTAAGCTTCTCTCATTTCTGATTTCTGTGATCTCACTAGCAGGTACAACTTTTGTGTGTCAAATTATGTTTCACAATTCAGGCAAATGTATCTTTTGTTGCAAGAAATTGGAAAATGCGGAAAGGGCAAGTTAAGTTCATAGAAGACGCTCATCCACACAGCTGAGAATAGCGCAATGCTTTCTCCTCCAACACCAACATATGTTATTATGTTTTAGACTTTGATGCAAGTTCCCAGAAAAAGAACTCTCCAACATTAGAACAATCCAGGCTCCCTATGGAGTGGGCTTCCTTTTATTTATTTTCAATTACGTGTATTTAAATATATTTATCTGCTTGATTTACATTTTTTCTGTAGCGCGGAACAACCCCTGGGGCTTCAAACAGCCTTTGAATGCTTTTTACCCTCTCTGGGGGTTCAACATGCTCCATATTTGCCTTTCTAATCTTCTTTAATTTGTCAAAGTAATAAAAACTAAGAAATAAATATCAAATGCTCTGCAAAGCAATCTCACACCATGCCAGATGCCATCATTCAATCTCATTGCTGCAATTCCCCAGAGGAATATCCACTGCGAGAGCATATGGCCAGCGCGGAATCGTTGCGTCTCCATTCAAGAGAAAGGGAGCTGGATCTTACACAAACCAGTCCTTCTGACCATTCAAAAGAAAGAAAGAGGGTTCTTACACAAACCAGTCCTTCTGACCATTCATGAGAAAGGGAGAGGGTTCTTACACAAACCAGTCCTTCTGACCATTCGAGAGAAAGGGAGAGGGATCTTACACAAACCAGTCCCTCTGACCATTCAAGTGAAAGGCGGCGGGATCTTACACAAACCAGTCCTTCTGACCATTCAAGAGAAAGGGAGAGGGTTCTTACACAAACCAGTCCTTCTGATCATTCAAGAGAAAGGGAGAGGGTTCTTACATAAAGCAGTCCTTCTGACCATTCGAGAGAAAGGGAGAGGGATCTTACACAAACCAGTCTTTCTCGTGACCATACATCACTTTCTATCTCCAGATGGACCCCTCCATGGCAAAAATATTGATTTGTGTTTTTGGAATTTTGCATTTCCATGGGTTGTCCTTTGCATTTTGCTCCTGCATTTTTTTATGCAGACAACCCGCACAGAGGTTAAAGCCCAGATTTAGGATTTAGCGTCAAAAAATTTCCCCAAATCTTTGAAATTTCCACAATCTTTATGAGTGACAAGTGAATAGATGTACTTTCGAAAAATAAATGTTTGTGGAGTTTATTATGTCAGATCTTCATTTCAGTTCTAAAACTGGGAAGTTTAGCGCTGATATTGGAAATTGAAATGTTTCATCAACTGGAGTTGTGCGCCTTAGTTTCCACATTTTCACATAAGACAGTGAAAGCATCTTAATTCTTAATAGGTCCCCCTCTATCAAGGCTGTAAATGTGTGCACTAGGTAATGCTTAGAGAAATCCCATGAAGGAGTTACAAGCATAAAAACAAATCCCACATAGGGGTTACAAGGGTAAAAAAGACAAGCTCCAAAACTCAACATCATGTTGGAATATTAACTGATATAGCCAATAATGGGCAAAGATCCTTGTCACCCGTCGCAGGCTCAACCCACTAGACTTGTGCCCACGAGTCGATATATTAAAAGACAAAAATAGGTTTTATGAGGAGCTACTGGTATAACAATAATGCAATAAATTAGTAGAAGAACATCCAATTATTGTATTCTTATATCATTCTATTCCAAGCATATTATCAAGGAAAATTAACAAGAATCCTTGTTCAGAAAATGAAATTCCATTTCATTACAAATTAATTCCACAAGGGGCGTGGCTTGGATGGCAAGGAAGAAGCATACCTAAGTCCGGAGCTCCCAACCCCCGAGACTAACTAACGGCGAGCATAACGGCGAAGAAGCCCTAAACAAGGAAACAGACACGGGAGGAGGTGCATGAAGGTGGAGGGCACACGCAGAAGCGGTCGGTGACACACAAGGACAACAGACAAGCAGAAACGGACAAGGAGAGAAAACAAGCAGGGGGAGCTGGACGGTGCCCAAGATGGCAGCACTAAGCAGAGCGAGAGGGGAGCACTAGCAGACAGCCAAGGGGTACACCCGGAAGCGCACAAGCCTCCGCACACCTGCCGGAAGGAGGCGAGAAGCAGAACGGGAAAACGGAGAGGCGAAGGCGATAAAACACGCACTCTGCAGGAGTGCGGGCTCTCTCGTACACACCCTGACTACCCCTAAAACGAAACTGAAAGCAACGATACTGGGAGCAGTCACTAAAGAGAGGCCATCTTACCAAGCCAGTTTGCAACAGGCTGCAGGAGCACGAGCAAGCGGGCAGCGTGGGGCAGCACGGCAGGAATGACCGGTGGTGTGAGCAAGGCACAATAAACAAGGAAGCATCGGAAGTGAGAGCGAGGAGAGCCAAGCAACCCGGAACCCGAAGCGGTCAACAAGCAAGCACAGCGGCAGAGGCTTCTGCCGAGCGAAGCGGCGCACCCACCACCAAGACACACAAGTAAGGAACCACGAGCATAGTGACGCGAGGGGGGAACACCGCAAGCGATAGTAGCGGCAAACGTCTGCTCAAGTGCCGGGATGGCGGCCATCTTGGGGAGGGCTCACGAACTAATCGAACTGGCCGAACAAAGTCGAACACCCTGCCGGGGGCCCGAATACTAATCAGCAAGCAAGCCGAGTGTACAACGCCGCAAGCGGCAGCGGCAGCGGATAACCACAGTACAGTACGTGCACATCGCGGCAGCAAAACCACGGGGAAGATACTCAGTGGGGATACAAAAAGCGGCGGCCATCTTGGGGTGGGCTGGCACAGTGCAATCGAACAATCAGTAAACGGCGGCCATCTCGGGTTGGGCCCGCGCACATTCGAACACTGCCAACAGCGAGAAAACAACCCAAGGTCGCTATATACAGCATCCCCCCGGGGAAGTGGCGGCAGACTCAACGCCACGAACAACGGGCAGGTAAACCAAGTGTGTGACAACAGAGGCACAGAGACATCGCGTTAGGGGGACGGGGAAGACAACACAGGCGGCCATCTTGGGGTGAGCTAGCAGATAGATCAACGACCTGCACAAGGAACGTGAACCTAAACTTACGCCGTAATATACGGCACCGCAGACGCAGTCCCGGGGAAGCCGAAACAAGCACAAAAGAACCAAGGCAAGGTGCAACCCTCCCCCCAAGCAAGTGCAGTGCCGCATACGGAAGTGAATCTAAACCATACCGCCAAGCTCGGTGGGGACAAGCCAACCAATCTGCTACGCAAGCAGGCACGCAGGGTGCAACAACACGAAAAAGAACACCCGGAACCAAGTGTCGACAGCAGAGCAGACCCAGCTGTTGGGAGGCAGCAGCGCGCAGAGCAAGGCAAGCCGCTAGAACCGGGAAAATCCCGGCCACTAAGATAAGGGTGGGAGTCCTCGGAACTGGCGGGGACGAAGACCAGAACCAGAACGGTCAAGTGGCAAAGTCGATTCCGGGAGGAAGCCCTGCCAACACATAAAAGTACAGCCAGAACCTCAAAAGAGGACCTCACCAAAAAACAACAAAAGGAAGGCAGGCTTCTAACGCACCAAATCAGAAGAGGTTTCGACACAATGGCGTGGAAAGATGACAAAAGGATCATCAATGATCCGAAAAAAAGCAGGAACGAGTACCCAGAATCCCCAGGCAAACTTAAAAACGGCCAACACAATGAAACGACTACGCTAGACACACTCCTAGGGAAAATTACTGAGGGCAACGACCTGGCCAAAGCCACGAAAAAGATAGTCGACAACATCCAGATGGAACTAATAGCCATAAGAGCAGAACAAAGCAGGGCGAATGACAGAATAGATGCAGTAGAGAAAAGGGTCAGCGACCTGGAAGACTTCACAAGCGTAGCCCACAAAGATCTGGGCATCGTAATAAGGAAGACAAACACCCTGCAAAAAATCCTGGCAGAGCAGGACGACAAAAACAGGAATGGAAATATAAGACTACTGGGAGTGCCAGAAGGAGAGGAAGATACCCCAGGATCGTGCGCAGCCATGCTGGAAAACCAATTGCCGAAACTTACGGGTCTGAAGTTTGACAGGCCCTTCGAAATAGAGAAAGCGTATCGAATCCCTGCAAGGAAGCTGCCGAACAGCAACAGTCCAAGGCCAATCATTTGTAAACCGATGCGGGCCAACCAAACTGACGCAATCTTTGCAATAGCCAGGAAAGGCCAACCGCTGCTCATAAACGGACAAAAGATAACAATTACACAAGACTACTCCAAACTCACAGTAGAGACCAGAAAAGGGTTCCTAGCCCTAAGAGACAAAATGCGCAGAGACAATATCACCTTCACCTTCGCCGGGCCGTCCAGGATGAAAATAACGGACAGGAACGGCACCTTGATTTTCGACGATCCGAACGAGCTAAGAGGATATCTAAGAGGCCCAGAACCAGAACGTATGGAGGCACAGAGCCCAGGTGCAAACAGAAGGGCCTCGTCAGACGCTGCAGAAGGGGAAGCGGAGCAGCGCTAATGTCCCAAACGGCCAACTACGTGCCACACTGGGCATGGCGCCACAAAGAGACTACCTAAGCAAGCACAACCTTTCTACCTCGGACCTGCGAGCAAGTACAACACATCTACCTCAACTGGGAAGAGGAGGTTTGTGGAACTTTCTTTAAAAAAAGGACCTCATAGCAGGCTAGCACAAAAAGAGTATGCAACAACCACATTTCTTCTACCTCAACGTTCAAGCAAATACAAGGAGTGATGACCACATCAACATCAGGAAATAAGGAGAGAAGGAAAAGAGCACAACAAGCTACCTCATAGGCACCTGCGGTGGCACGAAGGCGCAACGGTGCAACCATATCCTTTTTCTTTTGACATTTGCGAACCATGTGGGGTAATACTATGCGGTGTGACAAGGGTTTTCTTCTCCTTTCTTTACAGGTACGGACTCGGGGGGGGAGAGAGGGAGGACCCTTGCTGTCACACGCCCACATTTCTAAAAGCGGAGGGAGGGGTGAGGGGAGGGAGGGGGAGGACAGAAGGGAGGGGGAAAGAATGGGGAACCCCGAGAGAACACCACAGTACAGAAGTATGTACCACTTTTTCTTTATGTCTTTACTATCTCTACATCCCTACCCTCACTAATCTACAGCCCGGGGGGGGCAACTCTAAGCGGGAGGCACAAATAAAAGACGTCAGCAGCAGTTAACCTAAAGGACCCATAGACAAGCGGCGACACCAAGGAACCCCCATGACAACCACAAACCTCAAGGTAGTGTCCCTGAACGTGAAAGGCCTCAACCACCCAGTCAAACGCAGGAAGACGCTCGAATATCTGGCAAAACTGAAAGTGGACGTCTGCGTACTACAGGAAACCAGCAAGGTGGATAGAAGAAGTCTTCTGCTCACCAGCCAAGCACAAGAAGCGTGGAGTAATCACAATAGTAAGCAGGAAGGCCAATCTGACCTTAAAGAAAACTCACACGGACGAAGAAGGCAGACTACTACTAACGAGCATGAAAAGGGTAGATGAAACAATACACGTAGCCAACATATATGGACCAAATACGGACGTCAAAGAATTCTGGCAAGGTGTGGGCACAACACTATCAGAGCTACTTCAGGAAGAACTCCTCCTCGTGGCAGGAGACATGAACCAAGTCTTAGACCAGGCAACAGACAGACACCCGCACAGAACGAGTCACGACTCCCGAAACCGCAACATCCTGAAAGACTTCTGCACCAAACTCCAACTCACAGACCCATGGAGACTGCAGCATCCTGATGCGCGTGAATACACTTTCTACTCACACCCACACAACTCCTACAGAAGGATAGACTACATCCTAATGTCAAACACGCACTCACCCCTGATAGACCACACAGAAATAGCTCCAATCACCATCTCAGACCATGCACACATCACACTCTCAATGAGAGGGAAACACAACAACACACCAACCAGCAGATGGAGACTGAACTGCGATATCCTACAGGACCCCAACAATGACAATGGCGAAGTGGAGAAGAGCACCATCTGGGACGCCCTAAAAGCAACCCTCAGAGGGAAGCTGATTAACATCAAGGCCAGAATGAATTGAGGCAGGAACAAGAAGATAACGGAACTAGAAGAACAAATCGGCCTCCTTGAGAAAGGCCACTGCGTAAACATTACAGACAAAAACACCCTAACAACACTAACAAAAAAATAATACGAGCTCAACAAGATCCTGAGCGAAAGAGCGGGCACATGGATAAACAAATTCAAGGCCATAAATTTATGCTCAGCCAACAAGGCAGGGAAACAACTGGCGTCTTACCTGAAAGCGAAGCAGAGGCAGCACTCGATCGCAGCAGTAACCGACAAAGCAAACAAATCACAGACGACAAACTGAGGGATCCTAGAAGTCTTCAGACAATTCTACCAGGAGGTATACAGCGCAGACAGGAACCTGGACGTCGACGGGGGAAGGAACTACTCAGCAAGATCAACCTGCCAGCACTGACAACCGAGCAAAGTGAGGTACTAGAGGAGGATATAACAGATGCGGAAATCGACGCAGCAGTCAACCAACTAAAACCAAACAAAGCACCGGGGCCTGATGGATACACGGCAACCTTCGACAAAAAATTCCTTGAACAACTGAGAGCCACCATGGCAGAGACCTACACGCACTGCATCCGCAGAGGTAAAATGACGGACTCAATGGCAGAAGCCAACATCATCGTGATCTCCAAAGAAGGCAAAGACCCGCAATTCCCACAAAACTACAGACCCATATCACTCATCAATGTGGACTGCAAAATCTACACAAAAATACTAGCAAACAGACTGAACAGGGTCCTTCCACTACTCATCCACAACTCGCAAGTTGGCTATATTAAGAACAGGCTATCCCAAGACCACACACGACTACTATGCCACCTCATCAACCAAACAACACGGAGCGAAGAACAGGCAGTAATGAGAGCGCTAGACGCGGAGAAAGCCTTTGACAGGGTATCCTGGCCTTTCCTCGACACATGCATGGGGAAATTCGGACTAAGTACTAAATACAGAACAATGGTAATGGCCCTATACAACAAACCAAGAGCCAGAGTTGTGGTGAATGGAGGCACATCCGAGCCCCTAACCTTAGAGAGAGGCACAAGGCAGGGATGCCTCCTGTCACCGGGACTCATCCTGCTAGCTCTAGAACCATTACTAGCTATGAAAAGATACAACAACGACATAACCGGCGTCAAAATCAAAAGCAAGATAGTGAAACTTGCAGCATACGCAGATGACGTTCTCATCACCACCACAACACCAGCCACATCAATCACGGCCTTAATGGAAACCATAGGGAAATACGCAGCCGCCTCAGGCTACAAGCTCAATAAAGACAAATCAGAGTGCAAGCCAATGAATATACACACAACGAGAGCAGTACTGGGTCAATCAGGCCTAGCCTGGCAAACAAAACCCCTCAAGTACCTAGGCCTGCTGTTCGGGAGAGACCTAAAAACAACGCTAGAACATAACGAGAAGGCCACCCTGAAAAAGATAAAGGAGAGACTGGACCTTTGGTCGCCCAAATACATCAGCTGGTGGGGGAGGGTAGAAACAATTAAAATGATGGTGACACCAGCCGTCAACTACACACTCATCATGCTGCCTCTAGCAATGACAGAAGACTTTCACAGGAAGCTAGACAAACTAATAAACAGATTTATATGGAGGGACAAGAGACCAAGAATCAGCCTACAGAAGCTGAGACTAACGAAAGCCCTGGGCGGACTAAACATAATGAACTTTAAGAACTTCCAAACAGCCTGCCTAGCTAAGCAAGGAATATTCTGGGTCACAAACACACAAGACTACGAACCGGAGTGGCTGAAGGTAGAAAGGAACATCCTGGGGGGGTTAAACCCAATAGCAATGCTCACAGCAAACAAGCACCCACACAGACTAAACCCCATTATCAAACACACCAAAGACGCCCTAATGAAAGTAGACAAACTTATGAGACAGAGGATCGGGGGGACAAACTGGGAATCGATCTGGTTCAACACAAGGATACTATACCAGGGGAAGACCTTAGACAACGGAACATGGATGGAGAGAGGGGTCACCACACCAACCCAGCTGGAAACAAAAAACTCCCCGATCACCTTCCAGAATCTGAAACAGGTCTACAGCCTCCCTGACATAGAACTATACACATTCCTGAAAATCAAAACGGCCACAACAAAGGCAAACCTAAGCAAAACACCACCAACCATCATCCAGTACATGGATAACCTCAACGCCACAGGCCACCAAACAGCACAAATCTACAGATTACTGAGCCCAAACACATCAACACTGAACAAGAAAGTGATAAGCGCATGGGAAGCACTGACAACAAGACAACTCAGCAACGAAGAAAAAAGCAAACTGTGGAAATCAGCCACAACCAATAGAGTCACGCCACAATTGGCGCAAACTAAATTTTGGCTCCTTCACAGAGCCTACTGGACCCCGGCAAGTCTCCACAGAGCAGGTATAAGAGACACAGGAACATGCTGGAACTGCGATAAAGAGAACGGCAGCCTAGAACACCTCATTTTCGAGTGCCACAAGGTTAAAAACTTCTGAAAGAAAGTGAACAACTTCATTAACGACATCATGTGAAAAAAAATACCAATAAGTTTCGTTAGTCTTGCCACAGGTTTCATGTCAGACTGTCTAGAGAATAAGGAGGAAAGCGACCTAGTGGACATCCTACTAACAGCGGCAGTGAAAATCATACTAACAAACTGGAAAAATACGGCCAAAGCAACCTTTAAAAATTGGATAAACTGGGTCACCTTCCTTAGAGGCGCAGACAACATCACCGGCAAATTCCCGAAGGAACACAACCCCAAGAATGACATGTGGGAAGCCCTAGACGCACACCTAGAGACACGCCAAACCTAACCAGCTCAGAACAGACACCCCCCCCCTCTTCACTCTTCTTCTCTTCTTTCTCTCACACCAGGGGGGCGCAGTATACTCAATGTATAATGTATAGTGTGTAACCATGACGCAACATATAGTGTACAACCAAGATTCAAGTAGCCCAACTCAACTGTAACCCCCCCTTTTTTTTTGCATTACTCTGTGTACTGTATATATCTTCTGATATGCACATTTTATAATAAAAAAAAAATTGAAATAAAAAAACAAATTAATTCCACAAATATTCTTACAGTTGACTTATTCCTTATACACAATATTTTCTGTCAACACGTGTTTCGCAGCCATACATGCTGCATCTTCAGGGCAAAATTGCTTCCACAAATATTTTTACCGTTGACTTATTCTGTAATTGAATATTCTTCTACTATTTTATTGCATTATTGTTATAATAGTAGCTCCTCACCCAACCTATTTTTGTCTTGTAATATTAACTGAAACTACCTCGCCCGCACACTACTTGCTGGGCAGCGCAAATACTAATCGAACTGACAGCATATGTATCAAACTCTTCATTTCATAGTAACACACATAGAACCACAACATACCAAAAACACTAGAATCGCACCCCAATCACTGATGATTCACTCCAAACCACCCAAAACCAGACTCCATCTGAGACTGAAGACCATGGTGTGAAGGCATCTGATCTGTGCTGTGAGACCATATTACAAATATCTCTTACATAGCTTAACATATCATCATATCATGTCATGCTATGCTCTTATGTACTTTGTATGTTTTTATTACGCTATATAAATGCATGTGATTCTGGTATGCCACTAGAATGGGCTGAGGGTGCATTATTGTTTCTAGAAGGGGCTACTTAATTTAGGTGATTAATTAGTGGGGAGCCATGTTTTCATGGCTTTTCTGAGTTAGGCTCTTATTCTAAGTGCATCTGAAATTGCAATGGGGTTCGTACTTGAAATTACCAACACTAGGGGCGTGTTGGAAGGGTAATTTTGGGATACTTTACTAGCAAACCAGTGTTACTGAACCGGTTTCTGATAGTCCCTACTCCTGGACTCTTCCAGGGAAATATTCTGCCAGGCTTCTCCTGGTGAGAATTTCTCTAGAAAATCCAAAGTGTGCAGTAAATATGTGTACAAATTTACAGCACAGCTCAGTATTAACTATTCTGCAGAAATCAGGTAGGTCTAAGGGGTGATTTGTAGTATTAGTCAGCGGAAAGGTGATTGAGTACCAGAAAGAGATTTGACATCAAACAACCAGATATGTTTTAATAAGTCTAAACTTCTTGAAGTGTGTGTACTCCTTGGATTGAATGGCTGTGTTTGTTGTCTGTCCAGATGCAGTATTCCTGCCTTTCTGTGGGGTTCTATTGCATTTGCTTCTCGCTGTTTTTTGGGTGTTTCTGACCCACTGCGTGGCTTAGTGCTGCACCAAGTCCTCTTCAAACCTCTTGTGTCTGCTCCTCTCTGTGGATATGATGATGTGCCTCCTTATCTCTCGGGTTCTGGTTTGTGACCACTCTGAACAGGAGACTCTGGTGAGTAGCTGCTTCTTTCTGGGATTCTGTGGAGTGTTGCCCCTATACTGTGTCTAATCCTCTTTGTGACTCTGAGGTATGCGTCTTCTCCTTTCTGCGTCTATGTATCTGTCTTCTCTCTCTCAGGGTCTGGTGTGTTAGTTCTTCTCATTGGCCTTATGGTATGTGTCATTTCCGTTCTGTGTTTCTGGCATGTCTCCTTTTTTGGTACTGATTTGTTTGCTGCTCTCTGTACCTCAATAGAAATGTCTTCTTTCTGTGGTTCTGTTTGTATTTTCATGCTCAGACATCTCCATGGCTCAGTCTGTCTCCTCCTTTCTGTCTTCTGTCATGTCTTCTTTCTTTGGTTCTAAGGTGTGTTGGTTCCCCTGAGGCTCCATCTGATGTATGACTCTTTTCCTGTGTACCTGGCTCGGGCCCTCTTCTCTCTATTTCAGGGGTATGTTGGTTAACCTTTATAGGTCTGTGGTAATGTGCCTTTTTTCTGCTTTTAGTCTGTGTTGATGAGACTTGTTGATTTCTGTGGCTCATTTTTTATGTGCCAGTTTGCATGTAAACTATGGGTGCCACTTCAGGTCTCATTTGTAATTATGCACTCTTTGTGGCTCAGATTTTGTGTTCATGCCCCTATGTGGGTATGACTTCTTTGTAATTTGAGTTTGGTTCTTATCTGTCCACATACACAAGTGAGGCAATGTCCCATCACAATCCTTTCTATTAGTCAAGCACTGATGACAGACCTTTTTACAATTTACAATGTTATGTAATCAATGCATTACAGTACATAAAGAGAGGGACAGCATGCCAGCCCCACCCACCCATTGAAGGAATCCTTAGGACATCTTGGGAGAGATTCTCTGCTTGCCGCCATACTGGAGCTTGCCGAGCTCTGGCTTTGGCAGATATCTCAGAATATTCTCTGCTCACATCACCGCTGCAGAGATGGTAGTGGGGTTATCATGCAGCCAGGTCTGCATGATAACTGTGAACTGTGAAGTGTATTTTACCATGTATGAAGATGCAAATTTAC
The DNA here is from genome assembly GCF_964263255.1 of Lissotriton vulgaris. Classification (NCBI taxonomy): domain Eukaryota; kingdom Metazoa; phylum Chordata; class Amphibia; order Caudata; family Salamandridae; genus Lissotriton; species Lissotriton vulgaris. The sequence goes on from NC_141685.1 coordinate 301,903,784, forward strand.
AGTGTAGATTCAGGTGAGATGGGGCGACCTATCAGGGATATTACCACAACGTCACTAAGGCCTTCCTCGTCGTTTCAATGACTCCTAACAGCCCACTCTGAGCCTCAACTCCAAGTAGAAGTGTAGAACAATAAAGTCTGAGTGACTTCCAGACCTGGGAATGCTAGAGGGTTTGATACCTATTTGATGCCTTCCCACGTTGTGTATCACCTCAGGGCGTAGGAGGGTAGGCCTAAGCATGGGCGAATTTTGCGAATCTCGCGTTCGTGAATTTTGCGGATTTGCGAACTCGCAATCCGCAAAAATCTGCGAATTCTCGCGAATTTGCGGATTTTTATTTTGTGTTCGCGCGGATTTCTGCCAGTTCGCGAGGGTTTTGTACAATTTCGCAAACGCGAACTTACCTGTCGGGTCGCAAGTTTTGCGAACTTGTTGTTTCTACGTGTCCAGCCTGTTTGGGACACTCTTCTTCATCACTGCCACCCTCTGTCACCACTGCCACTCTCAGACTACTCATGCCACCCTCTGGCCCACCCATGCCACCCTCTGTTCCATCACAGCACCCTCTGGTTGTCCAGTGTACATTATTGTGGCAAAGCAAAGCACACCTTCCCTGCCTCAAGTGACCTGAATTAATTTGGGGCTGATTAATGTGTCACAGAATATTTTTTTAGCTGGCACCTGCTTCCTTAGTGCTTCCTGATTAGTGATCTTTTGCACTTGCTAAGTGCTTTCATTGTTGCAAAATTAGTTACAACACCTGCCCTGCCCCAACTGACAATAATGAATTAGGGGCTGATTAATGTGTCACTGTTGGATTTGAACTTCCAGCCTGGCTCCTACTTGTCTCCCTTAGCTGTAATTCAGGACCTTTGTGGCATATGTGTAACTATTCTGAGGGTCAGAGCAGGGTCACATAATAGTTGCAAGTAGGCAACTGAACTCTGGAGGGGCCCCTCAGGAAGCACTACAGGAAATGGCTACTAATGATGAGCTTGAACTTTTGAACCTGGTAAGTAGTTTCAGTTTTGCTAAGATCGTATTTCTGCAATTTAGCGCTTATTCGCGGGCGCGAAGTTGAACTGGGAAGCCGCGAACTCACGCGAACAGTGCGAGCAAGCCATAAAATCCGCTGCTCGCGGATTTGCGGATTTCGCGGGAAATTCACGAATCTCGCGGATTGCGAATTTACCGAAAATCCGCAAAATCCGCGAGCGGAACGGATTTTCCGCCCATACTTAGGTAGGCCCACTGGGCTTTTAAGGGAATTATGGTATAGGAAAAAAGCTGAAGCATATCTAGCAAAATACAGGACATAAGGAACACAAAGGTCAGCCAGAAGAAGGTTTTAAGCTTCCTGTACCATAAATCTCTTGTACATTGTGTTGATCTTCAAAGCAAGGACCCTGTGACCCCTTTTTATTCTCCCTTTTAAGAGAAATATAGTAGTAATATCACACATTCAAGATTTGGAGATTATGACATTAAATTGCCTGCTGAAGGAGAATTCATTTTATTTTATTCCACTGGGATGTTTTCATGTCTATTGCTCAACTTCAAGTGCTTGTAAGATTTGAGGTATTATTGCTAATTATGCGGTTTTAATGTCATTCTATGTGTTTGTGGGTGTAGAAGGTTTAAATTAATTTCTTAGTTATGACTTTGAAGACTGGTTATAGAATTTGCCAGTATAATTTGAAAGGATGTAACACTGAGAAAGCAAAACCTTAGCCAACTGTAAGGTTTGGAGAAGTTTTATTTGCATGATGAGAATAACTGTGCCTTATGTGTACTGGTGTTGTAGGGTGATGTGAAAATGTGGTTTGATCTGGATTTGCTATCGAACTATCAAAAACTGAGACAGCAGGCTGGTTTTTGGCTGAATTATATGCACGGTGGTCTCAGAAACTGTATTTCCTCGTCCACTGGCATGGGCATGAAACGGTACACCACAATACACTATTTATAAGAGCATAACTTGAAGGGATATAATGATAGAAAGAGTAGATGAGGTGGGAAGTATATTGGTGACACTGAGTACAAGTCAAAACAAAGCACCACCACTGCCTGCACAGCAGATGATAAGGGCCTCTTCGGTAGAGGCAAAAGGATCGAGGGTGCAAGGTCTGGGCAGGGGGAAGACAGAACTTAAAGTGCTCTGATATGGTGGGACATGGTGGGAGAGCCAAACCATCTGTAGTAATCACCCTTAAATTGTTGATTGTAGAGCTTGCTTATTCAGGATTTACAAGGTACAGCTTATCAGTAACCTTCAGCTTACAACTGTTCTCCTGTAGAACCCCCCGTGATGTCACTACCAACATCATCAAATTCTATCTTAAAGAAGACATTACCCCACCATCGCCCCACTCTAAACAGAAAATATCGGACCACCCCCGACCCAGCACAGACCTGCCCTCAATAGCAAAGCAATGCAATGACATGTTCCCTCCTTTTCCAACACCCCACACAGCCGAGCACAGGCAGTCCAGGCACGGAACACAACCATGAGGCACAGGAGAAACATGTCTATGTAAAATTGCAACAATACTATCCGTTTATATTGTACTATACAAACCAATTGTTTCAGCACTTGATGGTGTTCACAACTATTCAGTCAAATCAATTTTGTATGTCTTAGAAGAATGAAAGATTTGGGAAAACCCTGCAGGATCCAGTTTATGGCTTGATTGTCAGATACAACTGTTTGCAGTGGGTGCATTACTCACTAAGCTATTTTATTATTATTGTAACTTGTGACCCACTGGTTATCGAGGGATCACTGTAACAAAAGCATTAACCAACTGAGCTATCTTATTTATAATACAAATCCCACATCCAACATTAAATGTGCTCTGGTGCAAACGCATTGAACCACCAAGGTTTGCGAGGCTTGAAATTGTGACCACAGATTAATTGAATTAATTGTGACCACTGACTGCTGTTTGTGTCCTGTTACGTGATTGTGCAAAGAGTGCAAAGTAATGTAAACATGTTTACAATTATGCAGTATCTGTTTCTGGACCTCACAGATACCACATATAAAGTGCTGGTGAGCCATTTGTAATTACTTGGCATACCCAGGACGGCCTAATCGGAAAGACCTTAGTAGCCAAAATAAAACAAGGAAACAAGGTAAAAAAGAGAAAAAGAGAAAGCAGAAGAGATAAAAAGATAAAAAAAATCGTTAACTTTCCTACAAGGATAACAAAGTGTGTTCTGCTGCTATTCTTATCATATTGGGTTCTGGAATTCAATATAGATGAGAACAATGCATACCACATATAATTTGGGAATTTATTTACAGCCATGTGTACAAATCCTCTGTCGTGTTGAGGCCATTAGGACTTTTGCAATCTAATTCAAGAATATACCTGGTCTCTAAACGTCTAAGAATGGCCTCCCTGTTTCCACCTCGTCTGAGTGGCAGCACAGCATCCACCACATAGTATCGTAATTTGTCCAAGTCATTGTCATGGAACTCTTTAAAGTGGCGTGCCACGAGGTAGGTCGCATCAGAGTTAGTGATGGCCCTCAGGTGCTGGAGCACTCTCTTGTGGACTTGCAACTTCGTACTGCCAACATACTGCAGTCCACAAGAGCACTCCAGCACATAGACAGCAAATTCTGATTTGCAGGTCAACAGTTTGTCGATTTTGCAGGGCTTGTTATTGAATGGAGAACAGAAAGTAGGTCTGTTGATCCCATACTTACATGCCCTGCAAGAAGAGCACCTGACAAAACCTTTGCAATCTTTTAACCAACTTGTACCTGCCTTATCCTCTGGACTGCTACTGACAACTAAGTCACTGGTGCTCAGGGCCCTTCTGTATGTTATTGTGGGTGTGCATGGTAACTTCTCCCCGAAGATCGGGTCACTCAGCACCAGGTGGCAGTTTTTTCTTAAAGATTTTGTACAGACTATCCTTTTGTTTGTTATAAGTAAGAATAAGTCTTGGGTTGTTGGTATTGGGGCCTGTATTGCTGAATGATTTGTTTTTGCCTTGTGATGGTTTTAAGAACAAGTCTTTACGAGACAATGCTTTGGGCTGTTTAATGGCATCATCAATTATGTGTTTAGAGTAACCCCTTTCTAAGAATTTATGGGGCATATCAGCAAGGGCCTGCGATAATTATCACACAGCGCTTTTAGCGCAAGGATAATTATCGCAGGCTAACGCTGGATTCTATCGCAGAGACAGCGTACTATCAGCAATGCTTATCTCCCAAGCGATTGGAATCCATACGTTAGCTGGAAAACAGTGTGATTATCGCTGGAAATCCAGCGATAATCAGACAGCGACCAGCGATACCTTGCTGATAAGGCAGGGTGGTCTTAGCCATGGAATCCACCTACCATTGGTTTACATGGCTAAGTCAGATTACAAGCAGACGTAAGGAAAGTAGTGATAACTGTGGTTAGTGCTACTTTTCTCATCGCTCTGCTTGTTTGTGTGCAGCTTGATATTTGGAGAAATGTCCGTTAGCGACATTTCTCCAGTTATTTTGGCATAGAACACCCACTTTGCATCACATTAGAGATGCAAAGGGAGGCGTAGTGAAAAAGGGTGCTAACATGCGATTTTGCATGTGAGCACCCTGTTGTTGATAGGGCGATAGTTTTATCTCTGCTTTTTTGGCTTATAAAGCCAAAAAAACGGAGATAAAGCCCTTGCTGATATGCCCCTTTGATTGCATTCATCCTGTGCTACCACCAAACCTTCTTCCCTGCTACATATTCTGTGGATTCTCAAAATGTCCCCGTAGGAAATGCTGCAGTTAGTATGTTTGGGGTGGAAGCTGGTTGAGTGAATTATTGTGTTGCCTGCCATGGGTTTGCGATGTAATTTTGTTTTAACTTCCCATATAAATATATATATACATACACACATTCACAAACACATATACAAAAACATATGCATTTACAAGCCTATTATTATACACACATGTAACTGTGTGTGTGTGTGTGTTTGTGCCTACGTGTGTACATACATGCGTCCGTCTGTCCACTCCCCCTGTACTACGCCCCACTCTGTTTCGGCTGGGAGCAGGCAGCCGTAAACAGATAAATTACTTAACACTACAGACTTTCAAGGCGCCTGTGAATGAATGTATAACTTTCAATTCTGCTTTGCAGAATGACGTGAACTTTGTCCCACAAACCGGGACATTTACCTAAAATTAAGAAAAGTGGCGGGATACTCGGACACTCCTCAAAAAACCGTGACTGTCCGGGGAAATCCGGGTCGTCTAGTCACACTACATAAAGGTATTTCTCCTCGTTACACCTCACTTGGAGAGGCATAAGACTTTGTCTCATTCCCAGGTTTACAAGTCCTTGTAAATCTGGAAATGTGCCAAAAACCATGGGAGTTGCATGGGAACAATCACCACCATGATGCCTCATTTGCGCAGAGTAAGGCAACGCAGCGATTTGTGATATGTTGCCTTACTTCGGATTTATGAAGCCATTCAAAGGCATGCAAAGTGGATTTGCGTGTCTTCATAAGTCTGACTTAGAGACTTGTATCAAGCATGTACCACCTTGTGTGATGCAAACGTGACTTGAACCCTGGGTTTCTTCCTATAGTTGAAGATCTCCTTGCTTTCAATGCAGTCCTCTTTCTGTGTGAAGGTAGGGTGGCAAGACAGCCTTTTTATAATCCTTACTTTCTCTCATACACACTAAATAAAGATTACAATGAAAGCATCCTTATCTCCAGCTTTTTCGAAATAAAAATGGAGTGTACGGAGTTCAAGCGAGCATTCAATGTAGACAGCCTATAGTTTCTTTGTATGACTTTAATGTGGTTGTGCTGCATGCATTAACACATGAATCCCTGATCTACTGGCTTTGCCAGTGCTTGTTCCTCCTTACTTTCAGTACGGAAGACAAAGCGGGCTTCACTGTTGAGACGCCTGCATATCTGACCATGTTGAGGCCGCTGTGTGTGATGTACATCGAGATGGGGCAGAGGCAGACGCAGCGACCCCTGGAGGTCACGGATATGTAATGCATGGCACTACTGTGAAAGGGCTCTTGCAGCCACAAAGGGTGGAGCACGTGCATCGGTTTCCAGGAAACATTACAAGTTATTTGTAAAGAGCGAATGCAGCCACAAGACTACGTCAAAGCTCAGGAACAATGGAACATTCATTTTAACACGGAGGGCAGTTGAGTTTAATGATCTTAAATTGCATTACAATATATTATGGAAACTTGGGTTTGCACCACAGCAATAAGGAACATGTGGTATGGCGTTTACCTAATCAAGAAAGGTTGCAGGCTGCCGCCATTGGTGTGATTGCACACTAATAGTGCATGTCGTGGGTGATTTAGAAGATTCGGGGGCACATGCCCCCAGTACCTCCATCCATCTTCACACCCACACTTCCTTATTCTCCCCCTGTCACTGTTGGCATCGTCCTCCCCCCATTGACTCCCTTCTGACAATTCCCTGATCCTTGTATGCTAGCCCTCACTATGCTTGATGCCAGCTTGGCACGAATGCCATTCTATTCAGACATGCTTTATCTGCATGATTAGCAGTGCCAAGGCTTGTGAAGTCAGAGACACCATGTGCCATTGGACCTTTGCTCCCCTCTTGGACCAGCCCTAATTGGAGAACTCTCTAGGTAGACCGTTGTGACATAGCCTGGAATAGCTGTACTATTCAATATAAGTTAATTTGCTCACTCGTTCCTAAACCCATGCACAATTACTGATTCATCCATTCATGCAACCATATATCTACGCACGCAGTCACTCACCTAGTCACCCATCCATGCACTCAGCCGTTTATCCATGCACTCAGTCACTCACTCATCAAGCATTTCTCCCTGCCACTGACTCATTCTTGCATTTACCCCCTCATCTTTCTGCACAGTCACACAACCACATCCAGCAATCACTGAAGAAACCCCCCTGCTATAACGCCAGACCTATTGGCTTTGCTAATGCCTGTATACAACGGCAGTCTTCTGGTTCGTTTATGCCCACTTCAGTAATTTCGATTTCCTGCCTCAATATAAGTGTTCTGATGCCCTTTATCTTGCTATGCAAAACCACAACAATAAAATAAATAAATGATAAAATGAAACAAATAAATACAATATTTAAATAAATAAAAATTTTATTAATAAAATAAATATTGATAAAATAAATGGTCCTTCACCAAAGAGGTAACCTTTTCCTTGTGAAAAAATTAAAGACACAAATCTACCTCACTTAATAACTCAGGAGAAGTTTCCTCTCTTGTGATTTTGGTTAAATGACACCAGTTCTCTGATACAAAAATGCAGAAAGCAGCGGCCCTGAGACAGATATGAGCACTTCAGAGAGACACAAATGAGCCGGAGATCCTAGAACAAACCAACCCATCCCAGGCTCCAGGAATGCTTATCTCGGCTGCTAGGTAATATCAAAATGCAAACTGGTCTAAAAATGGCACGTATTCCTATTGTACTCCTGACCTTTAATTCGGTTTCTCCTGGTGTTATTTTAATTCAAAAGAATTATTGAATTACCCCGAAAGATGCCGCAGGTGCCTCGCAGCCCTGGGCCGCATAGCTGGAAGAGACACGCGATTAATCGTATGCAAAATAAATCATCAATAGAAACTAGATTTGCAAAATCAAATTATAGGCGATCGTTAGATATACTGGGCCCGCGTGCAAGGCAATGACAACTGGGTCGTATGCAAATCACCGCTCGGCGCCCAGCACGTGAGATTAATAACCCAATGCAGTAATGTAACATTCTCTTTGTCATTGCAATGGCACTGAAATGGGGGCCATAAACCCAGGTACATTTATTTATTTCCCTTAGCTTAACCAATGCAGAGAGTTTCAATCAGCTTCTGGACAATTTTCCCAATCTCTCTTCTTTTAATTGTGATATTGCCTCATACAGATTGAATGTCTTCTGTAAATTACATTTTGATGCCTAGCAATAACAATATATATATTTTGAAAGAGCATTGTTTTAACTGCTTTTGTGTGTGGTGCTATTTGTGAGCAGGATGGTATGAGTCAGCCATGAAGTATTAACAAAAAAACGGACTTTCAGGATGCAGCAAAAATAAGCACAGAAAATCCAGTGCTTGCATGGGAATTTTTATGGAGGAGAAATGCTGGGACGCTACAGTGGCTCACTGTTATTCATCTAGACAGTAGTCACAGTGCCATTAGACTCTTTACTGATTAGGAGCAGCATTTCCTCTGGGCTGTTAGGGCCAGATGTACTACCCGTTTTTGCATATGCAAACAGGTTTGTGACCCGTTTGCGCATGCAAAAACCTACAGGGCCATGTACAAACCCTATTCAGCGAGTCACAATTTATTTGCGACTCGCTATTAGGAAGGGGTGTTCTAATAGCGGCCCCAAATGCCATGTATGACTATTTTGCAAGCGCAATTGCGGTCGCAAAACAGTCACAGTTTACCACCCTTCATAGAAGGAAAACAGGCTGCATTAAAAAAGAAAACTGCTTTATCTAAAAGCAGTCCCAGACATGAAGGTCTGCTGAGCCCAGCAGGCCTCCATACCTGGGAAGGTCAGCCATTCCAATGGGGTCGCTATTTGCGAGTGCCTCATGAATGTGCATAAGGAATGCAATTGGGAATCGCAATCAGTGTCGCAGACACTGCAGTACGTACCAATTTGCGAGTCGCAAATTGCGAGTCGCAATTCAGATGCAATTTGCGAGTTGGAAATTCTTTGGTCGTACATCTGGCCCTTACTGTTTATTACTCAGTTTGCCTGGTGTTCCAGTGCCAGTACTTGTAATGCTATCATTTTGGAGTATTGGAGCTGGTGCCGAGGTAGAGGGCAATCTCAGATAATTTAGAACTGGAGGGAGACAAGACTGGAGTCAGGAGTCAGGAGTTGACCAAAGAAAGATGGAGGGCAGGAGCAGCAATTTAATGGACATAACCCTAATGGGAACCTCCAGATAGGTCGACCTTGAGGAAGATCATATCAGGCTTAGACTGAAAGACGTGCAGAATGTGGATGACCACAGGGAGTTTCAGTGAACCAACATCACTTCTTCAATAAAATTGCTGCTGGCTGGATGAGAGGTGTGATAAGACGAAGCCAATCTTGGTGTGCCCAATATATTTATTGATATGCTGGAACAGTCTCCTCAACTCCTTGTCTTCAGCTTTGCTCTTGAAACTGAAACTCCTGTTCAAAAGACAACAATCTATAAGGGGTTATGACCACACACTCAGTACATTCTATAATATATCACTACATATTCCCCCTTCTTTAACAAATGAGAAAATATATAAATATAAATACATACCAAAATTAATTAACATTGTTCAATGAGCCTTTGTGGTTTTTGAGTGCTCCTGCTGTTCTTCTGAAGGATTCACAATCACTTCCTTTTGTATTATCTTCAATTGATTTATTCTTATTGAAGTGTTTTCTTGTTGTGTTGCAGGGATTCTGCACAAATACAGAACTATGCGTAGGAAAAGGTGCCTTGGTGTATAGGGACTGAGTCTTCCCACCACATTATTAGTACCGACGAACCCAGGATCAATTAGCTATAGTGCCTCACCTGCTCTCCCACTCACTCAATCACAAATGATTAGGCAACCCAGAACACAACACTCCCAGATCTCTCAGGAATCGCGGTAACAAGACACACCTTTTTGCTCACTCTCTTGTACTCGTCCACAATAAGATCTTACGGAGACATGAAACAGTTTAAAATATTTATTTCAGATAACGTGCCCTAACATGAAGTATACTTGCCACAACAAGCAGGAAAATGCATAATACAAATATTGTCAGCATAGCAGTCAGTCCGTATATCATAAAGGGAGATGTCATCATAGAAAGACAATGGTGAAAGGATTATAGTGCCTAACCTCCCTCCCCTTGCTTAGAAAATGTATAATTATAAAAAGGAGGCTCTCTGGACTTTGTCAGCGGACCCGATACCTTAGCCTATAGATGGTAACTCTACATCATGGGTGCTCTTCTCCCTGGAAAGATCCCTCTCCAAGTGTGTGTCGCCTATTCATGCACCCCACTAAAACCCAAGTATGTTGTCCAAATAACAGCCACATTGGTATGTTTTGTCTAAGGACTGGCCAGAACAGAATAACAAGGGGCTTTGTTGTTGGACTTTGCACATAATGTTCAGTCAAAATCCCAGGAACATGCAGAAAGCGTACACAGCAATGAGTTCTCATGTGAATGCAGTCTTAGAAAATATTGTCAAAAATAAAGACGTGTAGTAACGTGCACAAAGCAGCTGTCAAGCTACAACATGCGCATGCTAAGTTACAGTTACGTGACAGTTGTCTCCTTTTTTGTGTTTCTTGTTTCTGAACTAGGGTGATAAATGTCTTAAAATATGCATTGTTTCTCACTGTTGTTCTGCTTTCATTTTGTGCAGTAATTGCTGACCCTTTTATTTTAGTTTTTGTTCTGGATGAAGTCTACTTGCAGATTTCCTTAATTGGTGTTGTTTCACTAATATGCGATCTTCTGCCTCATAACTAGTTTTTAAAATGTTTTTTGTTTGCTATGCATATTGTTTAATTTTTCCTTCCATCATATATATTTTTTTTACAATTTGATCATGTTCTCAAGGGGCTTTTAACAGCATTTGGGGCAGGCGTGGTTGTCTAGCTTGCCCAAATAACAACTCTGAAAGACATTTCCCCGTTGATCTATGAGGTGTATGACCTGACATAGAGCATGATTTATGGAAATATGTCAGATCTTGGCTCTTTAAACAGATTTCTTTTATAGTAGCAATCCACCTTTCTACTATTTCATTAGCCTGTGGCCAATACTTGAGACTTCTTTTATGTACCCCTCAGATATATTCAATACATTAATGAAATTCATTCCCATTAAAAGGTGGACCATTGTCTGTCTACATATTGAGAAAATATCATCTAGAATGGAAAGTATCACAGATGCAGAAATAGATGAGACTATCTGTAGACTTGGAAATTTAGAGTATTCAATAACTATGACAAAAAATACTGTCCAGACCACACAGCCTCTGGAATCTTAGACACGTGTAGCTCCTCAAACTTTCTTTCTCTTGTAGTGCATTGACAAAGGTGGCAAGCCTGTACAATCTATTCAACTTGACTGTCAAGTCTTGGAAACCATAACTTTTCATGCAAATTACTTTTTGTCGATGATATTCCCCTATGACTTTTATGTGCCAGGTCAATTACATGCTTCTGCAATGTATGCTGGATAACTATTCTGTCACCTCATAGGAGAACAGAGGTATTGTTAGTTCAGTATGCACATTTTTAAACACAAGTATATCCCTTTTGTTTATACCAGGGTAAAATTTTGTCATTGCATTTATGTGCTTCCATTTGTTTGAAGGTATTATCCATCTAATTTCTTGAAGAGTGTTATCATTGGTAGATTCATGAATTAACTCCTGTCCTGAAATTGTGTCAGGAATTTTTAATTTGATTATAAAATGCATATATCCTTCAACTTCCTTATTGCATTTGTCATTCATGTCAATTGGATGTCTGGACAAGTAATCTTCCTGATTATTTTCCTATCCTGGCTTGTGAATGACTTTGAAATCATAATCTATTAACCTTATACCCCATCTCTCAATGCAAAGAGGCCTCTTTGCTTTTGGATTTCCCAAAATAGTCATAAGTGCCGAATGATCTGTGACTATTGCAAGAGGTTTCCCAAATAAAAGTCTTGGTAAAACTTTCAAGCCTACACCACAAATAAACTTTCTTTCTCAGGCTGCAAATATGTTTTTTCTATGCCAGTCAGGCTTTTGCTAGCGTGGAACACCACATTATTATTATTATTATAATCAGTCATTTATAAAGTGCCCTATCACCCAGCAGGCATCTTGGCCCTAAAGAAGTTCTAGAGAGCTTCTGTTGTGATGAGTGACACTAAGTCTATTTGTCAGCAATTGTCCTTCGTACTGGGAACAATCCATGTTTTTAAGCCTTTCCTGAAACTTAGTAGATTTGGATTGGTCCTTAGATATAGTGGCATGTTGTTCCACATTTGAAAAGCTTTCTCTGCCTCCCTGTGTATTTTTAAAAGGGGGCATAGATACCAGGTGGGCATCAGATGAACTCAGCCTTCAGGTGGGTCTGTGGGGTTTCTCTTTTAGTTGTAAGGCCTTGTTCCATGTAAAGCCCTATGTAGTATAGAGGGCTTTGAATACGCACCTCTCCTTTCCTGGGAGCCAGTGGGGTTCCTGCAACGTTCTGGTTGTGGAATCCTTTCTACATTCGGTTAGTGCTAGCTTAGCACCCAGCACCTACATCTATTGAAGCCAGTTTTGAGCAGATATTTTGGACATCATTGCAATAGTCCAGTCTGCTAAGTATAGGAGTCTGTACCACGAGTCTTCAGAAAGGTTGTGGAAGCATAAGGACAATTTTCTTTAAGCTTTTTAATAGACCATAACATAATGCTACTGTTTTATTAACCTGTGTTTCCATTGAGAGATACTCGTCAAGATGGACACCAAGGTATTGTACTGAATGTACAGAGTCTGGAGATGACTTTATTGTCCAAGGCAGAAATTGGATGGGGGGTTGTTCTTGTAGATTTGCTGGAGAGCACCACAGAAATTCTGTCTTATCTCCGTTGAATTTCAACATGTTCTGGTCATGTCAGTGTGCCATTTCTTTCAGTCATGAGTGGAAGTTGTTTATCTGATTTATGTCTGACTTTTCTAGTAAGATTATGAATTGGGTATCATCTGCATAATTTACAAATGATATCCAAAAGGATTTCAACAGGATCAGCAGAGGCCCTCAATATATATTGAACAAGATGGGGCTCAAGGCTCTTTCATAGGGTCTGGTTTCATTCCTTTACTTGAGAATACATGACCATAGAAAATGTAGTTCTGGCTTGATGATTTCACACTTATCAGAATTTAATGTGAGTCCAGCTTTCATGAGTTCTTGACATACTTCCTTTATAGCTTGATCATGTTCACTTTCTATTTTTCAAAATACCAATATGTGCACACTATAGTTCAATGTTGTTTTTACGGGTCTAATGAATTTTTTTTAATGATTTCTTGAAAATTCGCTGCCGCTGAACAAATCCAAACATTGAGGGGCCAATTACGATATCGTCCGGAAATGCTCCGAATGGTATTCGGTATTTCAGAATTCAATTCGGAACCCTTGTTTCTGACCGAATCTTACACATTACCCAACGACTGGTTACGATGACCAGAAACTGTTCGGGCTGTCCGATTTGGTTCCGAAAAGAATTCGGACAGGCTGAGTCTTTCGGAGCCAAATCGTACAGCTCTATGGACACGGTTTCCGAAGGAACGATTACGATGACCAATTCGGACAGCCATTCCAATTTGGTCTACCCGACACAAAATAGCTGTCGGAATCTATATTTGGGGGCCCTTAGCATGCATCCAGTTGGAGCCCCTGGGGGTACCCAAGGGCCCCTCTATCCTACCATGCACAATGTGGCAGGTACCATGGGTGCCCACCACAGGGTGCAAGGTTTTCCCCAATCACCCCTTTTTTCAATGGGAGCCTGTGCTCTCGTTGTGAACACAGGCTCCCATTGAAGTTAATGCAAGTCCAACTGAATGATGTTGGGAAGCATCATCATCGGTCGGTCGGACTCGCACAACCCAATTTGGTCGGAAAAGATCCGGAACCGATTCGGTTAAACAGTGTCCAGACGACATCGTAATCGGACCCTAAGCCTTTTATAACTGAATACTCCTAAATGTGTAGAAAAGATCATTATATACCACGAATGCTCATCAATCGCTAGTTGATGATATCCCTTGTAGAGATTCAGTTTTGAAAATACCGTTGCTTCATTTAGGATGCTAATGATATAATTCAGGTATGGTTCTGGGTGCCTTTTCTTCTCAATTGCTGTGTTTGGTATCAAGAAACGATGCCGTTTCCTTCGTTTTGGCGGAAAAACTAAGGAAACGGAGCCGCGAGGGGAGCAGGGAGGCCGATTTGAAATGATAAGGTCCAATTGAAAGAGAGACCTGATTTTAAACACAGCACCGGCAAAGTCAGAAAGAATCCAGTCACGCTGCATTGAGGGATTCATACCTCTGTGTTCAGGATTCCTGTACACCCAAGACAACGGATAACGCACTCCCGATGTCCATAAACAACTGAACTATAGTGACTTTTCAAAAATAATACGGTGGCCCTCCTCCGGTTCCATCTGCTTTACAGCATATAAAAGCGAAAGCAAATCAAACTGTGGTAGAAGTATAAGAATAATTGCCTTTATTTATCAAGGCCCTGAGAAAAAGAAACCTCTAATTTCACAGTGAGGACGAACTATTTATCTAAGAACCTTGTCCTGATGAAGGTGAAATCAATATAAACCGAAACGCTGCGTCGACTACCTTGAACTTTGCAATTTTAATGTTCCTTATGTGAAATGGCACATTTTTAACAAATATTTTTAATTGGATATTGTTGTTATCAAACTTTTTTATGTATTATGTGTAATAAAATGTCTATTTTTTAAGAAATTTTTTTTTGATTATTGCTGTTTGTTTTTGATTTGATTTGATAAAAATTTATAATGCGCAAAACAATAACCCGCAGGTATCAAGGCGCCTAACAATAACATCTAAAAAATGGAAACATCATCCTTACACATAGGCTTGCAGGAAGAGGTGAGTTTTAAGGGCACTTCGGAATTTCTGTAGGGAGGGTAGGGACCTGAGATCCAGAGGGAGATCATTCCACCATTTAGGGGCCAGGGTGGAGAAAGCCCTGCCACCCCACTTGGCTCTTCGTATGCGGGGGACTGTCAGGAGCAGTTTCCTGGAGGAGCACAAGTCCCTTCCAGGAGTGTAATGGGAGATGATGGAACCAACTCCCGTGTCGCTGTTCTTTGCAATAGCTCTATAGGTCATGCATAGGACTTTAAACCGTACTCGGTGCTCTACCGGTAGCCAATGCAGCGCTTTCCTGGCCAACGTGGCCGAGGAGCGTCTGGGAACATCCAGAACAAATCTGGCTGCGGCATTCTGGACTACCTGCAAGCGCTGCAGCAGGCTCCTGTTTAGCCCCGCATACAGCGCATTACAGTAGTCCAGTCGTGAGCCGATAAGTGTGACAGCTATTTGCTTTCTGGATTGCTGAGAGAGATATTTCCTGATTCTTCGCAGGGTGTGGATTAAGCCCCAACAGGTGGAGATGGCTCTACTAACTTGTCTGCCCATATCCAGGGCAGGGTCTATCATCACCCCAAGATTCTTAGCAGATGTCGTGGGGGAAGGGCACACTCCTAGCGAGTCAGGCCACCAACTGGCTGACCAGATGTTCTCTTTTCCTCCAAACACCATTACCTCAGTCTTCTCCCCATTCAGTTTGATTGAGTTCTGGATCATCCACTGACCAACCGCCTCCATGCAAGATCTAAAGTTGGAGGCAGTTGGTACATCTGAATGGGAAAGAGAGACGAGGATTTGGGTGTCATCTGCATAAGAAACTACCTCCATCCCGAAAGTTCTAATTAGTCTGGCTAGTGGGGTCACGTAGATGTTAAATAGGGTCGGACTAAGAGCCGACCCTTGCGGGACCCCACAAAGCACCGGTCGGATGGAGATAGGAACTCCCCCAGCTTGACTCTTTGTTCCCTTCCGTCAAGGAAAGAGGTCAGTAGATCTAGGGCTGCGTCCTTCACCCCCACTTCCCTCAGACGAGATGTGAGTACTGAGGGGGAGAGGGTATCAAAGGCCGCAGTTAGATCTAACAGGACCAGGAGGGTGGTCTGGCCCCCATCCACTTTCGTGCGGATCTTATCAAGCACAATAGTGAGGGCCGACTCAGTGCTGTGTTCCCTCCTGAATCCGTGCTGGGAAAAGTCCAGACAGCCCGAGTCTTCCACAAAGGCAGCGAGATGCTTGTTTAGATGTGCCTCAAGCATCTTTGCAGGGGCTGGGAGCAGTGAGATCGGACGGAAGTTTTAGGACCTCCGGACCAAGGGAGGCCTTTTTTAGCAGGGGTTTCACTACTGCACTCTTCCACTCCGAGGGGAAGACACCGTCTCTCATAGCTAGATTCATGATTTCTAGCAGAGGCGGTAGGAAGGTTTCCCTACACTGCTTAATGATTTTCAGTGGGCAGATATCTAGGGGGGAGCCAGATTTGGTCTTATTAAGCAAGATCTCCAGATCTTGTAAAACCAGCGGGGGAAAGGAGTCCAGGGTGCTCAATAGGGAGATATCTGTGGTGGTCATGTTCACCTCAACCCGAGCAGGGGGCCCACTGCTCTTTGTTCCTCAAGAGCCAGGTAGATATCCTGTATTTTGGT
Source organism: Lissotriton vulgaris (assembly GCF_964263255.1). NCBI lineage: Eukaryota > Metazoa > Chordata > Amphibia > Caudata > Salamandridae > Lissotriton > Lissotriton vulgaris. The sequence continues at coordinate 301,920,105 of NC_141685.1, forward strand.
GTGAAAGAAGGAAGCAATTTTATCACATAGATCTTGCGAGGGTACAACAGGGTCAGGTGTTTGTAGGTTGACTAAGGAGTCAACGATTCTGAAAAGCTCCTTCGGCGAGGAGAGCAAGGTTGTCATGGCCACAAAGTGAACTTGTTTGGCCTGCACAATCTCAGCCTTGTATTTCCTGACCAGGAATTTGTGATCTTCCTTGTTCTTGAGGTCCCAGCCTGAGTGCCAGAGCCTCTCCATCCTCCTCACTTCTTGCCTGAGGAGTCTGAGGGATTCAGAAAACCATGGGGCAGATGGTCTTTTTCTGGCTCGGCGGCGGGTCTGTACTGGGGCCAGTGCATTCAGGGCCTCAGTAATAACCTGTTCAAAATGACCAACCGCGGTCTGAACACTGTCCATGCCAGTAGTAGAAAGGCTGACAGCCCATGGCGCAAAGGAGTCGTTGCTGATATTTCTAAAATTTCTGGCAGGTTCCACTGAGTGTTTCCCTATTTTACTTCTATCCATCCTATGGCATTCCAAAAGGAAAGGGACCGCAAGGTGATCGGACCAAGACAGATACACCGGATCCTTGATGGTCAAACGATGGTCGTTAGAGAAAATACCATCTAGTGTGTGGCCCACACGATGGGTAACCCCGCTAACTCGCTGCGTGAGTCCACAGGACGCCAAGGCCTCAGTAAGACATGAAGTATCAGATAAATAATGCCGTTCTAAATGGTAATTAAAATCACCTAGAATGGAAACATTTTCTCGACCAAAGTAGGTTTCCAAGGACTGGAGAAAGTTGTGCGTGAAGTCGGTCCTCGGGCCAGGAGGTCGATACAGCAGAATTCCATTGAAAAAAGGGCATTGCACTTCCTTTATGGTGAAATAGAAAGCTTGAAAGCTATCCGGAAAGTCGGGTATAGGTACTGTGTGGCATTGCAGGTGGTCTTTATAGAGGATCGCTATACCCCCTCCCACTCGTCCCTGTCTGTCCAGTCTGGCCAGGCAGTACCCTTCCGGGACCGCTTCGATCAGATCAGGACCAGATGAGTCTTTAGCCCAAGTTTCAGTGATAAACACTAGGGCAGGCTTTCTGTCTAGGACCATCTCCCTAAACATTATCTTGTTTTTGACAAGGGAGCGGGCATTGATCAAAATGCCTTCTACTCCCACTGTCCTGTCACGTGCCCAATGTTATACTGTCTGGACCATTTGGTTGTTATTAAGTTTGGTTCTCTTGAGTTATGAGGGGTATATACAAGTGGTTTTGTCATTGACTTAATATTGGGACTTGTGCATAGTTTCTCGAGCTATTCCTCCTTGTCCCTAATTGGATTATTAAGGAGACCTCCCTTCCCAATATTATAGTATCCAATATCAAAATAATTCTACAAAGAGCTGCAGTTTAACTCATCGTTACTAGGTGTGCCTCACAAGTCAAATGCAAAAGCATTGAATCAAGCTGCAGTTCCACTCGTCGTTAGTAGATGTCCCTCACGAGTCAAATGCAAAAGCATTGAAATTATTGCATCAAGCTGCAGTTCCACTAGTCGTTACTAGATGTCCCTCACGAGTTAAATGCAAAAGCATTGAAACCCTGAGCTGAGAGCTAATACTATAAATTCTACAAAGAGCTGAACTGCAGCTTCATGAAAGGGTTTCAATGCTTTTGTATTTGATTGCTGAGGGACATCTAGTAACGACTAGTGGAACTGCAGCTTGATTCACTGCTTTTGCATTTGACTCGTGAGGGACACCTAGTAACGACGAGTTGAACTGCAGCTCTTTGTAGAATTATTTTGATATTGGATACTATAATATTCACTGCCCACTGCTAATCTCATCCCATAATGCTTTGCAGGGCCTTTAGTTGGGATTGTATTTTTGCCCATAATAACTGTGCTTGGGGTGGCCCTAAGAGGATGGGACCACCACTGAATCGTTCAGCATGATATGCTTTTTGTGTTCTAGGCATCTGCTTGGTCCTACCCCTAGGTTAGGAGGGACCCCAAAATCATCACCTCTCTCATTGCCTGTAAGTGTTGGTGGAATTTGCGTAGTTGTGCTACGCAAAGTTCTGCGAAATAGCAAAAAATATCCGCGAACATGCAGATATTCCGCGAACATGTATGTTGAGAACACGAACAAGCAAGAAATTCCGCGAAGCCATGGAATGCAGAATTTTGGGCAATTTCGCGTTCGCCATGAAATTGCGCAAATTCCACGAGTGGAATGGAATTTGCTGCCGGGGCCTAATTGCCTGTTAGTTTTCAATTTCAAAGTTCACTTTTGTGAATTGGTTACATCTCTTTTAACATGTAAAGTTGTTTTTATCAAAAGATTTGTGGGTGCAGTTTAGAAGCTGGCTACCCTACTTGGTTGAGCGGATTTTTTCCCTGACGCTTCTTAATGATGATGATTAAACTCACTTAATAGCAAGGCATGTAGATTTAATCCAAGTCTCATGTCGACCAGCTCCAGCAAAACTCCTCCACTGATATTTCTAACCTGAGCACCAACATGCAGCAACAGAATATTCCTCTTAAATGAGAGGTTAATCCCTCAGAATGCCACTCTCCTGTCAAAAATCTTCACCAGCAGAATCCTGTACATCAAAGGTTCTTTATCACAGTTTTGTTCAATTCTGAAACTCTACATGAGCTAGCTGTCCATTGGAGGACTTTCAGTTCCCTCACAGCATAATGTCCATGTGTGGTAAACCGGCTCCCTATATTAGAACTCGGAGCTGGTACTAACAGTGAATGAGGGGGTCGAACAATGCAAAAATGTATTATTATGGCCATCCAGCTTATGTCCCTACAATCTCTGTAAAAAGAGAGCTAACCTTGGGGAACTAGCCTGATTTGATTGAGCTAGCCAGCCTCAGACACGTTTCTGAGAGAGTGAGTCCTTGTGTGTTGTTAGTTACGAAACAGAACAAATAATGAAGGCGGCAATGGTTATTCTGAGGATCACTCACATCCAAAAGTGTAGCACCAGCACAGTGCCTCAACAACTTATGTAGGCCGCGGCTGTAAACAGAAAGTTTATTTTCCTATCTTTTTCTATTGCAAATCTGTGCATTCATTGTGATCAGAAGTGTAGATCTCATAATCGCGAGTAAAGGACACACTGACCTTGACCAGCGACTGTGAGATGTATTGTATTGTCCTAAGACACAAACTGATTCAACAGTATTAGAAATACTGGGTTGTGCATCATTGAGCGCTGGCAGCAGATGGTCTTTAATATTGAACAAAGTGTTATTCTTTACAACTTTATGCATAACAAGCAGATTTTTCAGCCCTCTAATAGTTGATGGGGTTATCCAAAGGCTGTCATCTTGCTGGATTCAATGTAGAAAACTGATAGTGTATAGCTTTGGGTCAGCTGTCAGTTTTTTAAGTTGATGGACATGTTTTGGGACTATGGGCATTGGTACCTGACTGAGCGATAGTAGGTAGTGGTGTGTGCACGTGGTTCTTGAGAAAGGAAGTAGCACTCAGGATAAGTGGAGATTCTGCTCCCTGCATGGAAGCCTTGGCTTTCTATCTTAAATCATGATGAATGTGTTGATGAATAATTATATAAGGTCTTCACGATGTTCAAGAGAGGCAAAGGAATAAGTCCTGATCAAAAGTGGTAATGTGCCACCAAATATTAAAAGGCTGTTTGGGTGAACGCAGCCAGCATGTTGAGCAGATAGCTTATTTAGCCATTAAGACCCCTCTGTGTTACCATCCAAAGTAACAATACCTGTATCCACGTGCCTTAGTCTTTCACCAGAGAGGTTCCCTTTATTTTACTCATGTTCTTCTCTTTGCCAACTGTATATTGAACCACTCATTATGTGCCTCAAAGTTACATTTCATTTTCTTTGAAGTTTTCAAAAGTACCACAAGGGAGTGTGTGAATCTGCAGAAGAGTCTTTCAAGTCGCTGTTTGTTAGTTTATTGATTGATCAAGATCACAAGGATAGTATGTTGTCTGACTATTATGGTAGTTGTTATAGGGCCCGATTCACAGAACTAACTTAAGACAAAATCCTAAACTTACTACTTTTGGTATTCACAGAAGTTAGGATTTTGTCTTAAGTTTGTCTTAAGACAAACTTAAAACAGTCTTAAGTCTGTCTTAATTCTGTTTAAGTTTGTCTTAAGACAAACTTAAGACAAAATCCTAACTTCTGTGAATACCATAAGTTGTAAGTTTAGGATTTTGTCTTACGTTAGTTCTGTGAATCGGGCCCATATATTGTGATTTAAATGACAGCAGTATCTGATGGAACCCTTTCTTTCCTATCCCTCTGTCTAATCTCTACATTAGCACTAAGATTAGATAAACAGGAGTGTTCCTATGTGGCCGGGCGCAAACATACCTTGGCACAGTTTTATGCTATTTCAGTCTGTAGTCTGCTTGGTAGGAAAGGTCACACTTCGTGCTGATATGCCACAGATTCTTTTAGCAAGCACATAGCCTGCCAGTCAGCAAAGCCACGAATGCCTCTGTGAGTCCTGCACCAGACTGTTCATGAATTCTATTCATTTTATGAAAGTGATGCTCCCTTCTAGGAATGCTGAAGTGTCAGTCTTCCTAAAAAGCCTGTGGACATTTCTCAATGTCGAGCCTCCTCATTTATGGTGCCACGTGTGAAAATCTAATTCATGTCTATGTACTGTATTTACAAAGCATTGCATTTCTCTGAAACAGTACTGTAAGTCAAAACAAAGTGCATATACAATGACCAATCCAAACTGTATTACAACGGCATATTTACTGCAAAGTATTTATTACTTACCTGTGCCAGGCTTGCTTGGTTCTAGGAAATAACATATCTGTAAGAATATATTTATACAAAAACAATTGGTCTGAAGTTCAGTCTTTGAGTGTGTGAATTCATTAATGAGACTGGGAATTCTCTTGCACATTTGTCTAAAACTATTCTGTTTGTAAATAATTAACATACTGTATAAGTATATATTAAAGTGAACTAGAGATGCACTGCTGACCTATAATAAAGCGCCATTACGTAGTGAATACACTTAAATGAAGCAGCAAACAAACTCATGCACTTTAAGATATATATGTAAATATGAATGTGCACATGAATAGATGAATGCAACGAGGGTTCAAAAAGAGGAACATGGCTAAGCACAGGACATGATGTGTGGAGGGCCTCCCTGCTTGGGTTTTACACACTGTAAGCTCTGTTTAAATTGAATTATGAGCTTCACCCTGTATCGTCCACATTTTAATATAAGGCCAGATGTGTGCTGATAACTAAGTTAAGGATCCCTGGGTCTGCAGGTGATTTGTATTAGCAAGAATATTTGCGCTGCACATGTTACGTATGTGGATTTTTGTGTACAAGTGCCTTCACAGCATGGCCACTTGAGCCCATAAAGCTTGCACCCAGTGATGTTTGTAGGAAGCTGGCTCTGTATATACACTATACCAAAGTGAGGTATAGTGTGCACAGAGCCCAATGGATCCCCAAAGGTAGGCAGAGGTAAAGTTAGATAGCACCTCACTCTCTATTTGTGGTAGTGTGGTCGAGCAGTAAGGCAGTATAAGAGGACAGTGTCAAGCAATTGATGAACACACTCAGTCAGCAAATGAATTCACACACTCAAAGACTGAACTTCAGACCAATTGTTTTTGAGCAAATCAAACACTCACCCCTAGTCAACTCAGTTAGACCCTGTGCTTCACGGGAACCGTCCTAAGTTGGCAGGGTATGCCCAGACATGGATCCTTGCTCACTTTGCTACTTGGTTCAAGCTAGCCGTGGCTGATGACAGCTGATTAGCCAGAAACCACTCCCAGGATGCTTGTTTGGGGTCCAGGGAAGACATGGCTTGGCAGTTCGGGCTGGACTGTTCCCATGAGGCACAGGGTCAGACTGATTTGCATATGGCCATGTCTGAACTGGGGTGGTGGAGTGAGCTAAAGAATGATGATGGATTAAACCCAGATCAGTTGACGGGGGTGAGTGTTTGATTTTCTCAAAAGCTCCATCCATCATCCCCTTTGGTATCAACTATAATACAGTGAACACTCCTGTCTGCAGTGACATACGGTCACTGTTGTTATCCTACCATATATAATGATAGTTCTACCGTATGATCTCACTGAACCCTTCTCCTTTTACGTTTACTTGCTGAGTTCTGCGTAGTCATCTTTTGTCTGTACTAGCATCACATTGAAATAATAAATCAAATAAATATACTAATATGAAGGCACCTAAGATCCTAAGAATACCTTCATGTAGTCCCTGTGATCAGAAGAGCAAGATAGGCGCTGTTCTTTTTCTTGCTGTGTATCGAAACTGTGGAATGGCCTCCCTATAAAACCTAAAATTAGAACAGTTATAAGTAAAGTTCAAACAACTATTAAAACATATCTTTTCTAAGTAGGTCACTTGTGCTGTCTTGTTCCAAGTTGGTGAGTTATTTCTGGGAAGCCTTGACAAGGTAGCCATGCGCTCCACAAAAACCAAGTTGAATAGAATAGAGTATTTCCTTGAGCTATGACATTTATCCAATGATTCTTTCTCTGGTGGGACTAGGACGAACATTTAGTGTGTGTGTACCAATACAATGCTGTAAGTATGCATTTCCATCTTTGTGTACCTGTACCTGATGACTTCCTGGTTGCTCTGGTTTTATTCATAATGCTTCCTTTCTATCTTTCCAAACATGTTCTCAGTTCATAGCCAGTAGGTCACTCTTTTCCTGGGATTGACTAGTTCTTGCCTTTGTACTATTATGTACTTCTACCCCTAGCTACACATGATGATAAGCTTTAACACTAGTTATTTGTAGATTGGTTTGTGCAATAAGGATTTACTGGGGATGATACATAGAAGCATTTATATGTGAAGTAATCTTCAGGAGTACTCTTTTACGTACCCTTATATGCCTTTTTGAATTGACCTCAAAATCTCCAACTACTGATTAGCAAAAGTGCAAAAAAGGGCATAGTCCTTTTTAGGTCAAGCCTAGCGCGGCGCGCATGTGCTGCTCTAGGAAAAAGTACTCTTGAAATCAATCTGTACTTTTCACAAGCTTGTGCGTGTGTGTTTTTTTTTTGCTTTCTTTCTATTGGGCTTTAACAGCACGCAATTGGGCAAAGGCAGGTGCATGTCCCACCTTTGCCAGGAAATGTAGACCCCACGGCATACGGCATGCCAGTGAAGTAGTGTGGCTCACTGGTTAGAGGCGGCAGACCCGAGAGCAGAGGACGGCCTGGGACCAGGGTTCGATTCCCGGCGCGGCAGGTTTCTGGACCAGGGTCAGCGGACTCGATAATTCTCTCGCCTCGGTGCCCACTCTGATCAGCGATCACACTCGGCAACTCTGGGCATTAGCTTGCCTCATCTTCACTAACGGCCCCACCAGACTGCCGGGGATGCCTGGTCTCACCCTGGAGATACCCATTAAGGGACCATCTCTCAGGGAAGCCAGGAAGGGTTTCGCAGCGGTCGAAGCGCCTTGGGACCCTACGGGTAAGTAGTGCGCTATATAAATGCCAATACACACATACACATGCGGTTACGCAAGTGCATGCCCACGTAAGCGCATGCCCACGCCTTCAATGCACGCGTGTCCTCCGCTCGTCATCGCTGCCTGGACCTGGCATCGTTAACCTCCATGCTCCCATTACATTCCCACACGTGGCTGAGAGACAAGGGGCTGTTGCCAAGGTATTTTTGTCCCCTCATCACCGCTGTTTATTTGTTAACGCCGATATCACGCAGAACAACAATGGAGATGTTCACGATTAAAGGCTGCTCGCTACACGCATCTCCATGGCAACCAGCGCTTCTGACCCCTCTGAGGGGCTGTGTGCGCCCCGTCACGGTGGTTTACACACACGCAGTAGCTGGATGGAGAAACTTTATGGCTGTTTACAAGTAAAACAAACCCCAGAGGGACAGGGCCGCCGCCTTCTCGCAGCCTCACACGCTCTGCCAATAAACCCGCTGACGGCTCTTCAGACCACTCATGATTTATTCCCGCCTGTACTGCGCTTTTCCACTTCACAACATCCGCTGTCATTGTGGTTGGACCTGTTGCGCTTCTGTTCTGTGGGAAGAGCGGGGATGCTCACCAGCCGCGTGATCTACGCACCTCCGTGTGTGGGTTGGGTTGTCATGGAAGCCACTTGGCCCACCGCGTGATTGGGAGGATGCTCAGAATACTGGTGGTAGGTGTGGGGATGTAGCTATCAGACGTGCAGCAGGTGCAGTGGCACCCGAGCCCAGTATATCTTCAGTGCCCGAACAAAGCCGGTATTGGGGATTTCACTGCGTGATAGGTTTTGGGTTTCTGAGGAGCAATGTCATATGAAGATAATCTATATGTCGATCGCATTGATATGAACAGCCCAACTGGTTTGGCTTTCCTGCCCTTTTAATTTATTGGAAACAGAATGGCATTTACCTTAGCGGGTTTTGCTCTTCCATAAATCTGACACATGGTGCGCAGGAGTACATGTGCGCTCACGACAGATAATTTCCTCTGTTGTCCTTTATGACTTTATGGTACCTTTTCTGGAACTTTTTATGGACGTGTTAGCCTGCGTGCATTCAGAGTTCATGTTTTATACGTGAAAGGTTAAATTCATTCTTCCAATGTTGCCTAATTAATTTTAAAATGTGATGCGAGCCTTTTAGCTAAAAAGGTAGTGAAAGGAAATGGGTGAATGGGTCATAAAAAACTGACGAGTTCTCCGTGTTCACTCTGTGTTCATTCCATTCCATTGTTTTTAGCTTGTCCCTGCGATTGCAAAAAAAACATATTCATATTAGTCCCGGCTCTGCCCCAAGTAGAAAAGCTCAGCCTCAACCACAGGCCAAAAACACCTTGGGTACGGAATACCAGCAACCGCAGAAGTGTTTCGGCCAAACATGCTCCCATTTCATTTGTGAGGTGCAGAGACTTTCTAAGTGTATTGCATTGCATGTTTTGCCCAATTTTACTTATGGGTGAAGTTATCTATGTTCCACACCCACCAAAAGAGATGTCCTTTAGTAACTATCCTGAGAATATGGGGCCAGATGGATTGGTGTTTGATCCTCATTTCTTCACTTGACCAAAATTGTGCGATCTTGTACATATAATATTTTCTCCCTGTGCCTGGTCTTCCCTTAGCTGTGAAAACTTAGAGTGCATTCAGACAGGCTAAACATTTGGATTATGTACTTTAAAAAGATTAGCTACATTTTACAAGTCGGCCCCATTTGTGACCCATTAGTTCATTATCATTTTTCTGACATTTGTACCATTCTATGGGTAGCATTTACAGGTGTTTGATGTTTGTGAAAAAAGCATCATAAAAATATGCATACGCTTACGCATATGCATACGCTTGTGAGATTGGAATATGTTGCCAAGGAACTTTAGTATTAGAGTGCAATAAATTATTTGGGTACAATTCTTTCTTAGTGCAGTTGAGCGCACAATAGAAATGTTTATTATGGCATTCGATTTAATGTAGCGCATAAGCATATTTCAAACCAATACTACTAGGAGTATCATACGTAGCCTTAATTCTCCTAACAAGAATCCACTTGAACTAATAATAACAAGGCCAATCTTAAGTAATCAAACCTTACTTGACAAACAGATGCTTTTTTCTGTCAAAGCGCCCCATGCCGCGGTTTCACTTTAATGTCGCCCACGCCCCTTTCTTTTGATGTGGCTTGTCTAAAGAAAGGATCACGGCCTCCATGAACGTGAAAGTGTTGCATGGGCACCAATAATTTGCAATGCAATGTGTCTCGCATTTGCTCGAATTTAAGCTATTACATTGCCAATAGCTCAAATTCTCATAAATGCGAGACCTATTGCATTGCAAATGCTTGTTATTTCTGCTTGTTATATGACTATTCCAATTGTATTCATATTTTAGATGTTTTGACATTAATTCACAAAAGTATTTAAGAACACAATGATAATTTACATACTGCTAAAAGCCCCCTTATTCTCTTTGACCCTCACAATACAGAGATTGTAGACTCCTTTGTTAGCACAGTTTTGGCTGCTCTCCATCTTGGGTGACCTATCTTATGCTAATAACCACCTGTATTTTATTGAAGGCTGTGCTACAAATTACTAAAAGAACAATTAATGGGACAGAATGCTAATCAATGTCAAACCTCCACCCTTAGTCAAGAGATATGGGCCTAAATTCATCATTTTTTTGCTCCCTATGCCATTCCATATCAGTCTTGACCCTGCTCCCCATGGGAACAGTCCAGTCAGAACTACCAGGCGAGGTCCTCCCAGGACTCGAAACAAGCATGCTGGGACCGGTTTCGGGTTTCATGCCTCATCGGCTAGGCTAGCTTGACTCCAGTGGCATGGAGAGCACGGATTGCGTATGGCTGGGTCTAAACTAGGGGTGGCATGGTGAGCAAAAGAACGATGGATTTATCCCAGATCTGTTGCCTGGGGTGAATGTTTTGATTTGTTCTGCATTCCGTCCATCATTTGTGTGTCTTGTGCTGCATATTACAGACATTGTTCATCTTCCTTTGCTATCTTGCCCACACTTTGGTAATGTGGTCGTCCTTCTCCGAATCAGTTTGCCTAACTGAAAACATGTCCTTTGTTGTTTTGCAGTTTGCAACCCCTGTGTATTCCTTTAATCTGAGTTTTGACAGAAATATTTGAATTGGTCTATGGGGCATATTACTAAGGGCCGGCAATGCAATTATCGCTGCTTTGGCGTCCGTTTTTTGGGCGCAAAGCGGCGATAATTATATTGCATTATTTACAAGGACACGCTAGCGCATGTTTCCTTGACTTAGCTCCCGTTTTTCACACACCTTGCATCGATACTGAGATGTAAAGTAGGCGTAGCTGTAAAAACAACATGGGAAAATATTACGAAGGCAACTTCGTGATATTAACAACGAGGTGTAGCGATAAGTGAAATCAGGCTAACTCTGCCTTTACTCAAGAATTTAACGTCTGTTAAATACCTGACTAAGGCAATCCTAATATGGGAGGTGTATTGTGGGGCTAAGGCCACAGGGCCCATCATCAAGCTAATCGCCGTTTTCCATGGAACATCGCTGAAAAACCAGCGATGTTCCATGGAAAACCCCACTATCGCTGGAATATTTATAGCCTTAGCGCTAAGCGTTGATAATACAGCACTAGCATGGCGATATATTCCAGTGATAGCCGGCGATAATTAAAAGCACGCTCAACGATGATTATCGCTGGGGCTTGATAATATGCCCCTAAATGTTATGCTCGGTGACCAAGTTACACTCTGACTACTAAATTACATTTAGTTTTTGTACAGTGTACTGAAACTCCATTTAAAGTTCTCACAAGGTTTCCAGCACACTGAGTTAAAATCTCATTTTCTTGTTTTAGCTGAGTCAGGCTTAGATGGCCCCAAGGTTGAGAACATCCTTGTTAATCATTCATCACTCACGAAGATCCTATGTGGGATAGTCCTAACAGATCTTCTTGTGGGCCACCAGACTTTAACTCCTTATTGGAAGGTCATGATAGGAATTGAGACCTTAAGGATGAGGGATGGTGCTTGATCCATATATATGGCTGTAAAAAAGAAACGTGGGATGGTGGGACTGCATTGCAGAATTGTCTGTGTGATGAACCCTTGGTACTGCTCAACGGAAAAAGTGAATAACCATGTGAATGCATGAATGAATGGAAAAGGTACTTGTGAAGCGCACGATCACTCAAACAGAGCATCCTGGTTCTTCATGAATGGATGAAATCTCGGTGTTACACTCCTATTGGCATATGTACTAGAGGATTGTGCCACCAGAACGTTTTTTTTTCCGACGTTCCTGTGGCGCAATGCCCTGCACCATATTTTCAAAACGGCATTAAGCCACTTTGCATGTCTTAACACTGCTACGTAAATATGGTACGCTTTCACACAGTATCCACATGAAAGCGGCGTGCAATAGGTGTTGCAGTGGGCGTTCCACAGCAACACCCATTACTTTTTCTACGCTGCCCCAGATTTACAAGGATGTGTAGGTCTGCGGCAGCAACAAAAAATAAAGCCATGCAAAAGCAGGTGTTAGATTGGCGCAATGAGGAGAAATACTTTTATTTCTCCTCGTTTTTGCTTTTTCTATGTATGCTGCATTCTACTGCACACATAGAAAGCGCAAAACACCATTAATGATTGCTTATGTGCATGAAGGGGCACCTTCATGCACATAATCATTCCCTCAATTTAGGCACCCTTGCACATGGCACAAAGGTGTTTGTTTTGGCACTAGGCAGCTATTCTTAGTACCAGCACAAGGGGTGCTCCGTATTCTTGTAAATACGGGGCATCCCTGCATTTTTTAAATGGAGCAGCGCAGTCATGAAAAATTTGCCGCAGCATAGCGCCTTTTCCTTGTACATATACCCCCTAGTTGTGGTGAGAGTTAGCGGTCAGGGGCAATTTTCAAGGACGATATACAGGGAATGTCTTTCCCTGCTTTCGAAAAGCCAGATGGGGAGGATGTGCTTTTTCAGTGGTGGCAGCTAAACTTTGGATTTTGCTGCCTACTCACATTGTGAGTTTAGATTCTTATGCAGCTTTTCGTAAGCAACTAAAAAACTCGCTCTTTTCTTAACCATACTGGTGTGTATGGCTCTTTTCTTTTCATCTCTGTAGCGCTATGCTGATGCTAGTGCTGCTGAGACGCCGTATGGCTTAACGCACTTTATAAATTCAAAGTCACACCGGAGATCAAACCAACATCTTGGAACTCCACAACAGATGACAATACAGGAATGGTGAGGTGACAGGAGGCTGCAGGCAAAAAATGCAAAGTGTGTACTCCATCTGTAATGACCCAAAAGACAAACAATTGATGGATGGATTGCAGAACAAATCAAAACATTCACCCCCAGTCAAGAGAACTGGGTTAAATCCATCATTCTTTTGCTCACCATGCCACCCCAGTTTAGACCTGGCCATATGCAAATCAGTATTGACCCTGTGCCTCATGGGAACAGTCCAGCCCAAACTGCTAAGGCAGGTCCTCCCTGGACTGGAAACAAGCATCCTAGGACCGGTTTCTGGGTTTCACCCCTCTTCAGCCATGATAGCTTGAATCTAGTGGCAAGGTGAGCCTGGAACACACGTCTGGGCATACCCAGCGCACTTAGAGTGGATGAGGGCTGAAAGCCCAAAACCAGTGCTAGGCTGCTTGTTTCCAGTCCAGGGAGGACCTGGTCTAGAGGTTCGGGCTGCACTGTTCCCATTGGGCGCAGGGTCAAGACTGATTTGCTTATGGCTGGGTCCAAACTGGAATGGAATGGTGAGCAAAAAAACGATGGATTTAGGCCCAGATCTCTGTACTGGGGTGAATGTATGACATTGTTCTGCATTCTGTCCATCAACTGTTGTTTCTGCATTTGTCACCCCGAGTGGGACGGGTATGCTCAGGCGTGAGTCCCGTGCTCTCCACACCACTGGAGTCAAGCTATCCGGGCTGAAGACGGACGATAGCCAGAAATCGGTCCTAGGATGATTGATTCCAGTCCAGAGAGGACCTGGCCTCTCAGTTCGGGCTGGACTGTTCCCACTGGGCACAGGGTCAAGACTGATTTGCATATGGCTGGGTCCAAACTGGAATGGCACGGTGAGCAAAAATACAATGCATTTAGGCCCAGATCTCTGTACTGGGGTGAATGTATGACATTGTTCTGCATTCTGTCCATCAATTGTTCTTTTTGCATCCATCTGTAATGACAGTATGATGGAATCAATATTTGAGGATGCTTGCTGGTTTCAATCATTTATTTATCTGGAGGTAAATTACCCCTTTATTGAAAAGTGAGGACTGATTATTGTTCTGCCCAGCCTCTGCCCAACTTACAACAATGGCATTTCCAGACCAAGGAAAGTTTCCCCCAAATACCCTATAAGACGATCAGAATAAATAATAAGAGTCCATGTGCGCAGACAATTCCTGTTTTCCCATTTACAATGGCAGAGACCTGGGAACATCTATTGCAACACATTCGGTCACAACTGTATACATATTACAAAATATCACGCAATATTTGTGTTGTTGGTAAAGTGAACTCTGTTTCCTGTAATCTGCAAATTCCCCACACATGAAATCTGGCATGAACAGGGCCTATGGTGGGCACAGCTTTCCAGGAATCGCTGCAAAAAAAAAAAATCAAACAATAAACCTGCTTTGCATGGCTGCAAAACTAACGAGAGAGAGGGGCTTTGTGTGTGTGTGCTGGCATGATGCATCCGGCGCGGTTTTACCAGGTATTGTGTTCCACAGAACAAAGGGGCTATTATTAGCCACAGGCCTGTGTTCCGCATCGAGGGATTAATTCTCGGTTTAATGAGTAGAAGGGTTGGCGTGCGACCAGGGCCACCTGCCCCTGCTTTCCAGGTACGCCACATCAGATTGCGCGCGCCCTGGCAACAAGGAGGCCATTCTGTCACGCGCGCCAGTTTACGCATGGCTGCACCAGTTCCGAGTATGGGGGGCCGAGGGGGGTTTGCGCCCGGGGGCACACGGTTGTATGCTTACGCTTTCCAGCTTTTTATCACACCGGGGCTGCAGCTGCCAAGATCCTGGCTGTCTGCAAACACCCGAGTCACGCTTCGCTGGAGGCGTCTCTGTTTATTCGCGGAAGTAAATCTGCGCGAATCCATTTTAATCAGAAGTATCGCTTGCCACGGGTCATCTGAGTGTTTTTCTTTAGGCGGAAAATCCATAGTCCCCTCTAAGCCCTCCCCGCCCCAAAAGGAAAGTGCGTCCTGCCACGCGTGCAAAACAGATCAGAGTTACTTACGAGAAAGATCTGAGTCAATATTTAAAATTCAGGAAACTGATAAAAGGGAGGTTTGATGATAGAGAAGTTCTAATGAAGATTTATTTTTATTTTTAGTTGAATACTTTATGCATTTTGCTATGTATTTGATATGACATGTTTTTAATGGCATGAATATCATATTACATATGTCATTGTATTACATTTTATAATAACCTGGCTATCTTACAAATGGAGTTTAAGGTGTTGTTTTTAAATCTGCCCATTACAACAGTTCTAGCCCATGCACCAGGCTATTGTGTTTCCAAAACATTAATACAAAACATACACCCAGATTCATCAATGTCCCGATTTGCGAGTCCTTAATAGCGATTATTAAGGAATCGCTATTAAGGACTCACAAATCGGGATTCATGTAGAAATTGCAAAATAAATTGCGATTCCTACAGCCTCCTTATTTGCGATTAGCAAATTGCTAATCGAAAATAAGGAATAACTCCCCATTCATTCCTAGGCCCATAGGAATGAATGGGGAGTTATTCCTTATTTTCGATTAGCAATTTGCTAATCGCAAATAAGAATGCAATTTCAAAGGTGCCAGGGGTGTCCAAAGGACACCCTGTAGCACCCCTGAAATGGAAATGTAGCCTGATGTTGAGCACAAACTGTCCAAAGGACATGTGTGTGTGTAACATACCACTTAGAAAAATGCACTAAAGTGCATTTTTCTAAGTTTTCACTATTTACCACGAAGTCAGACTTCGCGGTAAATAGCGGCCAGAAATTGCGAATTCGCAAATTTTAAAAGGTTCATGAATAGCATTAAAGGAATCTCAAATTGAGATTCCTTAAATGCGATCGCAATTTGATAATTCGCAATTATTTGCGAATTGTCAAATTGCGAGTTCATGAACCATTGATGAATCTCAAATGCCATTTTTGCGTGCGCAAACGGCCGAATTTTGCGATTCGCACCGTTTGCGCTCGCAAAAATGCTTGATGAATCTACCTGATAACTACTTAAAGAGCTCCATCCATTGGTATGTTAAATTGACACACATTGGGCTTGCGCCCACCATAGCTTACAGCATGGGGCAATGGGCCAGCCCACTTTTCCTTATTGGCTTCCTTCACTTTTGAGTTAAGGCACAAAACCTTTGCACATTGTTCACTTCCGCCTAAAAATCATCCCTTTACTTTGTTGGAATTATATTTCATGGACAGGGCCCGAGCTCTTCTTAGACCATGGCTCCAAGGCCTCATTGTGAGGGGCACACATAATTCCAATTTGAGCAGAAATATGCTGTTATTATGAGTTTGGTGGCTAGAACCTCACTGCTACAGGTTTTCACGGATTAATGTTGGCAGGTTAAACCTGCCAACATTTATCATGGGGAAAAATGCCTTATAATTACCGGGACATGAGGATCTGTACCAAAATCAGCATGTTATTTAACATTATCAGTGACAAATTAATAATTGTGTGCTATTTACTGCACCTGATCATGCAGGGGGTCATGGATTCACAGAGTGAAGTAAATATCACCTAAGCACTGGGTTTAATGAGTGCCCAAGGGGCATATTAGCAACGGCCAGCGATAATTATATTATCGCAGGCTATCTCTGCTTTTTATTGCCCTGGTAGCGCGTAATTAACAACGCGTTACTCCAGGGCGATAAAAATTCCAGCGATAGCGAGGTTATCTCCCTTTTGCCGGGAACATCACTGGTTTTCCAGCGATGTTCCCGCAAAAGGGCGATAACCTTGCTGATACGACCTACAGGGTCGTATCAGCACAATCCACCCCCTATGTTAGCGGTGGCTAAGTCAAGAATTGAGCAGACGTTAGTTTTTGGAAAAAACAGCAGTTTTCTCCAAAAACGAACGTCTGCTACAATGCTAGGGCATCCTTGCTGATAGCGCGAAGCAGCGATATTGTTGTCCTGACATGTAGTGTATGTCAGGAATGCCCACTTTGCATCTCATTAGAGATGCAAAGGTAGGCGTAGTGCAAAAGGGTGCTAACATGCGATTATGCATGTTAGCACCCTCTTGTAAAAAGGCCAAAAAAGCAGAGATAAAACCCTTGTAAATATGCGAGTTGGTGTGCCAAGAAAAATTGAGATATTTACTATACACTAGTCAGGTCAAGTCAAGTCAAAGGATTTATATAGCGCACTACATACCCAGAAGGTCTCAAGGCGCTTATGGAGGGGTGGGGAATTACTTGTCAAATATCCACATTTTAAGTTGCTTTCTGAATGCTAGGTGGTTCTGGGTAAGGCGAAGGTAAGTGGGAAGTGAGTTCCAGGTTTTAGCTGCCAGGTAGGAGAAGGATCTACCTCCCATGGTGGTCTTGTTGATGCGAGGTACAGTGGCAAGGGCTTGGTTGGAAGAACGAAGCTGGCGGGAGGGGGTGTAGAAGGACAGTCGTGTGTTGAGGCATTCTTGTCCGATTTCGTAGAGTGCTTTGTGTGCGTGGGTTAGGAGCCGGAAAGTGATCCTTTTATTGACGGGAAGCCAGTGGAGGTTTTTCAGGTGACCAGAGATATGTTCTTTGCGCGGGATGTCTAATATGAGCCTGGCTGAGGCGTTTTGGATTCGTTGGAGTTTTTTCTGGAGTTTAGCAGTAGTCCCGTCGTAGAGGGTGTTTCCATAGTCCAGTCGGCTCGTGACCAGAGCGTGGGTGACCGTTTTCCTAGTTTCGGTGGGGATCCAACGAAATGTTTTTTTGAGCATGCGAAGAATGTTGAAGCAGGATGAGGAGACGGCGTTGACTTGTCTGTTCATTGAAAGTGAGGAATCCAGGATGACGCCCAGGTTCCGTGCGTGGTCTGTCGGGATGGGTGCTTTTCCAAGGGCTTCTGGCCACCAAGAGTCGTCCCATGCGGAGGGGGAGGTACCTAAGATGAGGACTTCTGTTTTATCAGAGTTCAGTTTCAGACGGCTGTGTTTCATCCATTCGGCTACTTCTTTCATTCCTTCGTGTAGGTTAGTTTTGGCGGTGCTAGGGTCATTGGTGAGTGATAGGATCAGTTGAGTGTCATCCGCGTAGGAGATGATGTTGAGGTTGTGTTGGCGGGCGATGGCCGCGAGGGGGCTCATGTATACGTTGAAAAGGGTGGGGCTGAGTGAAGATCCTTGTGGCACGCCGCATATGACTTCAGTGGCCTCTGACTTGAATGGTGGGAGACGGACTTTCTGGGTTCTTCCGGTGAGGAACGAGGTGATCCATTCCAGTGCTTTTCCTTGGATTCCGATGTTTCTGAGGCGCTGTAGAAGGGTGCTATGGCAGACTGTGTCAAAGGCTGCGGAGAGGTCTAGGAGGATGAGGGCGACTGTGTCTCCATTGTCCAGTAGAGTTCGAATGTCGTCTGTTGCTGCGATGAGGGCGGTCTCAGTGCTGTGTTTTGCTCGGAAGCCGGACTGTGAGGAGTCGAGGGATTTGTTGGCTTCGAGGAAGGCGGCGAGCTGGTTGTTGACAGCTTTCTCGATGACTTTGGCCGGGAATGGAAGGAGCGAGATGGGGCGGTAATTTTTGAGTTCGGTGGGGTCCGCTGTGGGTTTTTTCAGAAGGGCGCTGAGTTCAGCGTGTTTCCAGCTTTCCGGGAAGGTGGCGGATTTGAAGGAGCAGTTGATGGCGTCTCGGAGGTGCGGTGCTATGATGGAGTCTGCTTTGTTGAAGATGTGGTGAGGGCATGGGTCTGTGGGGGATCCTGAGTGGATGGAGTTCATCAGGCGGATGGTGTCCTCAGTGGAGATTGTGTTCCAGTCATTAAGGATGTTTGAGGGGGGTGAAGGTCCAGCAGATGGTTGGGTGGGTTGGTCTCCGGGTTGTTTGTCGAAGCTGTTGTGGATGTCTGCAATTTTGTTGTGGAAGAATGAGGCTAGGGAGTCGCAGAGGGCTTGAGAGTGGGTGATGTCGTTAGAGTTGGCCGAGGGATTGGTAAATTCCTTGACGATGTTGAAAAGTTCCTTGCTGTTGTGGGCGTTGTTATCTAGTCGTTCCTTGAAGGCGGTTTTCTTGGCCTTTCGGATCAGTTGATGGTGTATGCGGGTGGCGTTTTTGAAGGCGTCCTTGGTGCTGGTGGTTGGGTCTTTTTTCCAGGCCTTCTCAAGGGAGCGGCAGAGTTTCTTGGATTTCTTAATATCATCGTTGAACCATGAGGCCTTCTTGCTGCCAAGTTTGCTTTGCCGTTTTTTCAGTGGTGCTAGGATGTCGGCGCTGTTGGATAGCCATAGGGTGAAGTTGGTGGCGGCTTGGTCGGGGTTTGAGGAGTGGGTTGGGGGGTTAAGAAGAAGCGATGAGGAGATCTGGTCGATGGTGATTTTGTTCCAGTTTCTTTGCAGAGTTGGTTGGGGGTGGTTGTTGAGTTTGGGCTTGTTGTAGGTAAAGTGAACGCAGCTGTGGTCAGTCCAAAGGAGATTCGTGGTGTGGCTGAAGGAGACATGATTGCTTGAGGTGAAGATAGGGTCGAGAGTGTGATCTGCGATGTGGGTGGGGGAAGTGACCAGTTGTTTAAGTCCGAGGTTGGCGAGGTTGTCCAGCAGGGTGGTGGAGTTGCGGTCGTTGTTCTTTTCAAGGTGAAAGTTGAGGTCTCCCAGAAGGATGTAATCTTTGGAGGGGAGCGCGTGTGGAGTGATGAAGTCCGTGATGTCCTCACTAAATTGAGCGCGGGGTCCTGGAGGCCTGTAAAGGAGGGTGCCTCTGAGTGTGGTCTTGGGGTCGATGTGGATCTGGAAGTGAAGGTGTTCAGAGTTGGCGAGGTTGACGTCAGAGCTGGTTGAGATTTGGATGGATTTTTTATGGACGATAGCGATTCCTCCTCCTGTGTGGCCGGTACGGTCCTTGCGTATGATCTTATAATCTTCTGGGATGGCAATGGTAATGTCTGGGGCGGAGGAGGCGTTCATCCATGTTTCAGTAAGGAAGGCGACGTCCGGAGAGATGGTGTCTAGTAGATTCCATAGGTCAATGGCGTGCCTGTGGACCGATCGGGTGTTGAGCAAGATGCATTGTAGGTGGTTGGTGTCGTGAATCTGAGGTGTGATCGTAGCGGAGTGGTTGACGGTGCAGAAGAATTTGCAGGAGTAGCATGAGAAAGTTCCATGGGTGTGTCCAGGAGCGGCTTGGACGCAGTTGGGGGGACGGCCGGGGTTAAGGGCTAGGTGGGTGGGGGCATCGTAGGTAAAGCGGGAGGGCTGAGAAATGCGAGGGCCAGGGGGTATGGCGCTGGGCGCGGTCCAGGCGCGGACGGGCATAGACGGGCTTACCTTTGGCGCACCTTCGGCGTGTCCGTAGCGCGTGGACGCTGCGCGTGGGGGCATTGGCCATAAATGGATGGTGGAGGGGGCGGAGCGTGGGAGGGTCAGCAGCTGGGAGGCGGTAGCGGGGAGGAGGGGCTGGGAACAACAACAACAGCAAACAAAATGGAGTTCAGAGGGGAGGCGAGGCAGGGGCAGCAAATCGCCTGAGACACCGAAAAGTAGAATAACAATATATTTTAAGTTGCTGGCAGAAGTGCAGAAGTGAGCAAACACAGCTAAATGCAATGCAGGGCGGGCGGCGCTACAATTACATGCGCTATGAGCCAGCAGTTTTCAGATAACACAGCGCTAATTAGCTAAATGCAGGCGATACCGCTAATTCACTAAATGCAGGCGATACCGTGATGTCAATAAGCAGTGCGAAGATCACCAGACAGGCAGCAGCAGTACTGGGAGAGGAGCGAGGAGGGAGCAACCGGTCAGGAGCGAGTCCGGGCGGTCACAGGGGCTGAGAGGACGAGGTAAGCTCTGTGGGAAGCGATATTTACTGGGTGCTGTCAATAATTCCTAGTCTGAGTTATCTTCAGGAATTTGAGAAACTACGGGGCATATCATCAATGAGGCGATATAAAATTATCGCCGCTTTTGCGTCCGTTTTCGGACGAAAAGCGGTGATAATTTAATCGCCTAATCAGCAAGGTCACGCTATCGCGTGAAACCTTGCATCAGCGCCTGTTTACTGAATGCCCAGCTTTGCATCTCTAATGAGATGCAAAGTGGGTGTTCCTGCCCTGACATTACTGGAGAAATATCGCTAAGTGACATTTCTCCAATTAACAAGGGGCACGCTAACCTGCAGAGCGACAAGCAAAGTAGCGATAACCTCTGTTATCGCTACATTCTTTACGCCTGCTTCGAGATTTGACGTAGCCATGATATCCTATATAAGGTGGATATCATGGCTAAGTATGCCTCGCCCTATCATCAAGCTAAGGCCATGGGCCCGATTCACAGAACTAACTTAAGACAAAATCCTAAACTTACTACTTTTGGTATTCACAGAAGTTAGGATTTTGTCTTAAATTTGTCTTAAAACAGACTTAAGACAGACTTAAGACAGAATCCTAACTTAAGTCTGTCTTAAGTCTGTCTTAAGTCTGTCTTAAGACAAAATCCTAACTTCTGAGAATACCAAAAGTAGGAAGTTTAGGATTTTGTTTTAAATTAGTTCTGTGAATCGGGCCCTGTGAAATTATCGCTGGATTTCCAGGGATAATCTCACATTTGGCAGTTAGCGCTTGGAATTTTATCGCTTTTAAGATAAGCATTGCTAATAGCACGCTATCTCAATGATAAAATTCCACGTTACCCGGCGATAATTATCCTAGCGCTAAGTGCGCTTCTTAGCGATAATTATCGCCGGTCCTTGATGATATGCCCCATCATTCTGAATTGGTGTTTATTACACCAAACTCTGCTTTCTTTGGAATACGTGAGATTTTATCCCCCTGTAAATGTAAGCAGGTTTAACTTGATAAAATCCACTAGGGGAAACTTTTTGCAATGTGGTGTTTACCATAAATTTTGGATTTCCAATGTCTCACATTGAGTGCACTCTACTGGTCTGCATCAATGTTTAACTATGAAATGCACATAGTTAAATTGGCATGATACGCACGAGCCCGGAGGTTTAAACCACACGCCCAGTGAATTTGTTTTTTACTGCAGTGTAAATCCATGACGAAATGTGCAGTCAGAATAAAAGTTAAAACTATGGACACTGATGTATACAAACCATTTTTAACCATGGTTTGTGAATGAGGATACAATCAACTTTTGAAAACTACATTATAAAGGTGGGGACTTGCTTAGTTCCTCAGGTAAATGCCACTTTAACATCAGCTGCCTTTCACCATGACTCCCCTCCTGGTTATCAGTTTTTGATTACCCGGAATACACGTTTTCTATTTCCACACACTACTCCTGTCTTCCCAGTTGACTATTAGCAAATTTCAAAGAACACCTTTACCTGAGTCCCTACAGATTGTAGGCAGCACCAGTGGGCATTACCATGCACCACCTTCTCTTGACAGTGAAGGAATGCAGTTGAAGAGGTGGTAAGTAGAAGTGTTGCTTGAAAATTGCCTTTTCCTTTCAGGTGTAAATTGACAGCTTCCATACTAAGTCCTACAGCTCAGCTGCCCCTAGACTCAGTGTCTAGTGAGTGAGGCTGCAGTTAATTAGCTGCAGCAGAAATGCCTTCTCCAGGCTCGACCTTCTCCTTCTCCTGGGACATGAGAAAGTGGGGACTATAATGCCGAATGAAGTCTGCTCCTCACAGTGAACAAGTCTTGACAGGTGTATCCACCTTGTTTAGTACAATTAATGCCCCAATAACTTACCTGTATTCTTCATGACTCCTGGTCGCACCATGAGGTTAACCCTCCGCTTTGAGGCAGGGAAAATGCATGGAGTAATGTGGGAAATAGAGGCCGCCTATCCCTACCGGGTTACATTAAGAAGCGGGTTGATTCCCATCATCCTCCTGGATTTTCCTGTCTCTGACAGAGACGAGGAAAAAGGAAGAATGGAAAAAGAATGGAGCATGTCTTTATTAATAATATTTAATGGATTATGCCAATGTGAGAAACTTCCCCTGCTGAACTTGGGAGTAAAATACATTGAAGATAGGTTAAGCATTATGAGCAGTTGGGTTCCTATCAAACTGAAACTCAAGTACCCTTTTCAAATTGGATCTGATAATTAAAATTCTCTGCTGGGCTCAGAAGGTACTATTTACCAAACATAATGTATGCAGAATGAAGTAAACATTGTTTTATCACACCTACAGCTGTTTTTTGACTGGAATAAGAATTTTGCAAAGATTGATTCCAAAGATTGATTCCTGACTTAGGGAACTCACCTGAAGGCTAAGGGGTGAGATGTGTTGCAGCCGTGTGAATATGCGGTGTGACCAGAATGGACTGCGCATGTGCTTCTTTTCATTTTCTCTGTGATGTGGGAGGCTGGAGAATGTGAGTATTTGAATACTAACAGGAGCCATAGAACATTTGTGGGCGTTTTTTTTAGCTCCCTTGTGGAGTGGCTATAGCTGGTTACATTTATTTCAGTTTTAAATACTGCGGTTTGTCCTAAAATAAGCTCCAAGAGTGTTCACAGGGAAGGTAGCTCCTTCAATAGCAACCCTACATCTGAGTAGTTGTCGGTATATCCTTACCTAGATGACTGGTTGCTCCTTCATCCCTTGAAATACTGAAGGGCCTAGAGGTGGTGAAATGATGCCTGTCTCCCCACTGTTTTCTTCTCAATTTCTTCTGAATTGGTTCCATCACAAGACCAGAACTTTATTGGTGTGCACTTCTGAAAGGTTCTCTAAAATATATTTTTCACCAGGAGAGTCGAGCATTGATGTAGACGAGCTTGGTTTTGGGTCTATCCGAGAAGGACACAAATTCAGTGAGGTTGTGGTTCAAAGTTCAAGGCCTCATTGCATCATGCATATTTACAGTTTTGTGGGCCATCTATACCCTTTGTAGAAACACCTTCAAGTATACAGTAAACCAGAGACGCAGAACTAAAATCTAATGATTCTAGTAATACAGGCAATCCGAAACTCACTGAGATGGTGGTTATGTCCAATCTCTCTGGAATAGGGATCCCGCTGCAGACTGCGAATATCAAGATGGTAGCAACATATACCAGTGCCCTGGGTAGGGGAGCAGTATCGAAGGAACAGTCAACCCAGGCCTGATGGAACACAAGAAAGATAGATACATCTTCCAATTAGAGAATGCTGATGGCAGTGTTCAGGGAGTTAACTTTATCAGATGATAGAAAATGTGAAAAAGTTTTTTATTGTTTCAGTTAATTAAAACCATAACAATACATTTTGTAAAATCAACTACTCATTTAAAAATTCCTTTTGTATGGATAAATTCTCTATTAGTTCATTCTAAAACATTCTGAGTCTAGTGCAAGAATGTGTTGTTTAAAAACAGTTAAGCAATCCATGTAATTTATAGTTCCAAGAGTTCTGATATTTATACGTTATTAAGTTCAAAAGAGCCCTCTCACAGAACTACCGCAGTTATGGTGTCCTTATGTGGACAGGGGGCCTGGTTATGTTTTAGCGCTTGGGCGTGAGCCACAAGGAACTTTAATAATAAGCAGTTCAAACGAGTGTCTGTTGGGTTCAAAGTTGACATAATCGCCGATCTACACGTTCCTATGCCTCGTTCGTTCATTGCCTTTTTTAGGAAGACTGCTCGTGCTTGGGCTAAATTCAGGCAGATACAGACTAGATGAATAAAGTCCTCCTTGCTGCTTCCACATAGTATAAAGATTTTGGGTCCGTCATGCACCCAAATTGGTTGGTCCATGGTTGATGGAAAATTTCCCAGACGGAGCCCCATTAATTTTTGTTTTCTGTAAGCTGGAAATGTAATTGTTAGATATGGGGCTGCAGTGAGAATTTTGTAGTTTGATATGACCATCCAAGTGTGTTTTCTTGTGCTGAACGTGGCTTTGTCAAGTAGAAGAGAATGGAATTTCGTTGACTTGTTTATAGCTTGTTTAAACGCTGGGTAAGGCAGATTGAGTTCCCAGAGATTTCTTGTTCCAGTCTCGGTTATGGCCTTCTCAAGGTACTGGTTGTGTGGGGATTTAACATCATCTTTTATTTCTTCCCACAGTGCTTGGTGCAGTTCTGAGGTTGCCTTGTTCTGTTTCAAGCTGTACCAGTACTTTATGTTTGCGTACTTTCTTCCCACTATTTCATTTATTATTCCAAATTCTAATCTCGTCTGAGCTGGCGAAGCTCCCCATTGAATTTGGAAGGTGAATTTAAAGATGGCTGTCTGCATTTTATTGAGCAATGTCTCGTCTTTCCCGTGCAATCCCACACTGCCGTATTACAGGGTGGTAAGCACTTTTGCTTTTATCATTGCCGATAGAGGTTTGTATGAAGGCCCCGTAAGCTTTTTGGCTAAGGGTCTAAAAGCAAATGACAGTGAGTTTGCTCTCTGGGCAATGTATGTCTTTTGCTGCTGGTGGCAATGTCGATTATCAAAGTGGAAGCCCAAGTACTTGTAGTTGGTCACGGCCTCTATTTTTATTCCCTCCAGTTGGATGTGTGGGTTGACTGATCATCGTCTGGTGATGACCATTGTTTTTGTTTTTGTTGTATTTATCTCCAGGTTGTTATTTGTTATAAATTCCGCCAGCCCTACTAGTGACCTTTGAAGGGCAATCTTCGATAGGCTCAACAATACCACGTCGTCCGCGTAAGATAGATGAGTTAGGGATAAGGAGCCTAATTTGGGTGGGTGGGATGAGATCTTATTTAGGGTTGGGGCTAAGTCTGCCATAAAAAGATTAAAAAGATGCAGTGCCAGAACACAGCCCTGCTTGAGGCCTTTGCTGGTGTTGATTTGTCTTGAGAGCCGTGTTCGGTTCCCCAGTTTTACTTCCATCCAAGTGTTGGAATAAAGGAGTAAGATTCCTCTCAGTGTTTTTTCCGGGATGTTCCAACTGCACAGTTTTCTCCATCAGATGTTACGATCTACGCTGTCGAAGGCCGCCTTTAAGTTGATGAAATATAGGCGGTGGGGCTGTTTTTTCTGTAGATATTTGTTGGCTAACACTGAGAGAGACAGGATGTTTGTCATCGTCCCGGTCACTTTCCTGAAGCCTGTTTGGTTGGGCGGTATTCTCTTTGTGGCATCAGACCAGTTTGTTAGGTCTTCCAGGATTAGGGATGCAAAGTATTTCGCCTCCACGTCCAGGAGGGCGATCAGTCTGTAATTTGCTGGGGATGTTCTGTCTCCTCCTTTGAAGATGGGTGAGATTATGGAACCCTGCCAGCTTGATTGAATTTGATTTACCCTTTCTATCTCGTCAAATAGTTTTTTTAATTTTCCACTCCAAAAGTCCGGATCAGTTTTAAAGATTATCGGTGGTATCCCGTTCGGCCCTGGAGCTCCACTGCTGCGAGTATTCCTTAGAATTTTCCTTATGTCCTCTTCACAAAACCTTATGTGTTTGGGCTCGTTTGTTATCTCCTTCATCTCCCGTGTCTGAACCATGTCACAGTGAAGCCTTGTTATAAGGAGATCCCCTTCTGATGATTGATTTGCTCTGCGTTCTTCCTTCAGGTGTTGTGTTTGTCTGCGAGAGATTTTGAGTTCGCCACTAGAAATGGTGCTCGCTTTTCTTTGTTTGTCCCCTTTGTTGGTATTTTGTTGGTTTGCTTCTGTATTGGGCTGGTCAGGTGTTACTTGCGAGAACCTCTGTGTTAGTAGCGCGGCCCAATCCGCTTCTTGGACATTAGATGTTATTGAGTTTGAGGGATGGGTTAAACTGTTTATGATCCTCCAGAATGCGTTTGAGTTGGTGTTCTTTGCCGTGCAGAGTAGTCTTGCCCAGAAGTCATCCTTCAGAGATCTTTTATGTTCCCACATTTTCTTTTTGTACTCTTTCTCAAGGTTCTGTCTTTGAACCCAGTCTTTTGGGGATGTGGTTGTCTTTTTTAGTGCTCTGGCGTTTCTCCTTATTTCTATTTTGAGCTTTACCAGGTTCTTTGGCAGTGAGATTTTATGAGTTGGGGGCCGTGTTTTTTTTGTGATGGACTTAGTTGTTGTTAACTTTTTCGTAAAGTCCTCCCATTTTTGTATTTGGTTGCCTGTAATTGTCTCACTTTCCATTTTTAATTTCTGTACATTTGCCTGCAACTCATCGATGTTGGCCGTTGTCCAATTGAGTCGTTTCAGGTTAGTGGTAGAGGAGCTATCTCCCACTGACTTGGAGCTACGATGTTTGGTGAGTTTTAGATTGAAGTAAGTGTGCTGGTATGAGTGATCGCTTTTTGATGTGTATTCAATTGAGAATTGCTGGACGAATTGCAGTAATGGAAGTGAGACTGCTGTGTAATCGAGTCTTGAGGAGGTCAAGGTTCCTAAGTGAGTGTACTGCGGTGGATTATCTCCTGGGGTTCTTCCGTTGAGGAACCGCAGCCCAATAAATTCCAAGGTTGTTACCAATTGTTGACCGATTGGATCGAAACGCTCTGTTTTAAGCTGGCTTTGTGGTTTAACATTCCAGAACTCTTTGGCAGCACTTAGCATCTCATCCTCCTCTGGTGTAAAGATTAAATTTGAATTGAAGTCATCTGTTAGGATGACTTCCCAGGTAGGATAGTTATTTTGAATGTCCCTAATTGTGGATACTAGCTCATCCAGCTGGGCTTGTTTCTCTTTCACCTTTGGAGGTGCATAGAAATTAACCAATAGTACCGGAGCTTATCTGCCAAGTAGAGATAGTTTTAATATTTGCGTATTTGGCGCTTGCGATGCTATTTGTTCTGATTTAATATTGATTTCCGACGAGATATAAACTGACAGTCCCCCTTTTGGTCGACCGTAGGTGAATTTTTTTCTCGCAGGAATGCTAAAATGTGTATACCCAACAAGAGGTAGCCCCTCGAGTGCCCAAGTTTCTTGAAGGGCGATCATATCGCATGCAGTCCAGTTGTGGGGGGATAGGCCATCTTCCAGCCACTTCCTGGACCCGGCTATATTCCAGGACAATAGATGGAAGGTTTCCTGGCTGTTATCCTTTTCGCGTTTTTTGGATGGTCAGTTTTTCTTCTGTTTGTTCAATGTGTCTGTTAGACCGCGCCAATAATTGGCGTGGTCTTTGGGGTTTGGTTGTTTACCTGTATTGAATAGTGGATGAATTGCCGGTGGTGGGCTGTTCCCTCTTGCGTTCCGTAGTACTGAAACTGCCTGGGCTTTTTGTTCTAGCAGATTTTATTTTTTTCCTTTTTCCGCCAGTGGTTCTTCTAGAGGGCCTGGGTAACGTGGTTTTGCGTGCCTGGAGAGCCTTATGCCCCATGAGTCGAACCTCTCTCTAAAGGATAGTAATAACTGAGGGATCTCTGCTGTTCGCCATGTTGTTAATGTATGTTCCAATGGGTTATTGTTATCTTGCTTTCGAAATTTAACTGAAAGTAAGTCTGCGTTGGTTATATGTTGTAGCCCTTCAATGTTGGCATAGAGTTTAAGTATATTGCCCCTGTTGAGAATGTCATGCATCCCCTGCGTTTCGTATTCTGGGGTGAAGAGGAGTTGTTTGAGATGTAAATCATCTTTGCTAGACCAATTACCAGAGCCTTTCCCCGATTCTGGTCTGCAGTCTAAGCTGGTTCCACAGTGGTGCCAAGTCCCGGCGAGTATTTGTGTACCAAGTGCACCAATTGCCTGTGCACATTGGGATGTCATAGTCCGTGTGATCTGGTTGCTCTCTTTCGTCAAACCTCCGTTCGTGCCTGGGCTGGTCTGTGGGGCTCTGATATGCTCCAACTCAGTCCCCCTCTCTAAGGTGGCATCCTCCATGCAGTTCAATTTTACACTTCGGCCTCCGCGACTTAGTTGAATTTTTATGTCTGCGATAAGGGGTAGGGATTTCCCCCCCCCCCCCAACCTGGAGTTTCCAGTTTGGGGTTCTTCCAATGATTTTGGGTAATACATCATGGTTGTTGGTTGTATTAGCAGGCTGGTCTTGCATAAAGATCCCACATGGCGGGGGGTGGGGTGAGGTATGGGGGACGAGCTGTTTGGGGGGGGGGGGAGGTGAAGGGTGGGAAGGGGGACCTCGGATAGAGGCCTCTCAGTTGCCCGGGGATGTTCAGTGTGGAAGTTGGGAGGGGGGATTTGGGGTGTAAAGATGGAACACGAAATGATCTTATCATGATAAATAACGTATGCTACTGTGTTCAAAAGTTGCGTATAACCGGGGGTTGCGGAATGTTGACGCCCCCCCCGGATTGCCATACTGCTTTTCTTGATGATCCGTATGATGCAACAATAAAAAGAAATTTACAAAAAAAAAAAAAAAAAAAAAAAGATCCCACATGGCATACCTTGAGACCTGCTTTGTCTGTGGTCTAATTCTTCTGAGCCTTGTGGGTAGCATTTAGTTCCTTCGGGCCGCTTTTCCGGTTTCACGACGGCTTTTTGTCCGGCAGGTATTCATTTTTAGTTCACTGCCACCTCTCTGCATTTTGCTGTTGTCTCCGAGGGTGTAGGTTGCACTGGGGGGCCAGTTGAGTGTGATGAGCTCCAACTTTCTGTGCGACTGCTTTTTTTCGCAGTGTCATCTGGCTGTGTTGAATTTCCCATGCTCAGCCTCGAATGTGCGTCTCTGTTGTTAGATTCAAGGTAATCAAATCATACTAGATAGTGACAGTGGTAATAGAAATCATCATCTGGCACCAATTCAGGATTATGGATGACTTTGTCCATTTAGGGGCGTGGGCAGACTATCGTCAGTTATCACTGAAAACTTCTCATGTGAATGCAAATGAGAATGTTCAGGCACACCCTCTGGGTAGGATTTTTCCATCCTCCCAATCTCTAGCTTTCAGAAAATATGTCAAAGCTTTATGACTCAGTTTCTGGATCTGTTTGCCTCTCTCTAACAACAATTAAGTCTCCGGTTTTGCACAAGATACAAAGTGGAGGGTGCATGGGGTGTGGATGACTGTGAGTTGGCCCCAGGAGATCCTGTACAACTGTCTGCCTTTTCCCCTGATCCAAAAATGTCTAGCTCAGCTGAAAGGAATCTGCAGATTGATGGCTTTGGTGGTGCCTACCTGGCTGAGGGTATTTTGGTTTCCACTTCTCCAGAGGTTATCTGTGGATCAATTTTGGAAGATCGTGACACTACATCAGTCAAAGAAAATTACCTTGAAAAATGTTCCCCTTTCTTTATGGAAGGTGAAAGGTAACTGTTGGAGAGTAATGGTTTGTCAGGTCATATTGCTGACCCAGGTCTGCTGGATAACCTGCGCCCCATTTCACTATTACCTTACTTCTCTAAAATAGCAGAGAAGGTGGTGAACAAGCAATTAGTCACTCATATTAACCATCATAACCTATTCCACCCTGCGCAATCAGGTTTCAGAGCCACATACTCTACTAATGAACCAGCATTACTTTTCGCTACGGAGACACTGCTTAGGCGTGTGGATAAAATAAAAACCATAATAATGTATTGCATAGGAGTATATGAGCATGATGCAAACAGCATTTAGGTTTACACAGAGGAGAATGTGAGCTGTTGAAAGTGTGATGAGTCCAATGTGGAGCACAGTGCCAAGTTTGTTCGCCGTTTCATAGGTCAATGGATGACTGCTCTGCCCAAGCCTGAGTAACTGAGTTGCGAGGGCTGGCAGTCGGCCAACTACAAGGCAGGTTCCGAGGCTGGAGAGGAAGGAGTACTGCAAGGAAAAAGAAAATCTTTAATGCTAGTTGGATTGGACATATTTGAAAACTAAAACACAATTTAATACCTTCAACTGGGACTGTAAATTCATATAACCCACAGATCGCCTCATAGATAATGCTGCCACACTATTGTGGTAAATGAGGAGAGTTAGGAGGGAGCATCTAAACTTACACTGATTCTTGCACTTCTACATCATAGAGGTGGCAATGCAGCAAACTATGGAAAGTGTGTGCTTTCCCACCCCTACTGAAAGCAACACTCATAAATATATACATGGCAGAGAGGATGGTTGAGGAAAGTAGGCCGGTGCGTATTTTTGAGTAAGTGAACATAATGTAGTGTAGAGCAGGATTATTGGGCTATCGGCTGCTTACACAATGTCCTGATTTCCTCTCACCTGCATACAGCCAGGTTCTGAAACTGGGATGGTGCAGTGAGCTAAAAAACGGTGTTGGATCTAGCCCTGATCTCTTGACTGGGTGAGAGCTTTCTGCTTAATTCAGAGACTCTGTCCCTCACCACCCCTTGTTGTAAATATTTTTGTCCACCCTAAGCGTGGAAGGGTATTCTCAGATGTGAGACCCTTGCTCATTGCACCATCAGGATTCAAGCAAACCGGTCCGAAGACGGCTGTAATGCCAGAAACCGGTCCCCGGGAGCTTGTTTCCTTCCCAGTGTAAGAATTGGCTTTTGTAGTTTGGTTTGCCCTGTTCCCATCATGCACTGGGACAGGAACAGACTAATTTGCATACAGCCAGGTTCTGAAACTGGGATGGTGCAGTGAGCTAAAAAACGGTGTTGGATCTAGCCCTGATCTCTTGACTGGGTGAGAGCTTTCTGCTTAATTCAGAGACTCTGTCCCTCACCACCCCTTGTTGTAAATATTTTTGTCCACCCTAAGCGTGGAAGGGTATTCTCAGATGTGAGACCCTTGCTCATTGCACCATCAGGATTCAAGCAAACCGGTCCGAAGACGGCTGTAATGCCAGAAACCGGTCCCCGGGAGCTTGTTTCCTTCCCAGTGTAAGAATTGGCTTTTGTAGTTTGGTTTGCCCTGTTCCCATCATGCACTGGGACAGGAACAGACTAATTTGCATACAGCCAGGTTCTGAAACTGGGATGGTGCAGTGAGCTAAAAAACGGTGTTGGATCTAGCCCTGATCTCTTGACTGGGTGAGAGCTTTCTGCTTAATTCAGAGACTCTGTCCCTCACCACCCCTTGTTGTAAATATTTTTGTCCACCCTAAGCGTGGAAGGGTATTCTCAGATGTGAGACCCTTGCTCATTGCACCATCAGGATTCAAGCAAACTGGGCCGAAGACGGCTGTAATGCCAGAAACCGGTCCCCGGGAGCTTGTTTCCTTCCCAGTGTAAGAATTGGCTTTTGTAGTTTGGTTTGCCCTGTTCCCATCATGCACTGGGACAGGAACAGACTAATTTGCATACAGCCAG
Organism: Lissotriton vulgaris; assembly: GCF_964263255.1. NCBI lineage: Eukaryota > Metazoa > Chordata > Amphibia > Caudata > Salamandridae > Lissotriton > Lissotriton vulgaris. The sequence continues at coordinate 301,951,917 of NC_141685.1, forward strand.
GTTCTGAAACTGGGATGGTGCAGTGAGCTAAAAAACGGTGTTGGATCTAGCCCTGATCTCTTGACTGGGTGAGAGCTTTCTGCTTAATTCAGAGACTCTGCCCCTCACCACCCCTTGTTGTAAATATTTTTGTCCACCCTAAGCGTGGAAGGGTATTCTCAGATGTGAGACCCTTGCTCATTGCACCATCAGGATTCAAGCAAACCGGGCCGAAGACGGCTGTAATGCCAGAAACCGGTCCCCGGGAGCTTGTTTCCTTCCCAGTGTAAGAATTGGCTTTTGTAGTTTGGTTTGCCCTGTTCCCATCATGCACTGGGACAGGAACAGACTAATTTGCATACAGCCAGGTTCTGAAACTGGGATGGTGCAGTGAGCTAAAAAACGGTGTTGGATCTAGCCCTGATCTCTTGACTGGGTGAGAGCTTTCTGCTTAATTCAGAGACTCTGTCCCTCACCACCCCTTGTTGTAAATATAATGTAGTGTAGAGCAGGATTATTGGGCTATCGGCTGCTTACACAATGTCCTGATTTCCTCTCACCTACACTGACTGCATAGTTTTAACTTATAAAAAGTTGGTTCAAGCAGAAAAGGCTCACCACAATCGATTGTTGCAAGGTAACTGGATGTAAGATAACTTATTATCATAAGCACATTATGAAAATGTGGCGCTTATGATGGAAAGTATTGCAAAAGTTTGGATTTTTTCAAGGACACATACTCTGAGTAGTGTGCATAAAACCCATAGTTCTAATGAAAATTAAAGATGCAGTGCGACAAAAAACTGTGGAACTTCTCTCACCGCTAGAGAAGGAGAACTTCTAGGAACCCACTCCACTGTGATATCCTATGTTGCCACCTTGCTGCATATTCATTGCTGCTTGCAAATGTCTGTGGGATATGAACTACTTCTATGTCCCTGTGAATGTAGCCAATAGCAGTTGTTTCACTGCTCAAGGAACTTTGGGATATATTATCAACAACTAGCGATATTTATCGCTAAATAAGCATAGCGACATTTTTTTTATCGCCGCGCATCGCCGGATTTTATCGCAGGGATAACATGCTATTATCAACGTTTATCTCGGCGAAAGCGGCAAAATGCGTGAATATTGCTGGAAATCAAGCGATATTAAGGCATTATCGCCAATAGGGACTTAGCCTGAATATCCACCTCCCATTGGATATACAGGCTAAGAACTGGTCTGAGCAGGCGTTAGTTTTCAGCGATATTCGTGCTTAGCGTGAATTTTTTTGTCACTACGCCTGCGTTGATAATAGGCGATAGCTGTGTTAGCGACTGCTTTCAGTCACTAACAGATTGGGTACGCCCACTTTGCATGTCATTAGCGATAAATATCGCTGACATGCAAAGTGGGCCCCAAACCGCTCGCTATCACCTAAAAGCTGTCTGATGTTAGTGACAGCTTGCTAATTATCGCAAAAGCGGTGATAATTTCATTTTGGCCCCCTTGGTAATATGCCCCGGTGTTCTTGCTACTACTTAAATTCTCAATGTTCTTTGAGCCCAGTGCATCCTTACAGCTTGTGAAGCACAAAGAAAAATAATTGCATGAGAAATATTAAGACGAATGGCCCACAGATTCCTTCATGCCAATAGGTAGATGTGAGTCAGGATTTCTGTTCTCCCCTAAGAGTTCTGTTGTCCCCCAGACCAGTAGAGATAGACTGTGAGTCTGCACAAAGGATCTACCCCAGGATTCAAGGATCCCTGTATTTGAAGTTCCACTGCTGTCACAAAGTCAAACAAATACCTGAGCTCCTCTGCAGGGGTATCATGGATGACTTTAGAATAATTCACTCTTTATCCCCCGGAGAGTTCTTTCCACCACTAGACTTGAGTGAAGGAGAACTCTGGGGAAAAGGGGACAGGAAGAGATACAGTGGCCAGTGGTAGCACTAGACAAGGGTTGGTTACCTAACAGCATAGAAATACACCAATTACTTCAGATATTGTAGAGGATGTGAATTGTATATTCACAACCACTTTTTCCACTAACCTTTATGCTATCTGGACTTTCTTGGTTGCCTGTACTTTGTTACCACACATATATATTCCTTCTAGTAAATCTCTGTTTTATAACAAAAAGTTGCTTAGAACAAAGGGATGAAAGAACTGGGTGTTGCAATTGCACATTAACAATATTCCCTTCCCTTCTTTACTCTTTTTTAAATGAAATTTTGATTTATAAGTCCAGCAGAAATATAGTGACTTGAATGGCATTAAAAAACAAAAACATGCAGGAAATAAACTTGCCCCAGGTTGTAGTCATTTTCAAACAAATAATGTCATGCTGCCATGATTTAAAATAATCTCCAAGTGAAGGATATGCTCCAGAATTGTTTCCATCAGCCCAAGAGGAAAAGGGAGCTTTCAAAGTTATTTTTCCATTTCATATTAGCAGGTCCTGAATAAGTCTGTTGACCTTTGCGAACTCACTTTCAGTTGAGCAAAAGAAAACTTGATATCCAAAGGAAAAAAACAATTCAAGTCAAGCAGCTGAAATAAATCACCCTTAATGTCTTCACACTAAATGAAAAAACTCATCAGAAAAAAGAGTGTTGTGTTCACGTTCAACGTAACACTGCAGCAGCAAAGACTAGACAACATTTCATTTTTAAAAAGAACTTCAATATGGCACTTGAACTTGTGCAACAGTTCAGTACTGCAATTCCTTTTAATTCTGCTTCGACAACTTCTCCAAAGGCGATCCCTGAACTGGTATTTAAGGATTCATGTCTTGCTGAAAAGTGTAATTCAGGAAATTATCTTGACTAAAACAACAGATGACTCTTAGTTACGTTTTCAAAACATAATTTCCTAAAACAACCAATACAGAAATGTCATAAATTACAACTGCTGGATTCCAGGATCAGGCAGTCTGGTAAAGCCACGCTGATGAGAAGTCTCTGCGTAGCCTTTGCTCTACACCTGTGTTCCTTGGCTTAGATTCTGCTCTTCGTCTCTGTGCCTGGTTCTTCATGTGAGACAATCTTCTAGTTGAGATGCAAGTTTATCTTCTGAAAAGTTTTCTGCTTGTGGTGCATCTTGGTACTACTTCTCCAGAATAACTTCAAATAATTTCCGTTCATCCGTGAAAATCTTGGACCTCTTTCTGCACTGCCCCTTTCACCAAGTTATTGGAATTATGCTTTCCCTTCTAATGTTGTGCTTTTACAGCTGTCTCTAAGGCCTTCGCGCAGAGTTAGTTACAAATCTTGAGTGAACATACGTTTCTTTCCAGTGCCTCAATTTGTGGATTTGTAACAACTGCTTATTGTACATTGGAACATAACCAGTTTCACAATGATTCCCTTTTCTCTAGCAAGATGAAGTCTGCCATTAATATGTTGGGGGCCTCATTTATGAGGCTGTGCGTCACTTTTACGCTGCCGGTGCGTCACTTTTTGTGACGCACCAGTGGCGTAAAAAAGGCACCTTGTTGCGCCATAATTACAAAGTAACGCATCTAGGTAGATGCGTCACTTTGTAACCCCCTGCGCCACATTATACCTGCGCCAGGTGTAATGCATGCAAGGGGGGCGTATTGAGGCAAGGAAGGGTCGTAGAAGTGACGCAGTGAAATCTATGAGATTTCACTGCGTCACTTTTAGGACACCATTGCGTCAAAATCTTGCGCCTGCCTCACAGCAGGCGTAAGTATGACGCAGGCCCTTTCACGTGGGGCTTGCCCCATGTGAAAGGACGCATTGCTGGAGTTGCATCACTTTTGTGACACACTCCAGCAATGCGTCACTTTTGCGCTTACAGGTACGTCAGAAATACTGACGTATCTGTAACTCCTTGTGCCATGATGCGTCATTCTGAAAATATGACGCATCATTGGTGTCGCAAGGAGGGCGCAGTGAAAAGTGACGCATCGCTGTTTTCACGCAGCGATGCGTCGCTTTTCATAAATGAGGCCCTGAGTGTTTACTATAATCAACTTTTTGCTTTAAATATTCTTCGACATTCTTTCAGTTTCTGTGGAATGTTACCATTCATATCATGTGAAATCGATGTATAAGAAAAAGTGTCATACAATCGAAAATAATGTAAAAGCAGAAAGTAAGATTAATCTTGTATTTTGTGTAGTATACTAGAGCCATCACTTGTGATAGATTGCAAAACACCTGAGAGAGCAGCCATTGAGGAGATAAGCTATGCAACTACAACCAATGTGCCTTCTCGCATATTCCTAGCCCCTTCACCCTCTTCGCTGTCCGTATTGTGCACAGTCATGAACATGTTGGCTCTGTCTGTGGGGAAGGAAACTGGTGGATTGCATGTCATCACTGCAGCAAATTGTGGATGTACAGGTTAGTGGTAACCTGAGTTTGACAACACCTCTCCTGAGATATTTCCTTCGAGTACAGCCCTGCCATTTCTCCATGAACATTAGCAGAGGGATCATAGCACCCCCTTCAGAATGTGCCCTAGCAGAACAATTCTAATCTCAAGCTAGAATCTAAAACATGGGCTTTTTATACTATTACGCTAGGTAAAAATGTGGAAAGAAGAAAATATTTGCAAAAATACGCCAGCTGACAGTGTTTGTTTCCCAGGTGTTTGTGAGAATATGGTGTGAGAATTAAACACATGTAATGCATAATATGCAGTGAGATGATACAGTGAGAATTCTGTTTCCCATAGGATCTATGCGTATTATTGCTAAACAAAGCATTCACAATGGAACAGATCTACAAGTTTACGTAAAATAAAGAAAATAAATAATTAATGCCATACTAATCTTAGTCTAAATAGGTTTAACCTTGAGAGGAGATGCCCAGTGTTTCTTCAGTTTCTTGGAGGAACTGCTGCAATGACAAAGTTTCTGTAAATAGGTTTTCCAAACAACTGTAGAAATACTAGGTCGATAATGGCTGTGATCTTGAAACTGACAGAATTTTCAAGTAAATTCCAGTGTTATCGGCCTTTAAATTGCTACTCGATGTCTTTTTTTATCATATTCTGTACACTTGCTTTGTGCACCGAGGTTCTGTAAGTCTTTTTGATCATAGTCTGTGCACTTTCTCTGAGCGCTGAGGTTGTGTTGGTCTTTTTTGATCCTATTCTGTGCACTTGCTCTGAGCACTGAAAGTCTGTAAGTCTTTCTTGATCCTAGTTTGTGCACTTTCTCCGAGCATTGAGGTTCTGTATGTGTTTGTGATCAAAGTGTCTGAGCATTGAGCTTCTAAGTCTTTTTTATCATAATGTGTACACTTGCTCTGAGCATTGAGGCTCTGTTATTCTTTTTGGTCATAGCCTGTGCATTTGCTGTGAGCACTGATGTTCTGTTAGTCGTTTTGATCATTGTCTGTGCACTTGCTCTGAGCATTGATGTATGTGTTTATGATCATGGTTTGTGCACTTGGTATGAGCATTGAGCTTCTATGTCATTTTGATCATAACCTGTGCACTTTCTCTGAGCATTGATGTTCTGTTAGTCTTTTTGATCATAGTCTGTGCACTTGCTTTGAACATTGCCTCCAGTAGTCTCAACATTATGCAGCCTTTGCAATGGGGTGGCATGTTGGTGCTCTAACAGTCTTCTGGCATGTGAATAATACAAATGCTCATACCATTGATCATTGCAGCCCTGCATGGATTTATCTTATGGAGGAAACATGTTTCTGTTGCTCTGATACCTACCGTTGCCGGGATCTATACACAGATGTTACCCCTTGTAGTCGGAGCCCTGTGTCCTACTGAAAGCCTTACATAGGTTTTGTATTAACTGTTTCATATAGGTCAGAATGGCTAATCTGGCATACATAATTGCAGAATTCCATAATTGGGAAAACGCACAGGGTCCCTAGAAGTCTGGACAGATGTAACAGAAAGTGGCAGACCTATCAGTATTCTTTACTTTCTGGGTGGAAGAGGGCAAGCAGTCCAAGGCTTAACGCAAGAGAGGGTGTACGTGATGCATCTAGTTGCAGTGTGATATGGCAATCAAAGCCACAGTAGAGTAGCCATTTCCAGCCATGATCTGCTTTTACAGTATAAATGGCATTTGCTTGCAAAGCTGTCCTGTTCAGCTAGCTAAGATCATATAGAGAACACAGAACCAGACCAATATGTTATGTTAAGAGGATTTATAAAGGGCATAAGGTCAGATATGGGGAGTTTCATAAATAGGGAATGTTCGCAAAGCCTTCAAATACGGGCACTGTAAATCAAAATGGAGGATTGCAAACATTCCCGCCTAAATTGGACACTTTGTAGCTCTTTCTTTATAGTAAAATGGTATTCACAATTCCAAAGGCTTGCAAAGACTAAAACGAAACAACAGAAAATAAATAAAGCAGTACAGGATCAACGTTGTACCTATAAAATATGGGGACAGTGCTCCGAAGTTCAGGATCTGGCCACTTGGCTAGATAAGAGGCTGCTGGACCTCTGTGCTTGGCTGGTCAACTTACCACCAGTTTTGGGCGCTAGAACGGCCTCCGGCGAGATTTTCTCAACACAGGCAGTCACAGGTAGTCGTGGGCATTAAGAGAGCTGCTGCTCGAGCTGAAAATCTACTCAAGCAGCAGCAAAGAAGCAGCAGCCTCCGGTGCTCCGCGTGGTGCTATCCACGCTGATTTTGCAGCATGGAACAAGCTTACTGCACTGAAAATGACTGCGGGCAGCATGACCAACCGTTTTGCTTGTGGAACTCCACGGAATCACCCCAAGGTATATGTTCGAGCCGCGATCAAAGTGCATTAAAAAATGTATGGGAAATGTGGGGGCCCTGTTGAGCCCATGGCAAGTTGGCTGCATCCTAGTGCAGCTCTGCTGGCTGGGAACCTAATCCAGCAACAATCCGGGCCAAATGAAGGCATCATAGGCCCAGAACGTAGGGGAAATATTCAAGATCCACCCCTGCATGGAATAAGCCGAAAAAGAACGGCGGAAACCCGTCTGAGCTGCGGCAGAGGCAAATTTAATGGCTCGAGTCGGCCCATAGAAAATGGCGGACATGCGAGCTTATTGGTAAATGAAGGTCGGGGACGCGGCACTGTGACGGTGCTGAGACGCTGCCTGAGGCCTCCGCGGGCCGACCGGACCTGGAGGGGAGCTGCTGAGGCCCGAGGTGGTGACATAAGGAGGCCCCTGACCATAATGCGAACCTTAAGGGACTGAACACTAAAGATGATCGGAACAGCATCGGACCGCTGCAAGTCCAGAGGTGAGGCCGCGGTGCTGCCCTGGGTCTCCCTGGCGCTCGGCTGGGTGGCGTAGGCTGGTCGGGTGGCTGCTGGGGGGCGGAAGAGGTCTCTGGCAGGTGACTGCCCCACTAAAGATCTGCCTTTGTTTTCTTGGGACTGGCGCGCAACCACCTATAGGCCCCCCATGGGGGCCCAACAGAGCGCAAAGCTGTGGGCTGTGAGAGGTAGGCGTTCTGCCCTGCGGAGGTAAGAAGTAAAGAAAACCTGGGCGACATACAGCGCGACTGAAGTAAGGAACATTTACTGGCACTTTGCAGAATTTAAAACACCCTAAGGACACAAATCGACGGCCATCATCCGGCCATGGGCTGCCTGAGCGAAGTGTACTAATGTGGTGGCACCCCTTTTTAGTGCTATGTGATTCCAGCCTGAGACAGAAATCAATGTGAATATGTAAGTCATTATTTAAAACTTTCACCACATACAATATGAGTTAAGTTGCTACAAAATGCACAACAAGGTTTAAGATAAAAAGGTCCATCCTCAATATAGATTATAGTAACCAGGGAGCCACAGAATTGAATCTTGGTTGGAGCAGTGGAGAATAGTGACTTATGTATTTTCAGTGCTATGTGGATCCAGCCTGAGACAGAAACCAGTGTGAATATGTAAGTCATTATTTTAAACTTTCACTACACATGGTAGGAGGTAGGCTGCTACAAAAAGCACACAGAGGTTTAAGAAAAAAAGTCCATCCAGAACATAGATTTTAGTAACACCCAGACTTTGGGTAGTGCATTTATTTATATAACTGTCCCTTAAAAGCACACACTTCACAGAGTTCAGCTGGTAACATCCCAGCAATATCAGTCAGAGAGAATCATTCTTAGCCATCATGAAAGTTCATGTGACTCCCTCAATTATAGCCCAATATCAGCTTCCAAGCACCCTTTACATCTGCAGGTTAACCAGTTGTACAGATTTACATTTGTTTCAGGCAGCAGACACCCTTGCAAAAACGCCTGCTTCTATTTTGTTTATCTGCCTGTCTCTCTCTCAGCTACAGAGCACTGGAGACTCCCTGCCTTACACTTCAGCTGAAGCATTTAAACTACCAGGATTAACTGTCCCAGGACAACTTTCTTTTCACAAAAAGTAGAGAAACTGCTTTCCTTAAATTAAAAAAGTATGGGCACATGGGGCCCGATTCACAGAATCAACTTAAGACTCAATACTAAACTTACTACTATTTTGGTATTCACAGAATGCACTTACTACTTTTGGCATTCACAGAATGCACTTACTACTTTTGGTATTCACAGAATGAACTTACTACTTTTGGTATTCACAGAAGTTAGGATTTTGTCTTAAGTCTGTCTTAAGTCTGTCTTAAATACGTCTTAAGTTTGTCTTAAGACAAACTTAGGACAAAATCCTAACTTCTGTGAATACCAAAAGTAGTAAGTTCATTCTGTGAATGCCAAAAGCAGTAAGTGCATTCTGTGAATACCAAAAGTAGTAAGTGCATTCTGTGAATACCAAAATAGTAGTAAGTTTAGGATTGAGTCTTAAGTTCATTCTGTGAATCTGGCCCATGGTGCCCCTCCGAACCAGCCCCCTTTGATCTCTGTGTTCAGGAAGTGTGAATCTGGGGGGCCTTATTTACAATAGAATGGCACAGCGTGGTATCACAAGCAATTTTGCAGCGCTAAGTCATACGATTCATTTCTGTACTGACGCCCGCGCTAGAAAAGCAGCCTAGTGCCAACACAGGCACCCTTGCACTATGTTGAAAGGGTACATGCATTGCAAGGATTATTGATTTTGTGCAGAAAGGGAGAACCAAATCTATCAATAGAGGCAATTTCCTCCTTCTGTGAGTGCTGCAGAATGCAGCTCACATAGAAAAAGAAAAAAGAGGCAAAATAAGGATATTTCTCCACGTTGCGTTACCCTAATGACACCCCTGGGGTGGTGTTAGAATTTGACGGATTCCCAGGTGAATGATTCCTCGTAAATCTGGGAATGATTCAGATTCCATGGGTGTTGCATGGGAACACCCACAGCAACCCCCATGGAAGGGTTTTTTCACGCAGTGTTTTGCGTGAAAGGGGCACATATTTAAAAGGACACATGAAGCCACGTAAAGTGACTTTGTGTGGCCTTGTAAATATGCTGCAGCACATTGTTCCACCGGATCGTCAAAAAAGTGATGCTCCGGCAGCGCTTAAGTGCCGCTAGGGCCTCATAAATGAGGCCCTGAGTTGTTTATTGGCCCTGATTCTTTGTGTACCATCTGTAAAAGTGAAATTAAAACCCCTTTTTTGGATATGTGTTATGAGAAGCTGTGGCAGTTGGAAGCTACTAAAGCTACGAATGTTGTTCACTCTTTACTTCTAACTTCAGAGGCAATGCAGTGTTATTTGTCTGCAGTCACTATTTCTGTGTACAGAAGTTTTAGGCTTAATACGATATTTTTAATGTAGCATTGCTGCAAATGAGTGAATTGTCACAAGATGTTCCTTTGTGCCCTGGTGCAGGATTGCCACTCAAACTACTTTACAATATGTGTTACTTTGTGAAATATATAAGGAGTGACAAGCATGTTATATTCTGCCATTATTGAGGAAATAAGATTTTATATAATGCAGTCCCGCTCTGATGTTCAGGTCATCTTCTTTTCCATGATATTCTTATATAATTATATTGTAAGGTTTAGGAGAGGGATACATCTTAAGTAATTTATATACTTGATGTACCGTTTGCTCCTTTATTTTAATATTTTAGTGTTATCTATGAAAATTTGAAAATATTCAAAGCGACCTCCCACCTGGGGTTTTTGTTTGTTGTCCATCTGGAAAATGTTTCCTTGGCTACTGGAGGCCTTTTGGATGTTGCTGCAATAGCTGGGTTTGTTCAGTTTGGTTATGATGATGAGAGAGTTAATAGATGTTTTGAAGGAGTTGAAAGGGAGTTGGGGTTGGATCCTCAAGATGTTGAGAAGATGAAAACGACCAGCCATTTCAGTAGATGCGATGGAGCAAGCTGGTCACTTGCAGGAATTGTAGTTACACTCCAAAGTTCTAGGATGAGTGAGGATAGGGGCTAGCAGAGGGGTGTAGCGGGTCAGATACTGTGGTTAGAAGCGGGAGACTGTTGAAGAACCCCTGAATAAGCGGAAACACATAATTTCAGATTTTGCTGAATTTAGGATATGGGAGCGCAAAGCCATCCAGTATTGCGTGTCCGATCCAGGCCACAGTCCTGGATGGGGGAAGAGAGATGAAGGAAGAGAAGGAGAGGAAGAATTGGGGGTCATCACTAAAGAAGCGGTGTAGGCAGAAGGAAGCAATGATTTTGCCAAGTAAGTTAGCACATAGTGAGGAAAGGAGTTAGTCAACGTCCGAGCCCGGGCGGACTCCCACTGATTTGGAGATAGGTGAGAACTTAAGTGTGCCTTTCTGGGAAGTGGCAGCAGTCCGCAAAATAGGATCAGATACCCCAGAGCTATGTGGTGGAGGCCAAGGAGAAGAGGGAAGTGTAAAGTGGAATTCGACAGTGTAAAGTGGGGTGTCTCTCCTTGTGAAATGTTGTGGATTCAGGACAGAATGGTATTGTTTCGTCCTTAGTCCCTTTAGACTGCGTCAATATGAGATTTGCTTATCTCTGCTCAGACTAATCTGCGGTTTTCGGTGCAGCTCTTCGAATCTATGCTGCAATCAATTTATTTTAATAAATGCTGAAAGGTGTCAGCATGCTGCTAAGAATAATTTCTTCTTCATGGTGCAATAATTTCATTGCATGTCTCAAAGGTCTTCAACTATTACAGTAACTACGCATTACAAATTCTTAATTTGCAATTAATATTAATTTAAACAGCATGTGAATTGCCACATCAGCACTGGTTGCGTCCCTTGAGAGTCATTTCTAAAGACATTTATTTCTATGGCCAAAAACAGACACATGCATTCACGCAATCACACACGCACATGCATGTACCCACATAAACTTAAATAAAAGCCATCTGGGATTTTTATAAAATAATTACAATTTCCAGAGTAATTATCAGCTAGCTATCACTAAATGCAAACATATGTTAGTAAATAAAGGTTTTATTTACCCCCTTTAGTGTGGGTGTTGGCCATTGGCGCACTACCTTCTCAGTGCGTCAGTCGGCCATTGGCCGACATTGGATGGACACATGAAGGCAGGCCTCTGGTGCACTGCACCTGAGGGGTTCCTTTAATACCTTTTAAACCTGGGATGCTCGGAGAGAGCATTCTGAGCAGCGTGAGGTATTTTTTTTTCCTGAGTGTAATCACGATCAGCACGCAGGTCGCGCTGATGTCATTACACTAAACTGAAAGTATAATGAGCCGATGTGCTCGTTTTACTTTCACTGCATCAGTGCTCAGTGGGCATATCTCATCCCCTGAGCACAGACTGGGGTGGGAGAGGATCGTTGGAAAGGGTAGAATCTCCCCTTTCCAACGATATCCCTCCCCAGTGGATCCCTACTTGGGTATTGCCATAGGAGAGTGATCCATAAGCAGGGACCCAATCACCAGGGATTTTGAGGTAGTGGCCACTAGGGCAAGGATTTGTGCTCCCTCATCAACATTCTAGATCAGTCTTTGGGAACCCGCCCTCCCTCCCCCACCCCGCCCAGTGTGGCAAAAAGCACACTAGACACCAGGGTCGAGCTTTCAAATAATTACAGGGGGTGGGGGTGCCCATTATGTCCATGACCCTTAAAACTATTGTGACAGTTTTTCTGCTCCTACTGGGGGGCAGATGGGTTTGATTACCCCAATCTGCCCCCTGGGGGGCAGAAATCCCACTAGACATCAGTTACATTTTATTTTTTAATACAGGAGTGGAGGATGCCAACCATGGCCATGCCTCCACCCCAACAAGATGTTGGGGTGGGGCTGATTGGGGTAATTACTCCTGATCTGCCAACTGGAGGGGGGGTAGAGGCTGAAGGCCCACCAGATATCAGGGTCAATTTTAAAATAAATATCGAGGCGGGGGCTGCCCACTATGGGCATGGCTATGTTCTCACCCCCAAAAACTATGGTGACAGTCTTTTTACCCCATCATGGATGGCAAATAGAGTGATTACGCCCAATCTGCCCCCTCCGGGTGGTGGGACAGAAAGCCCACTAGACATCAGGGAATGTTTTTTCTTTGTTGTTGAAAAAATAGAGGGGTGGGGGTTGGACATTTCCCCTGTCCAAGAAGAAGCCTGACAGTCTTTCTGCCCCCCTTGAGGTTGATTGGGGTAGTTACACCCAATTTGTCCCCCCTGTGGAACAGAAAGCCCGCCAGACACCTGGGACCACATTTATGCAGTATTTTTGGGGGGAGGAAAGGCCCTTCGGGGCATCGGGCCATGCACTGCCTCACCTCATGGCCAAAATAATTTCTGCCCCCTGGGGGTAGATAGGGCGTTGTATCCAAGTAGGGAGTCAATCCAGAATTGATATTTGATATAAGTTTATTCTCAGAAAAGATACAGCACTCCTATGCTAACAGAGTGTCCTTCTCTAACTCAGCTGCAGTCTCAACTGTTCAAGCAACTTCAGAGGCTTCAAGCCATAACATTCTAAATTGCTAGGTAACATACTCAACATGCTTAACCAATATAAATCTTAGTAACAGAAACACAATACATCTGAATGAGTGAATAAATGAATAAAAGAAAGAATATATTATAGGGGTATTCACCCCCAATATACCCCCAGGGGTCAGAGAGTTCACTAAACAGCAGGCATTTCAAAAAGAAGCCAAAACAAACAAATTGGGGCATGGCTTAACCTTGCATTGAGCCATACCTTGTCCCCAAAAGGGGCAACATTTTCTTTAAGTCCCCCAGGAGGCAGGTAGGAGCTTTGCCCCAATTGGGGGGTTTGCCTCAAATATGCCCCTACGAGGTATAAAGTTCACTTGACACCACTTGATTTTGCCTTTGTGGCAAAACAAAGTGGTGCGGGTGCTGCACTCTGGCATTGACCACACGCCTACCCAAACAAAAAGGAACAAACCTGTATTTTTGCCATACCTACCCCCTGGGGAAGACAGAATATTTGCTCCAATCTGTCCCATGGGGGGCTGAAAGCCCACTGTATATAACATATTTGTAAATAAAATAATAGGGTGAGTTTGGCCCATCTTTGCATACACACCAACCTCACTCCTAAAGCCTCAACAATCCTTCTACTTTAGTGGAGACTAGGAAATCCCATCCCAATGGCAAACTTGAGGACATTTGATTCCTTCGGCTGTTGTTTTTACATTTGTGACAGGTGACTGTGCTAACTCCTGAATATCGCTTCAATTGCAATGGAAAAGGGCTGCACTTGTTCGGCTTGCGTAGCCTCCTACCTGAGAAAATCTACCAGACCCAGACAGTTCGGGAAACTAGACACCCAGGGGCATTTTCTTACCCTCAATGCCCTGCAAACCGCAAACATTGACTAAAAATACACACTTTCCTCACGTCTGTGGGAAAAACTTCTAGAATCTGCAGAGAGCTCCAAATTTTCTACCACTCAGCATTCCTGAAGTCTTCTGATAACAATTGATCTCTACACATAGTGCTATAGGGCCTTTTGTGTCAACGTCTCTTGGCTCAAACAGACATGTGAGGTACCGCGTCATCCGGAGACTTGGGGGAATGCTGGGGGGAAGGAACTTTGTTATTTCCTGCTGATTTCAGAAGACCGCTGTTATCGGGAGACTTGGGGGAATGCTGGGGGAAAGGAACTTTGTTACTTCCTGCTGATTTCAGAACCTTCCATCACAGAAATGAGAGGAAAATTAGTTGTGTAGTCAACGTTTAAGGTTTTCAACAGATTCTGGGTAAAACAACCTGGTTAGAGCCTCTTAAGGCACCCCACTCTGGACTCCCCTAGGTGTCTAGTTTTCAAAAATGTGCAAGTATGCTAGGTTTCCATTTGTTTCGGCTGAGATAGGGCCTAATATCCACAGCTATCCACTTTGAAAGAAAGGGTCAGTTTTCAGTGGATAAATGTTATGCGTCCATGTTGTGTTTTGTGCCATATCCTATTAAGGGCACTAGGCCTACCCACACAAGTGAGGTACCACTTTAATAAGCACACATGTGAGAGCATAGAATAATAGAACATTTGTAATTGTGAATTGGATTTTGTGTTTGTTCCTTCCAAATGTAAGCCAGTGTGTAAGAAAGAAGAAATTTTAAAAAACGCACTCTAAATCATATGCTAGTAGCCACAAATTCGGAGAAGCACAAATAACCACTTCATTTACACTCCATATCATATGCTCATTTCAGAACATAATAGTTTTCCTTGATTATTTTTCACTTTACATAGTTCACCATATGAATCCGTCTACAATCGTACATAATGGAAAAACATTGTACGGTGCAGCTCAGTTGTTGGCTCTAGGTACCTTGGGTTTTTGGAGAACCTAAAAAGCCTATATATCACCGAAACCATAATGGTCTAGCAGATGTAATGGGATGTTGCTTTTTTAAACCAGCCATTGTGACAAAAAGTTACAGATGAAAATGTTGTTGCAAAGGGCCACTTTCTCCTACTTATTTTCAGTACTTCTTTATTTCAATAGTCACTTACTTTGGGAAAATCTTGAGAGATATGGGCATATGACCCCCTTGCCGAATTCAGAACCTTGTCTACGGTACAGAAATCTTTACTGGAGCACTAGTGGATTTTACACTGGTTTCCACCACAAAATGGAAGTAGGATGAGAGCCCAAAAAATTGTTTAAAAAATGGGCTACCTCTTTGAAAAAGCCATACTGTGGTAAAATAATTAGATTTTTTATTCAGCTCTGCATGTCACTGAAGGATGGGAAGATGGTGACTTTAGCACAGAAATCTGTTTATTAATGCAATTTTTAGGAAAAGATTGAGACACTTTTACCCAGCTAACCTTTTTCCTATTTTTCCCAATAAACTCAAAATGTTGCTATATTTTGCTTATTCTCTCTTTTCCCTCCAGGGAAATCCACAAACCCCAGGTTTTTTTAGAATCCTAGGCTGTTGAAAAAAGGACACAAATTTGGCATGAATACCTTATGTGAAAAAAAGGTTATGGAGTCCTAAGCGTGAACTACTCCAAATAGGCAAAAAAGGGTTCAGATATTGGGGGTAAACCCCAGCAGTTAACGGGTTGTGAACCAATAGTCAAGGCCCGCCGACACATTAGAGTAGCATCCTTCCAAGCCAGGAAAATGGCCCTATTTACTGCTCCTGTGGTAGTAAAATGCAGCAAAATCAGGGTTCGATGGACCCACCAGAGGTCTGAGTGCTGGTGTCGCTGCACAGGATGCACCAATGGCAGCTACACCTCTGTGCTTATACTCAGTCCCATAAGTTAGATCCATACATAATCAGAAAATAGAATTAGAAAGAATGAGCGAGAAGGAAAGAGAAGTCAAAGGAGAGGAAAAAAGGAGTGAGATTAGAGAGGAAAAGACGCCGGGTTGACAGAGAGAACAAATGAAATAGAGAAAGACCGGAAGAGGAAGTGGGAAGAAAGAAAAACGAGGGAGATAAACAAAGTGTAACAGAAATAATAGCTCTGCAAAATGCAGGCCCTACAGAAATAGTAGATATAGCATTTACATTTTCGCTCCTACTAACTTTTAAAGTTCTGATCTGCAACGTCCTTCTTATGCCTAGATTAATCGCCTTTGGCATGGCTTCCTCAAAACAATAGAAACAAGCATTAGCAAAGACAGTTACTCTATTTTTAGTATACTAAGGCATGCATCAATGTGAGGTCATGCTACATCTCTTACCCTTGTGTGATTGATAGAGTGGGGCTGGTGTTGATCCCTTAATGGATTTTGGTGCTACTTGCTGGACCTGTTTCTCTATTGAGCATTTAAATGACAATTCAATTTAGACCCTTTGGGCCCGATTCACAGAACTAACTTAAGACAAAATCCTAAACTTTCTACTTTTGGTATTCACAGAAGTTAGGATTATGTCTTAAGTTTGTCTTAAGACAGACTTAAGACAGACTTAAGACAAAATCCTAACTTAAGTCTGTCTTAAGTTTGTCTTAAGACAAACTTAAGACACAATCCTAACTTCTGTGAATACCAAAAGTAGTAAGTTTAGGATTTTGTCTTAAGTTAGTTCTGTGAATCAGGCCCATATAACCTAATTGATCCTACAAAAACAACAGAGAAGTCTTAAATCTTAAAGGTTTATTTCACATGGTGCGTCATACAGATATCAATTAATTTAGTCAAAATCAATTAATCAATAAATCAGAGTGCAAAGCTTGGTTAAGGTACAGAATCAATCAAAGAAGTCAATAAAGTTCAGGTCTGCAAATTACAAGGTAAATAATAGGAGAGCAATCTGGCACAGATTCTACAGCTTAAGTCAGTAGGAAATGGCTCATTCCAAATCCAAAAAGAGTACACCATTATAGGGTTCCAAACTATGGAGTTAATGCATTTAATACAGAAGTACACAGTTCCCGCAAAACAGACCAATCAGAAGTAAACAGTATGAAAAAGTTGCAAGCAAATACATTTAGAAACTATCTCATATTACTAAAACATGGAGCTTCTGGCATCCACCACCTGCACAAGATACATTATTGTTGCATTGTTCTGCTAAAACAGCTAGGAGACAGCTTTTGGGAAGCAGTTGTACTAAAGCACCGTTTAATATTTGCTTGAATGTCATTGTCTTGCCTCTGAAAAGTTTGTCTAACATTATTTTGCTGACACCTAAAAATACGAGTTTGTCCACGTGGTACAGGTCATTGGAGTAAACATCACAAACAAGATGCAGTATAATGCCTAAAATGTCTATGTTAACCTGAGTTCGGGTGTCATTAGTGTAATGCATTAAATTTTCATTAATGAAGCTCTGCATGCACAAATGCTGTTGGTAGGTTAAAGCTAGAGCTATTGGCTTTGCTAATGTTGTGGAAAAAAGCAAAATCAGGATTTCATTATAAAATGCATTTAGGAGAGAACAAAATAAAAGTGACAAGGATGTTGACTTGTGCAATCACATTGACAAAATGACCTATAATTATGTGAAATGTAGGGGTGGGCTAAATATTCTGTACGGCCCGTTGAATTGGTGGAATTTTGGCAACTCTGTGTTATTCTAGTAGTACGGAGTTCCGGCCAAATTCTGTCCATCATGCATTGCAGACTTTTTTCTAGTGTGCAGCTTCAGAATGGTCAGTTGGCATGCACAAGTGAGATATGGCATCCCCTATTGCAATTTGTGATCACTAGAAAGGCATCTGATGAGATTTTATCTTACAGGGCGACCACGGGCAGCCGAGACTGTTCATGGTCAGATGGCTGTCAATCAAGTAGAAAATCAACTCTAGTGGCAGCAAAATCACCTTCGGTAGCTGTACCCTCTAGCGCACCTCGTGGTGCCGTTCATGCTTATTTTTCAGTGTGGAACGCAATCCCAGTGCTAAATCACAGTGCGAGCAGTACAGCGTCCCTCTTTCCAACTATAGGCGGAACTCCGCCAATCTCGCAGATTTTTTATGTAAACCCACAGAATTCAGCATAGTCGAATTCTGCGAGTTCCAACCACCCCTAATGAAATGGCAATACATCATGTAATAATATATTTTAATGTGACATGAGTCGATTCATCAATTTATGACGAGAGGATGCATTATGCGCTAATAAAAACACAAAACAGAAATACTGTAAGCAACAGCTGCTCACATTCTGGTTAGTGTACTGTACCTGTGCTATAATTTTGCAATGAGCAGTGGCATAATTAAGCAACATGGCATAATGGCGTAATTTCAGTAATATTGCATACCAAGAGTGACACAAAATTCTCAGAATTATGGGAATTATGCCTACATAATTTGTATTTCGTCCAGACCTCTAAAAATAGTGCCTTTTGCATTTCAATTGAAGAATGTTTGAGATGCTGATTGGTGGATACACAAAACAGTCAATAGCACAAGATTAGATAGAAATATATGCATGTATATCAAGCTCTGTATGGCCGATGCTGGCATGCTTCCAAAAGGCCGGTGGTGTCGTACATGGAGTAGTCCACTGACCACTCGAAGTACAAGATAGAAAAGCTCCTGTATGTTTTAACTCCACAGAAAGCACAGCACTCCAATCGTGGCTCCTTAGAATTTTATTCAAGATGAACGCTAGTCAACGTGGTCCGATTGTTTCTCACAACCTTGTTCACGACAAAGGTACATCTTCGGTTTTTCCATTATATACCATGTGACTATTCCAACACAGAAACTGACAAAGATTTCACACATCAGCTACAAAACGTTCTAGTAATTACAGTTACAACTTGATTAGTATTTAGATTTGTATATCGCGCTGTAAAAATACATTGTATAGTATATTCTACGAGACTGATATCGCTGAAATATTTTCATAGTATACCTAAAATGCAAGTGCAATATACTATTTCATATGTGGTAAGTACCCCTATAACTCATCATAGTATACCTAAAGTGTCAGTGCAAATATACCGTTTCAAATGTGTATACCGTAAGTACCCATGTAAATCATATGAGTGTTTCCTCTAAAGTGCATATGCTAGAATAATCTCTAAAATAACAATCATACCAGCACTTTCCGGCAAATAAAATTACTGTGTTACTACCTCTTCACATGAATCACTAACTATTATAAAAAAAAAATACATAAAAAGTGCAGAAAATACAAACAGATATACATACAGGGAAATATGCGGAATGTGGGCAGGCTACCCTAGATAGGTGTATAATTCCTCATCAATATTGAAACCACGAGGTTCCATACTATCTAATTCCAACATATAGCGGGTATCCAGCCTCCCTAATGCTCTTTCTCGATCCCCTCCTCTTTTCTTTATAGGCACATATGCTAGACAGCTGTATGTGAGTCCAGTCGGGTCACTATGATGTACCTTTTCAAAGTGCCGAGCTTCCGGGTATCTTCTATCTTTGTTAACTAATGACCTTAGATGTTGCAAAATACGCTGATGTACTAGGAACATTGTGCTCCCAAAGTATTGTTTAAGACAACAGCATTCCAACATATACACAGCAAAAAAGCTTTGCATGTTAAATGGCCTTTGATTTTCAACGTTTTCTTAAACGGGGTCAAGATTTTAGTTCTGTTTTTGCCATATTTACAGTCTTTGCACTTTAAACACTTAGTAAAGCCTTCTTTTCTTGCTAACCAAATTGCCTTTGTTTGTACAGGTGCCAGTTCACTTATGACTAACTAATCTTTAATGGATTTGGCTTTCCTGAAGGTCAATTGCGGTCATTTTGTTACCATTAATCCTAAAAGAGAGTCATTTTTTGTTCAAATGCCAGTGTTTAAACTGAATTATACGCACGTTTTGATGCTTGATATTGTATGTGGTAATAAACCTGTGTGACACTGGTACTCTGTCTGAGGTTTTAGTGCTAGTCGGGCAAACAGAACTCACTCTTTTTTGTGCTTGTGCTCTATTGGATGATGACTGTAGGGTTGCATCAGAGTATCCTCTTCGTTGGAAACACTTAATCAGTTGTTGTTCAATGTTCTCATATTCTACATCCGTGCTACAGATTCTCCTGTAAGCATGGGCGAATTTTGCGAATTCGCAATCCGCGAATTTGCGAATTCGCGATCCGCAAAATTCACGAATTTGCGGATTTTTTTTGCGTGTTTGCAGGGTTTTTTGCGTGTTCGCTGGGTTTTTTGCGTGTTCGCGGGGCTTTTTGCATCTTCGCGAGCCACTTGCATAGCGAAGTTACCCATGCAGTCATTTATGGGAGAGGGAGGTAGAGAGAGATAGATAGATAGATAGATAGATAGATAGATAGATAGATAGATAGATAGATAGATAGATAGAAAGAGAGAGAAAGAGAAAGGGAGAGAGAGAACGAGAGAAAGAAAGAGAGGCCGGATCTCTGAAGGGCCAGATTCCTGAGTTGCCCCTACAGAACATACAGAACATACAGCTTTTTATTTTTAGCAAAATGCATATGAAAATTGTGCTGTAAAGGTCTCTTTTAGTTTAACCCCTCCTGACAACTCAAAATGGGTGTATTTGCCATCCTCTCCCTTCTTCCTGTTTTTTATATCTGTAAGTGCTTCCTGATGAGGTTTAATTCCTTGGATTGGTGCCTCGTTGCCTACTTGTAACTATTCTCTGACCCTGATTCAAGGGTCAGAGCAGGGTCAGAGAATAGTTGCAAGTAGGCAACAAGGCGCCAGGAAGCAATTAGCAGCAGGTGTCCAAGTTGAAGTTAATTTGTTTGTAACCCTTTTGTAAAACGTTACAAAGAAATTAGGTTCAACTTTTGCACCTGCTGCTGTAACCCTTGCTTGGCTGAAAATTTGTCCCCGCTGATTCGCGGATCGCGAAATCACGGAAAATCCACAAATTCACCCGCGAAACGGATTTTACGCCCACCCCTATTCTCCTGGCTCTTTATAACTCACCATAGAGAATGCTTTAAACCAGAGGGACAGGATGGAAACTTCCAGCATGTAATATCATATTACCAGCTGTTGGTTTACGATATAATGTTGTTTCTAGTTGTAACCCAATGTGACAGTTGAACGACCGCACCCATTTTACTCATTCGATCTACAGCGTTTGATGAGAGACACCTCTTCTGCTTAGAGAGCTTTTTTGAAAAGTTGTTTTGCTTTGTACACATATCTTATACGACACACAACATGCAACGATCATCTTGATCAATATTCATGGTCTGTACATTAGCCTTCCACGAGTGATTGCCATGCATCTCAAACATTCCATCAAAAAACAAATATGAGTAACACGATGTCCCTGGTGTGTGTGTGTGCTAGGCCTGGGCGTAGTTTGCGTAGCAGCACTACACATAGCTTCACGTAGTATACTTCGAACTTCAGGTAGTACACGTAGTCTGCATAGCATAGCTGATGACACTGTGTACTTGTCTGCACTGTGAAAAAACTTGCAAAATAATTGCAAATGGCATCATGCACAGTGCCAGTTATGATAAAACAAGTATCTCTATCTTTATATGCTAAAGTGCATAATGTACTTTCACAAAAGTGAAACAGAAAAATTAGCAAGCAGTGAGAGAGGTGATGATTTTGGGATCCTCCCTAACCTAGGGGGAGTACCAAACAGATGCCTTGAAAACAAAAAAAGCACATCTTATTGAACGATTTGGTGGCGGTCCCGTCCGCTTAGGACCACAGCAAGCACAGTTATTGGCAAAAAAACATTCCCAACCAAAGGCCATGCAAAGCATGTGATTAGCAGTGGACAGTGAATATTATATAGTATCCAATATCAAAATAATTCTACAAAGAGCTGCAGTTCACCTAGTCGTTACTAGATGTCCCTCGTGAGTCAAATGCAAAGCATTGAAATTATTCTTACATCAAGCTGCAGTTCCACTAGTCGTTACTAGATGTCCCTCACGAGTCAAATGCAAATGCTTGATGAAAGGGTTTCAATGGTTTTGCATTTGACCACCCCTTGTTGTAAATATTTTTGTCCACCCTAAGCGTGGAAGGGTATTCTCAGATGTGAGACCCTTGCTCATTGCACCATCAGGATTCAAGCAAACCGGGCCGAAGACGGCTGTAATGCCAGAAACCGGTCCCCGGGAGCTTGTTTCCTTCCCAGTGTAAGAATTGGCTTTTGTAGTTTGGTTTGCCCTGTTCCCATCATGCACTGGGACAGGAACAGACTAATTTGCATACAGACAGGTTCTGAAACTGGGATGGTGCAGTGAGCTAAAAAACGGTGTTGGATCTAGCCCTGATCTCTTGACTGGGTGAGAGCTTTCTGCTTAATTCAGAGACTCTGTCCCTCACCACCCCTTGTTGTAAATAAAGTTATAAGCAAAACAAAAAATGCTCTTCCTATGAAAACTCTGTCCTAACTCTATAACTACCTACTTGCAACCGCCAGTAGGAAATAAAGACCAAATTAGAATAGTTCCTTGATTCTGTCAGCTTTCAAAACTTCTCTCTATTACTGTCTTTCTAATTTTCCATATCAACAATTTTATTAATATTCAAGTACACATACAAGTCAGAAATGCAACGTATTCTATCCACACACTTTCTAGAACATTCTACAACACATGGAGGTTAAAAGTTCATAAATTTTTTAAACCTAACAATATTTTTTGCAACATTTTCTCGAATATTTAACGGCACGTGCAGATTAAAAGTTCACGGTTGTTTTAAGTTCGAACACTGCATTCCAAATGCAAGTATCAGGTGTGGCTGAGTTGATCAAATTTTATCCTATAATATGTACTCCACGTTCAAACTGCTTTTTCTTCACCAATCACAAAGATGCTTTTCCACAAAACGAATGTGCACCCTAATTTTAAAAAACAATGCTTTTCATCTCCCAATCAGGTATCTTTTTGTATGTGAAAAAAAACTAGTTCCCCATCTTTAAACATATCTCTTATTCTACGGAGGAACTGTATGAGCTACAGACATCTTTCCATACCTTCAAAATCCTAGTGTGGATCGTAGGACATAGCTATGTTTTTTGCTGTAAGAGGTATGCAGAACAGAGATGTATTGACTTAGACCTAAGTTTACAGAATGCGGACATTAAATGGATTGGACAGAGAGGATTGAAGTAACACCAATTGTTGCCTTTGGTTAAAAACTGTTTGCATCTCCAACACCCTGACCTCATGATTGTGTACTGTGGTGGAAACAACCTAGGCACATTGACTGGGGGTAGGTTAGGAAATGCTTATGAAGGACACCTTTGGACAATTGATGTTACTTTTGCCTCAAACTGTCTTTGTATATTCCAATATATGCCAAAGACAGAAGTGGAAATGGTCCAAACAATTTTGTCCGTAGATTGAAAAATCTCGGAAGAAAGTCAACAAAGCTGTGTCTGCATACCTCAGAGACCCCAAAATAGGCTCCATCTACAACAACAACATACGTTTTGATGTGGCGGATATATACAGAAGTGATAGTGTACACTTTACAGATCAGGGAAACTGAGTTTTCCTGAATAACTTGAAGCTGTGCATCCGCACTTATATGTAGCTCCAACTAATGAACACAAGGGCTCTTTTTAGAGCCACCCTATAACTTACAACTTAGGCCCGCTATTGTAGGGCCAGATAATGGCAACTCCTGGACCCTCGGCAAAATGTCTGGCGCAGTGGCCAGACATCTCACTTTGCAGCACAGACCTCTCGCTTTGATCCCCGGCCCTACTCACCCATAAGGGTGCTCACTTCAGGAGCACTGGGAGGAGCGGCGTACAAGGAGCGATGACCTGAGGAGCAGCGGACAGGCCAGCGGCAGTGCGAGCAGCGGAGAGGCGGACATGTCACGGGGGAGGAGCGGCGGCGGACAGGCGGTGAGGAGCAGAGCTACGAGGAGCGGTGAAATGAGGAGTGGCGGCTGAGGTAAGGCTCCGGGGACAATGTCGGGGCAGGCGGGTGTCGGGCCCGGCGGGGGACGGGGAGCTACAACAACACAGGCGGTGAGGAGCAGAGCGGCGAGGAGTGGTGAACTAAGGAGCGGTGGCTGAGGTAAGGCTCCAGGGACAATGTCGGGGCAGGCGGGTCTCGGGCCAGGCGGGGGACAGGGACTAACAAGGTGCAGGTGGAACATTTTGAAGGTAGTACTGTCCGACCTCCATTGACTCAGGCCAGGCGGGAAAACAGATCGGCTGAGAAAAGGCAATGTCGGGGCAGGCGGGGGCACAGGCTGCTTGCCAATGTCGGGGCAGGAGGGGGTAGGGGAAGCCTGAATGCTCGCAGACAAGGTCGGGACATTCTGCTAGTAAGTATATATATATATATATGTATATATGTATATATATAGATACGCCAACGTTTATCGTTTATTGAAGAATGTGTGGGTGTAACATATGAATTTTATCTTTTTTATGTATTGTACTTTTATGATTTAAGTGTTTAAATCGAATAAAGCTTGTTTAAAAAAAATTTTTAAGTGGATGTATGAGTGTCTGAATGGATGATTTAGTGGGTGTGTGACTGACTATATAAGTGAGTGACTAAACATGCCTTAGTTAATGCATGGGTGAATAACGAATCTGTGTGAATATCTGTATCAGTCTGTCAGTTGGTGTGTAAGTGGTTGCATGGGTTGGTGAGTAGCTTAATGAGTGTCTATATTGGTTAATGATTTGTTGTCTGAGTACCCGTAAGGGTGCCTGAGTGTCTGTGTGGATGGGAGGGAAGTGTCTGCAGCTGGGTCTGGTGGCTCAGTTGACTAATGCGTCCACTGCAGGGGCTTGTGTTCGATTTCATGGTCACAGGTTCAAATTCCGGTGAGTCCACTCACCCTTTCATCCATTTGAGGTTGATAAAATGAGTACCATTGAGTTGGGTAACAATAAATATATGTAATTTAGCACCAAGATACCTATGGGTGAACGTGCGCTTTACAAATACACATGTTATGTAACCCTGAGCATAACATTACGCTATGGGAACATGCGTAGTTTGTACTAATTCACACTCCGCAAATATCACGTAGTGTAGCATCTAAATCAACAACATCCTCAGATGCAATTTTACATGCTAAAAAGCATATAACCAATTCACAAAAGTGAACTTTTTCAATGATAACATTCGGCAATGAGAGAATTGGTGATTTTGGGGTCCCCCCTAACCTAGGGGGAGGAGTACGCAGATGCCATGACACAAAGAGCATAAACAAAAAGCACATCTTGTTGAACTTCGGTGGTGGTCCCATCCTCATAAGACCACCCCAAGCACAGTTATTGGCAAAAAAACAATCCCAACCAAAGGCTCTGCAAAGCATTATGGGACGCGATTAGCAGTGGGCAGTGAATATTATAGTATCCAATATCAAAATAATTCTACAAAGAGCTGCAGTGCAACTAGTCGTTACTAGATGTCCCTGCTCTCTTTGCCACTGGATTAAAGATAGCCTGGCTGATGAGGGTTATGAACCCGAAACCGGTCCAAGGATGCTTGTGTCCGGCTCAGGAAAGACATGGCTTGGCAGTTCGGGCCGGACTGTTCCCGTGAGGCACAGTGTCAGTCTGATTTGCATATGGCCATGTCTGAACTGGGGTGACGGAGTGAGCTAAATAATGGTGATGGTTTAAACCCAGGTCAGTTGACTGGGGGTGAGTGTTTGATTTGCTCAAACGCTCCGTCCATCATCCATTTTTGTATACACATCCTAGCATCATATGCTTCCAAGAACCTTTGTTAAAATCAATTGATCCAGTGTTGCACTGGTAAAATCAATTCAACTAAAAATGTATCTTAATTTGTAGGACAGATGATGTCTGTGGTAAATATGCCCTGTTTCCAAAAGTACTGCAGTGTGTGTGACCAATGGAATGGCAATTTTTATTCGTTCATCAGTCTACATTACCTTAAGTACCAGTGCAATTGAGTGGATAATTTGCCTTTTTCAAAGTCCTACCAACTTAAACTGAGTCTGGCTACCTCCTCTCACCACGAGGCACCAGTATATTTTGAAACTAACATTTTGATCTTTTCTAGTGTATGTGTTTAATTTACTTCCTAGTTCTACTTAGTAACCCATCCCACGTGGTGCGGTAAACTGTAGTTAAAAAACACAGTTAGGGTTCCTGAAGCCACCCATCCCACGTGGAGAGGTAAAATGAGGTTCAAAAACACAATTAGTGTTCCTGAAGCCACCCATCCCACGTGAAGAGATAAACAAGGGTTAAAAAACACAATTAGGGGTCCTGAAGACCCCGTCCCACGTGGAGAGGTAAACTAGTGTTAAAAAACATATTTGGAGTTTCTGAAGCCACCCGGCCCATGTGGAGAGGCAAAATGGGGTTAAAACACACAAATAGGGTTCCTGAAGCCACCCATCCCACATGGAGAGGTAGACTAGGTTTAAAAAACACAATTGGGAATCCTGAAGCCGGCGGTTCCATGTGGAGAGGTAAACTGGTATTAAAAAAAAATTAAGGTTCCTGAATCCACCAATCCCACGTGGAGAGGTAAACTGGGGTTAAAAAACACAAATGGGTACCCTGAAGCCAGTGGTCCCAACTGGAGAGGTTAACTAGGATTAAAAAGCACATTTGGGGTTCCTGATGCCATATTTCCCACATCGAGGTTTAAACTGAGGTTAAAAAACTACAATTAGGGTTCCTGAAGCCAGCGGTCCCACGTGGAGATGTAAACTGGGGTTAAAAAATACAATTAGGGTTCCTGAAGCCAGCGGTCCCACGTGGAGAAGTAAACTGGGGTTAAAAAATATAATTCGGGTTCATGAAGCCAGCGGTCCCACGTGGAGAGGTAAACTGGGGTTAAAAAATACAATTAGGGTTCCTGAAGCCAGCGGTCCCACGTGGAGAGGTAAACTGGGGTTAAAAAATATAATTAGGTATCATGAAGCCAGCGGTCCCACGTGGAGAGGTAAACTGGGGTTAAAAAATACAATTAGGGTTCCTGAAGCCAGCGGTCCCACGTGAAGAGGTAAATAAGGGTTAAAAAACACAATTAGGGGTCCTGAAGACCCCGTCCCACGTGGAGAGGTAAACTAGTGTTAAAAAACATATTTGGAGTTCCTGAAGCCACCCGGCCCATGTGGAGAGGCAAACTGGGGTTAAAACACACAATTAGGGTTCCTGAAGCCACCCATCCCACATGGAGAGGTAAACTGGGGTTAAAAAACACAATTGGGCATCCTGAAGCCGGCGGTTCCATGTGGAGAGGTAAACTGGTATTAAAAAACACAATTAAGGTTCCTGAAGCGACCAATCCCACGTGGAGAGGTAAACTGGGGTTAAAAAACACGAATGGGTACCCTGAAGCCAGTGGTCCCAAATGGAGAGGTAAACTAGGATTAAAAAGCACATTTGGGGTTCCTGATGCCATATTTCCCACATGGAGGCTTAAACTGAGGTTAAAAAACTACAATTAGAGTTCCTGAAGCCTGCCTGCGGTCCCACGTGGAGAGGTAAACTGGGGTTAAAAAATACAATTAGGGTTCCTGAAGCCAGTGGTCCCACGTGGAGAAGTAAACTGGGGTTAAAAAATATAATTAGGGTTCATGAAGCCAGCGGTCCCACGTAGAGAGGTAAACTGGGGTTAAAAAATACAATGAGGGTTCCTGAAGCCAGCGGTCCCACGTGGAGAGGTAAACTGGGGTTAAAAAATATAATTAGGGTTCATGAAGCCAGCAGTCCCACTTGGAGAGGTCAACTAGGGTTAAAAACACAATTAGGGTTTACGGAAGCCAGCAGTCCAAGGTGGAGAGATAAACTAGGGTTAAAAAACACTAATGAGAATCCTGAGGCCAGCCTATGTGGAAAGATAAACTTGGCTTAAAAAAGCACATTTGGCGTTCCTAAAGCCCCACATCCCACGTGGAGAGGTAAGTTGGGGTTCCTAAAGCCAGCCTTTAGCATTCCTGTATACAGGTGTTCCCGCCTTGATTCCTCCTCTCAGTGCCTTGATCTTTTCATTTGCAACACCTGAGGTGTGATAACACAGGGTGCCCTTGGAATGCCTTTGAGGAAAGACTGGCTCTAACTCTACTACAATTGTTTTCTGCTCAATTTCTATTCTACGGGGTCATTTTTTAGGGCTGCAGCAAAAAGTCAAGCTTTAAGCACTGGGGCGCATATTATCAAGGACTGGTGTTAAAATTATCACCGTTTTATCGTCAGGAAACTGCCAATAAAACAGCGATAATGGGCTTGATAATACGCCCTTGTTAATTCCCATAGAAGCCCATGCTCTGATGTTAACATGGGCTTCTATGGGAATAAACAAGGGCGTATTATCAAGCCCATTATCGCCGTTTTATCTGCAGTTTCCAGACGATAAAACGGCGATCATTTTAACACCGGTCTTTGATAATATGCCCCTGGATTCTGCAATTCAGTCTTGCACACAGTAGTCCACCAGATGAAACAAATAGGTAGGTTTTTAGATTGTGTTTCCCATGTTGCAGAGATTTTTCTCTGCTCTCACACTCAGCTACAAGATGTTCCAGAGTTACAGCCAATAATCGCCCACTATTGGGAGATTTATTGCACATCGAAAAGGTTGTACCTCGGAATATGATTGACACAATTATTGTCTGACATAAATATCATGCCCTAAATAGTGTTTACAACGCTCTGCTGGACTCTGTTATTAACTCCAATGGGAAAAAATGCTTGTAAACCATATGGGACACTATATTTTTGTCCAACAATATTTAGGTTAGGATATTCCGGTACCATACTCTTGCAACTGCCAGCTGGCATTTGGATACAGATCTAAGTGTTTGGGTCAGTCTGTACTGTCCTGAAAGGTAGTCAGACCAGAAGGCTTTATCAAGTCTCTTCACAATGGACCAACAGTAGAGACCCTGATCCTGACTGATGTCCTAATTCTGAATTGACTTAAACTGCTATTGGTGCCCAAGTCTGTTCTATAACCCAGGTTAAAGTTCTGCATTTTGGAGATTTTTGCCAATACCAATAGGCTGGGTAAATAGAGGGCATGCATTGATTGCAAGACCCTGAATGAGGAATATTATGCGCTATTGGTGCATTTTGCCACATTCCAGCAGGCTTAAAGATGAATGGGTGGCAAATAGCTCACCTGGTAAATATAAATTCCCATGCAATCTGTGTTTATGAGATGTGCAGTTTGTGCCCAGGGGGCCATGTAATTAGTTACCCTCCTTGAATTGGAACTACAGTCTTCCCACGTTGTTGAAATGTGGTCCCTTTTAGTTATCCTTAACACCATCCTGCTGGGTGTCACATAGTAACTATAAATGGATGTTTAGTCACCATCGTTCTTTGTATAAGTAGCTGCCCAGTGCAATCCTGACCAGTGTTACTCATTGGAAGATAGAGAAAAGCATTTTGGGTGTTTCTCTACATTATTATCTCACACAAGGAAGGGTCTGGAGGGAGCACTGTTAACCCAAAATGATCCGTACTGCTCCAATCTAGATAAATAAATATACACTATGTACGTGGGTGAAAGGGTAAAGAACCAAATTGTATCTTTATCTTTTATTATTAACCTCACCCCGCGTACTCCCCTTCCCTCACTCCCTCAACCCGCCCACCACTTCATCATTGTGTCAGCCGCCGCTGCCATAACACCAACCAGATGTTTCAACCCAGTGTCATGCCCTGAAATAGTTCCCCAGTGTGGCAGCAAACAGAGGGACCACGTGATCACAACATACAAAAAGGCTGGTAAATACAAGATGGACGGATGGTCGCTGGTTCTGAGAGAGCAGCGTTGCAGAAAGGGGAGGTAGCTGCACATAGAGGGGCCCACTCGTTGGTCACAATATGCATCAAGGTTGTTGTGTACAAAAGGGAGAGTTGCTCGCTGGAGCTAGAATGGGTAGCGTTGCAGGAAGAGGAGGTAGCCACACACAGTCCATACCATCGACATGGAAGAAAACTGACCTGATTTTACTGGGAGGAGTTTGAGAGGAAGCTAATGTTTTGAGACTATTATATGTCTCTGGGGCATAGGCTTTGCAACGATTTTTTTATCGCTAAGCATCGCCGGAAAATGTCGCTGAGATACTTGCTATAAGCAACGTTCATCTCCAAAGCGATAATTTTTCCAGCGATAGGGTGAATATCGCTGAGAATACAGCGATATGCACGCATTAGCGACAAAATGCTCTTAGCCATGTTATCCACCTCCCATAGGATAACATGGCTAAGAACTGGTCTGAGCAGGCGTTAGTTTTTGGCGATACCGGGAATATTTCCATCGCTATGCCTGCCTTGCTAATAGGCGATAGCGACGTTAGCGACTGCTTTCAGTCGCTAACATGTTGGGTACTCCCACTTTGCATGTCATTAGCGATAAATATCGCTGACATGCAAAGCGGGCCCCAAACAGCTCGCTATCGCCTAAAAGCTGTCGCTTAAATCAGTTAGCGACAGCTTGCTAATAGAGCGATAGAATTTTCGCCGCTTAGCGGACGAAAACGGATGCTAAACCGGCGATAATTGCCGATCGCCCCCTTGGTAATATGCCCCTGAGTTCTTTAACATGTGTAAAGGGCTCTTGGGTCTTGTTCGTGCTATAAAACCTTCAGATGTATAAATACATGAATTGCACTCCCTGCAAAGCAGTCGTAGGAAAAGGTAGCAACTTACAAAGCAGTTGTAGGAAAAGGTAGTAACATACACGGCACAGAAGTTTGAGGATCGGCTGGATTCACTCCTTTGGAGACGCGAGCAAGGACGAGATGCTGGAAAGGACCAGCGGAGGGCCAGTTGCAAAGGTACTGCATATTGACCTTGAGAAAGCTCCTCTATGTGCCCTACTATGGCTCTACCTGCAGCTGTGATTGGGTTTCCTTGCTCTCCCGCCACTTTAGGTGCCTGGAAGCTCACAGGGTGTCAGGGCATCATGGTGCCTGGCACATCGCTAGCTAAATTGTAAGGTCAGGAATATTATTGCACCATAGCACCATCTGTAAGTTTTATTTTCTGGCTCACCTTCCTTTCCTCTTTGTCTTTTAGGGTGTCTGTGGCTGTGTTAGTGATGAGATCAAATGAAAAGAAATGGAACGCGTGTGATTTTCAAGTCAGCTCAATTTGGTATTTGTACTGAGGGGAGATTATTTGATAGTGTGCCTCAAATCATGTGTCAATTACACATGTGATGGGGCTCAAGCACAATTATAACAAAATCTGTTTAATCCTGTAAAAAAATTATTTAAATGCTGCTCGTAATGCTTTGTCACGTGCTTTAAAAGCAATCCAATTCTAAATGTGACATAATGTAAATGGAGTCAAAACGTGTTTTTGTAAATTCACAGAAAAATAAATAAGTGTGAGTATTTAATAATACTTAGGCAATAGTTCCCCTTAGATGTGACACGGTTGTTTCACAAACATGTTAGCAATTGCTGCCCCCCTCCTGGAATCCTTGCCAACACCTGCTTGGCCTGAAAAGTGTAATAACTTTGTCATTTTGTGCATGCTGTGATTTGTATCTATCTATCTATCTATCTATCTATCTATCTATCTATCTATCTATCTATCTATCTATCTATCTATGTTCTGCAAATTCTAACAGCAATAAACTGTCACTCAAAGTGTCACACATAGGGGAATGAAATGACACACTTCTGAACATTGAAAACATGCAAATGGCATGCATACGTATTCCGAAAAACTTGGTAGCTATGCCAGTCCAACATAGAAATGGCATGGTGGCCCTGCTCCACCTCTACACACTGGCACATACAGTATTTCCAATTAGCTTGCCAATGTTTACAGGATGTGTGTATATCAGTGGGAATTCTAGGCAATGATTCCTATAATCAGACCTCTCTCCCTCCTCTAAATAAAACCATCGCCCCTGTAGGTGGTGCCGGTACAGTGTAGACTCGAGGGACCTGTGTGAACCCTGTCCTAAAAGTCGTCACCACCCTAGTTCCTCTGGGGCTGATTCACAGAACTAACTTAAGACAAAATCCTAAACTTACTACTTTTGGTATTCACAGAAGTTAGGATTTTGTCTTAAAACAGACTTAAGACTGAATCCTAACTTAAGTCTGTCTTAAGTCTGTCTTAAGACAAAATCCTAACTTCTGTGAATACCAAAAGTAGTAAGTTTAGGATTTAGTCTTAAGTTAGTTCTGTGAATCGGGCCCTCTGTTTCCAGGCCAAGTTAAGAAGGCTGAGTTTGTAAAACCAAAGGGCCCACCCAAGTAGTTTACACCCTTCTCTTGCATGCCTCTTTGTAAATGTATGGGTAAAGTGAATCTAGGGAAAGAATCAACCTCCTATTCTCATTTTTATAAGATTGACATTTTGGGAAGAAAAATCAAATCTCCTGAAGGCCTTCATATTGAAATGCAGATTTAGATGACAGCTCAGTTGCCCTTATAAGCTGCAGAAGGCATACTACTTTTGTTAAATTCTGTAATGCTTCTGTTAAAGCATTGTACGAAGGTCAAGGAACCACACAGGACATACCCTGAAGGACTATCTGCAGAGACTTTTTAAGGCATGGGCAAAGTGAGCTCTGGCCTAGGGCCCCAGCCTTGCAGGGGACCCCTGAGAGATCTGGCTCTGTTCTCCACAAAGTCCTGCCCTGATTACCTGGATGATTCTTAAACATAGATTGTTTTAAATACTATTTTCCTTTAATGTGTTTTAACAGGAGTGATGTGTGGGAGTTTATTACAGATATTTTGCACAGAACCATTGTTTGTTTTTCAAAAGCATGCAAGATCCATAAAAAATGTTCCATTTACATCAAAAGAGGACCTCGGTCCCAGAGATTATTTGCAATAATTCCAGTGAGTTGATGCTATATTACAATATTGAAAACACACATCACTATCTCTGAATATTAGATATATTCACATTTAGAATTTGGACCAGGGTGCCTGTGCAGTATGGGTCACGTGGCCAAAGAGGGCGTGAAAAAGCGGAAATCTGATCATAAATGTAAAACTGTTATGAACAGTATTTGAAATATTTTTTTCTCGGGCCCTCAAAAGCCTTAAGATGGCCCTGCTATCTGGAGCCAAGTTCACAGGACTTTGGGCCAGATGTACGACCGTTTTTAGTGGTCGCAAATGGAAAATTGGGCAGTTTGCGGCTGCTAACTAGGGTTGTAGTATGTACAAACCCTATTTGCGAGTCAGAACCCTATTACTGACTCGCAAAACAGGGTTTGCAAGTTGCTATGCATCCCTGTCTAATACCCAGTCTTACTGATATGTACAATAGTTTTAAGACTGCAAATACAGTGGTAACCCAGTCACAAAAACCCTTTCTGAATGAAGGTAAAAATATTTTTTTAATAATAATAAATGAAAAGAAATATTTGGATTGTTTTCTTTAAAAGCATCCTGTTTCCTTTAGGGAAATATGCCTGCATTTATAAAAAAAAAAAAACATTGCTCTATTTAAAAAACAAACACAGACACCTCAAATTGTGCAACTTGCCTCATGACTACTAATGAGGCAGGTCATTTTTGACCACACTGGGAATCGCGAAATGTGTCTTAGACACATTAGTATAATCCATTTTGCGAGTTGCAAAAAAAAATCACAATTTGTGGCCCGCAAAACGGAATGGCCGAACATCTGGCCCCTAGAAACTAGAATTCTGCAGTTCCTGGACAATCTACTTGAAACAGAATGTGTTTTGGAAAACGAGCAATGTAAAAGTACGTCTTATGTTTTGTTGGAAACAGAATGCACTTACTGTTGCTGTGATAGGTATTCAGTATGTACTTACTTTCATTTAGTAACATCACTTCCTGTTTCAAATACCTTTCCTAAAATGGTAAGTACCCTATGTAAGAAGAATGCTCACTAAAGAGTTAAAAACAAGATCGTTTTAAAGGTAATTTGGGAAATCTTAATAGTAAAGTATAACATTTTATTTTGAAAATAAAGTATATCACCCCCTTCTCTTCTTCTTGCCTTATTCATTACAAAGGTAGTTACTTCATTATAAATCATGGCTATATCCTATTTTGTTTGAGTACTTTTAGCTTTTAAAAGTCTTGCCATTCAAGCGACTGGCTTTTCATCATTATTTTTTATATCTTAACTTTTATAATCATGTTGCTCATTCAATTTGGTCTCCCGTCTTCTATTATTCCAGAAGTAAACTTTTTGCTCGGTCAGCTCTCTGAGAATTAAGCCTTGGTGACTGTGAAAAGGGATTGGTATTACTTGTGTGTGATCATCAAAGGTCGATTTTGCAGAGAGAGTTCTTAGTCAGGGCTCAGATATGCACCTTCTCTTTGACTGACTCTCAGGCACAAATGATATCAAGAAAAGATGTTCCAAGGAAGGAGGCATGAAGGATGTGTTTGTCAAATATTTATCTCTCCCTTTAAGTACTGGCTTGAACATTTAAGCCCAGATTTATGAAGCCATTGCATTGTCCTTGCATCACATACAAAGATATCCCAAATGCTTCAGTAATATTTACAAAGTCACACAAGGGGAGGGGTGTGGGGTTCAGGATTAGAGACTTGAGGAGGTGGGCCACATGCCCTCGCCCCTTCTTTAGAAATAAGGCTATGGTGAATGGGGTCCCCAGGCTTCTTGGAGGGATGGGGGTCACACACACCCCTCCCCTCTTTAATTCAATCAGCCCTGAAAATGGCCCAGGAAGGGAGGCTACACGCGCCCCTACCCGTCATAAATAAGTCAATTCCGGGAAAGATTGGGTCCCCCATGCCTGGCAATGGCCCAGGAAGCAGGGGGAGCATTCCCCCTCCTCGTGGAAATATATTGCCCTGGCCCTCCGAGCCCTGATCCACCCCAACTTTATTTTTTTGAGTACGTTAGCCATTGCTTTAAAAAAATATTACCTGTAACCTATGGATTTTTTCAGTGAATTTGTTAGGTTTTTTAAATTGTATTTCCTAACTGTACGTTCCTGTAACTGTTGTTTTTTCAGTGAATTTCCAAGGTTTTTTCAATTCTATTTCCTAACTATAACATCCCTGTTCATTGAATTTCAATTTTTTTAATGTTATTTTCTATCTGTAACCTTTGAGAGTGAGTGTATCAGTGACTGCCCGAGTGTCTCAGTGGGTGTGTGAGTGGGTATGTGAGTGTCTGAGTGGGTCTGTGAATGGGTGTCTGGGTGGGTGCATGAGTCCATCTGTGAGTGGGTGTGAGAGTATCTGAATGGGTTTGCGAGTGCCTCCATGAGTGTGTTAGTCAGTCTGTGAGTGAGTCAGAGAGAGTATGAGTGATTCTATAAGTGGGTCTAACTGGGTCTGTGAGTGAGTCTATGTGTCTGAGTTTGTCTGTGAGTGGATGCATGAGTGTGTGAATGGGTCTGAGTTGTTCTGTGACTGGGTGCATGAGTGCCTGAGTGGGTTCTGCTCATTCCGTGCTCGTTTTCTACCTTTTTTTCTGCACACTTATTACCTTTATTTTGCTTTTTTCTGGTCGTTGTTGACCTTTATTTTGCCTCTTTCTATTTGTTCTGCCCTTTATTTTGCCTCTTCCTGCTTGTTTCTGATCTCTATTTTGCCTCTTTCTGCTTGTTGCTGGCCTTTACCTTGCCTTTGTCTGATGGTTTCTGAACTCTATTTTGCCTCTTTCTGCTTATTTCTGATCTCTATTTTGCCTCTTTCTGCTCATTACTGACCCCTATTGTGCCTCCTTCTACTCATTTCTGACCTTTATTCTGCCTCCTTCTACTAGTTTCTCACCTTTATTTAGCTTTTTTGCTCACTTCTGACCCTTATACCGACTCGTTCTGCTCGTTTCTCACCTTTATCTTGCTCTTTCTGCTCTTTGCTCATTTTATTTTGCCTCTTTCTGCTC
Organism: Lissotriton vulgaris; assembly: GCF_964263255.1. Taxonomy (NCBI): domain Eukaryota; kingdom Metazoa; phylum Chordata; class Amphibia; order Caudata; family Salamandridae; genus Lissotriton; species Lissotriton vulgaris. The sequence goes on from NC_141685.1 coordinate 301,987,412, forward strand.
TTTTCCCCCGGTATAGCCGGGGAAGCCTCAAGGCCCTTGAAGTCCCAGCTAGCTCCCCAACTCCTGCCAGAGCTGGCATTGCTCTCACACAAAAATGGAAATGCAGCTCCCTGCATGCAAGAGCAATCTGTTTCATCTCGTTCCCTACCCATGTCTGTTGGCAGAGAAAGAGATGAACCCTCCACTTCTAGCAGGTGAGAGCACTTTGACAGCTCCCGCACATTGGAACCAGAGTGTTTGCTTTGGTGGGAACTTTGAGAGCTCCCACCAAACAAAAGCAAACAGCTATGTCCCCAGGATAGGCCCCCTGGGGTATAATAGGAGCAGGCTTTGAGGCGTGGCTGTCCCCAGGGCCATGTATGGCTTAGGGGAGGCTGCGTGGCCCCCCTTGTTTACTTTTCACAGGCCGGCAGGAGGTAGGGGTCCCAGGGCCCGGGGAGGCCTCATGGACATCTCCAATGATGTTCATAAGCCTCATAGAGGTGGAGGTCCCCGTGGCAAAGTAAGCCCTTGAAGGAAGGCCGCATGTGCACCCCTCTTTTTTAATACAATTTCTGCATGCCACGGGGACTTTTCAAAACATGTTCGGGAACCCGCACTTTTTTTTATGCTGCAAAGTTTGCGAATTTACAGTAAAAAATGTTTTAAAAGCTTGGTCCATCTGGGACCCTAGGAGTAAGGCTAGGGGGTTAGGTTATTCGCACCCTGTCCCCTTTTTTTGTGTGTTTCTTTATCCCAAGATGGCTGCCAACACGTTCTGATTGAAATCATGGCAGCCAATCAGAGCTATGGAGTTCTCTGCGCAAGCTCGTTATCATTCGTGAATTCACTGCGATCGCAGACATCCAAATTTGGATTTCCATATATTTACATCATATAACTGAAAGCATAATCTGCAAACGAAAATCTACCTTTCTTCAAAATGTGGTGTAATACCATCCAGCAGTTCAGGCTGTAGTAGTGTTTAAAGCTCCTATAGGAATTAACATGAGAAAAAAACTTTTTTTGCCCACCATCCCTTTCTCGGCCCCCGCCTGACAGATCAGGCCGAAACTTTCCATGCACAGGACCTCTATTACATTTTTTTAGAACATTTCGTGAAGATTCATCAAACGAGGCCACAGATATAGGCAAGTCAAAAAACGCTTTTTCTTTAGAAACATGGTCTTAACTATAACTACCTACTGGTGACCGCCAAATATATATATTTAGAGAGAGAGTGAGTGTGTGTGGGGGGAGATTAGTGCAAAGTAACGTTTCACATTGGAACGCATCACTTTATAACTGATTTTCCCAATATGACCTAGGTTTTCAAAAACAATATTGGCTATGGTTCTGGTCTGCTCTTAAATTTCTTATTACATATATAGTAGCCAGATCAGTCCATTTCAGCATAACACCATTTTTCCTGCCATAGACTTTCATTAAAGATATCAATGCATTCTGGGTCTTGCCGCTTTCATTTCGTTTCAATTTACCAAGCCGGATTAAAGCAGCTGATAATGATTTTAAATGGAAAGCCTAAGGCATGAACCTAAATGTACCAATATGAAGCAATGTAGCAACCCTTCTTAAATTTACACGGGAAGGTGAAATGTTGGTCAAGCTATGATTTAGATGGCCACGGGGTCCCCAGAACCGCAAATATGCTGATGCATTCGATGAAGTCATTAGGTAAGACTACTCTTCTATGTGAAATCATTAAAAGGCAATTTAGAAAAACGAACGTCAAAGCCAGTAGGTCTGGAGTTGGTCACCAGCCTTTTGGCTGTGATAGTTCTTGTTTTGTTCTGTCAGGTTTTTGCAAAACTTTATTATTGGGTAAGCTGCTGGGCTCTCATCAATCTGAAAAAAAACATAGGCTAGAGGCTAAATAATTGTTTTGGTCTGAAAAAAGCCCACATTACTAAAGTAGTCCTGGGCACTGAAGGGAACTACATTGTGTGTGGATGTCCTCCCTGTGAAAGGACAAACAGACGAATGGATTAAGTCTGGCTGAAAACCACTATAACTAACTTTTAGTAAAATCAAAAGTACATTGTCTGCTAGTCTTTTGCCTTTGCTAATGATATTTTTTGTTTAATGTTTTTGTTAATCTTCATTACAAATAGATTGCGAGGGTTGAAAAGATAGATGAACAGCGAGGCTTGCAAAGGCACATATCAGGAGGTCAGGGTTGCATAGACGGATAAGTTTGCAACGCTAGATAGAACAGTAGCTTGATAGCTAGACAGATAGGTAGAAGGTTACATAGATAGAAATGATGCATAGAGAGCTTGTGAGAAACCTTTGTATACATAGGGAAGGTTGCACAGACAAAGAGATTTAGATATCTAGCTAGAACGAGAGATAGATAGATAGATATAAAGATAGATAGATAGACAGACAGACAGACAGACAGACAGACAAACAGACAGGCAGGCAGGCAGGCAGGCAGGCAGGCAGGCAGGCAGGCAGGCAGGCAGACAGACAGACAGACAGACAGACAGACAGACAGACAGACAGACAGACAGACAGACAGACAGACAGACAGATAGATAGATAGATAGATAGATAGATAGATAGATAGATAGATAGATAGATAGATAGATAGATAGATAGATAGATAGATAGATAGATAGATAGATAGATAGATAGACAGATTTAACGGCACAGCCTCGGTTAGTAATATAATACTTTAATATCTGTATGGGCACATGTTACAAGAGCACTGAAAGCAAACTAGTAAGCCAGACAAGCAAGACATACAGACAAAAGCATACTATCATGACATACAGGAGTGCAGTTATAAAGAAGCATGCTAAAAAGAGGATAGCTTTATAAAGAACAGTTTCAAATAGACAGAATCTGGGGTACTGTTAAACAGCGGCAGTCAGATAAACAAAGGCCACTAAAAATGAATATACAACAGCATTAGCAGGAGACAGGAACTGATAAAGATGCCCTGTGCTCACGCCAAATGTATTCTCTTATTGCATGAGCCTCTAAAGACAAAGTTAACACTAAACTAACCATAAGACTCTAAACATAAAGATAGCACTAAAGTAATAATAAAAATAAACACTGGCACTGAAGGAAACTAGCTTGTAAGCGGATGTGCTCTTTGTGACAGTGCAGTCAATCAAAGTGAAGTTAGCCAGTGGCTGAAGTGGGCTGACCCAGTGGCCCATGCCATATGCTGCAGTGGGCGAAAGCAAAATGTGAATGACACAACAAAAGACCAATGGGTGAAGACAGTTGGCTGAAAGCCCCTTTAAGTATATATATTATTCATATAATTTTCGTAAAATCAGAATGTCTTGGTTAATGCTAGACGTACAAATGATGACTATTTACTATTAGAAAAGCCTAAGCAGGACACATTCAAAGAGCAGCAAAACGTACCATCTACTGTACCCCGTTTTACAATCAATTTTCGCAATATCTTTGGAATACAGATATTGTCAGTCCTATAATGGTACATGGTGGATTCAAGATATATCGTTATATGACCAGCCTCATAATACCTATCGCTAGAAAAGAGGCACAGAGGACGCGTGATGCAAGAGTCATGGCGGACATCTTTCTGCACCGCCGTGCATTTTTATCCCAAAGTGACTTATTTCACCAGGTGGATATTTGAACAATTGCTCCCTGAAGGGCCATGAGCAGGCTTTAAAAAGACACTGCTAAAAAATGACCTCCCCTGGTAGATGTGCTGAGAATACAAACTGCTTCAACATGCGAGGCAAAACTGCAGCTGGGCAGCGGGAACTGAGAGTCTGCAGGGTTTAGATGGTACAAAGCCAAGCATAATAGGTATGAGGTGCCCTCGGGGAGCCTTGGAGGCAGACGGAAGGCGCGGATGATGAAGGAGGTCAGCTTTTGCTGGCACAACCTGCTGGATTTTATGCAGGCAAAACTGGCCAGCATGCAATTATGATCAGAGTTCATTTTCTTCCGAACCTCTGTTTAATTTGGCGCGTAACCATTATTCCGCGGCGTGCTAATATACGCAGACAGATTCAAATTGCGCTCCAGGACACTTTCCTGGGATTTCATTTTTTGCCCCATCTAGTAAGTTACTGGGGCATATTTACGAGTTCTGGCGCATCTCTGCATATCAGCAGAGATACGCCAGAACAAATGCCTCACGCAAAACTACCCTTGCGTCACGGCAGATGCCCCGCATTTACAATGCGGTGCACTGTGGCGCAAGGGTAGGCAGATGTGTGACGCACCTCGTGACGTAAGGGCGGCGCATCGCCGGAGTCATGTCGCAAGCGCAACGCAACTCCAGCAATGCTCAGGGCCGCCCAATACTTAACATGCTGCGTCAGTCCTTAAGCCTGCTTCAAGCAGGCATAAGGAATTGACGTAGCAGCGTCGCGGAAGTGCCTGCGTGAAATATTGTAGATTCCACGTAGGCACTTTTGCGAGGCGCCCAGGCGCCGGAACGGCCACCCTGCGTGGGAACGCCCCCATTGTGGCGCTAGGCTTTATAACGTGACGCATCTCCCTAGATGCGTCACGTTGTAAATGCCTCGCAGGGATGCACCACGTTTACGCCGCTGTTGCGTCACGCAAGGCGGCGTAAACGTGGCACAAGGGGCTTGTAAATATGCCCCCTAATCTTCAGCCCAACTGCTTTGAAAGTCACAGACAAAGCAGAAGGGACACAAGTCCCTGCCTGTTGCATACCTGCCAAGAGTTTTGTCGGTTACTGTTGAAACAATTCCTACCGCCTACCGATTTTGCAACACATCCATACAGCTTTTTTATGCCTGCTGCCCCCCTGTTGGCAGCAATAATCAAAGATTAGGTCAGGTAAGATGGTAATTGAGCATGTCCTATAAACTCCTTTCAGCTGCAAAGACAGGTTTCTATTGAAATCAGTTTTCTTTTGTGCCATATTAGAATTTTATTTTGAGCTTTTAAAAAAAATTCAAGTACTGGCGCTTGAAAAGGTCAGGCAGAAAACATCCATCTGCCTTGAAAAACCAAGCCTTTGAGGATTTTTCTTCTGCAAATTTTGATGAATGCAAAAAGAGATTTCACATATTCGCAATAGCTGATAGAGTTATTAACTGAACCAGTGTTAGGAAGATTAACTCTGGCCACTGGAATCAATGCACACTCACTTATTGCATCTAGTTTATATTTACTGATGTCTTCCGGGTCACAAGCCACATGACCATTCCTTCTGATCTTGCTCTGAATTCATGTCATGTGACTTACTGTGATGTCATTGTCGCCATAATGGTCTCTCGATCCAATTTCCTCTGATGTCATTAGTGTGCTAATTGGTTCTTTTGACTCCTGAAAATCCTGTCCCTTTTTGGTCATATAATGATCATAAGTGTGCCATTGGAAAGTCATGTTGAATTCTTCTTAACTTGTCTTGCACATTATTCCAAATTGCTCTAATCGCTCTCTTATGCATCCTTCGGAATGCATAGCTCTAAATTACAAAAGCAGGCATCTCATTAAAAGTGCCTTGTTAAATCCTTTAGTATTCCTTCCTCCCCCCATTCTGACCACCACTGGGGTTACTTGTAACTCAGTTACAGGGGATTATGAGTGTGACCACTTTGAATTGAGGCAGTAATAGGGGAATCTATCATTTGAGTCCAGAGTCTCTCTTAATTCCTCATTCTTTAATGGATTTCTCCCAAAGAGTCTACTGTGGATGAAACACCACATATAAGTGGATCTGCAAATCTTGAAATTCCACTGGGGCCGGTAACTACTGTTTCCGCACCCATCAGAATTATGAGATTTTCGCAGGAAATGCATTTAGTCGCGCTATCAGAATTAAAAAGCCACTTGAGTGGCTTCAGTTCCTTCCCTGGACAGTGAAGAAGCTACAACTTAATTTACAAACTTTTAGGAACACACATAAACCATTAACACTTGTTAGACAAATGCAAATCCATCAACTCTTCTAAAAACGTACTGTGCAAACCATACGCAGTGTGGCCCGGATTTACAAAGGTTTCACGCAACGTTAAAACTCTGCTACGTTGCATGAATGGGAGAGAGGAGAACTGCACCGAATTTTCAAAGAAATGGAGCAGTTCTGCTCTCTCCCTGCAATGGCGCACTTTGAGTAGCCTAGCACCAACGCAGGCACCCTTGTGCCATAGTGCAAGGGTGCCTACGTTATGGTCAGGATCATTGTTGTGCCTGAAGGAGTGCCTTGTTGCACAAAAACTATCCTCGGAGGATTTATGCTTTTTGTATGTGTGCTGCATTATACAGCACAGATGAAAAGAAAAAAAAACAGAGAGATAAAGATATTTCTCCTTGTTTTGTCATGCTCAGGCAGGCGCACCATTTTAGCACAAACCCATGTCCACCACTCTTTGTAAATATGGGTATGTGAATGCACTGGAACACCCATGCACCACCCATGGAACACCTCCCTCACTCAACATAATATAAGGCAGTGTAATGTGCAGCGTTGTGTTACTTTATTTATTTATTTATGCATTTTATACAAAGCAAAGTAAATCACCATTTGCGTCGCTTTGTAAATATCAAAACGGATTTTGGTTTAGGTCTACCTCCCAAAAATGTCGCAAACTGATGCAAAATCTTTGTAAATCTGGTCTTACTTGTTCACTGTGGTTTTATTTATATGGGTACAAGAATATAATTATATGTAGCTGATAGTTTGAAAAATGTACTTTTTTTTCTGGTGGGTGGGCAAGACGGACAGACAGGAGGGAGGTGTTAGCGAACTAAGAAGAAAAAAAGAAAGCTATAATGCATCCAGCAGTGGCTGAGTCATAACGATTGCTTTTTTTACTGCCGGTGCGATCGTGCCCCTTAGATGGTGTCGGAAGTTCCACCGTGAACTGAAGGAGCCTTATTACAGGTCTCCACCGCGTGCAGCTGGTTTACGATTTCGGCAACCTAAATGGTGCCTCGGCTCCCCTTTCCAGACTGTTGAACTGCTAGTAAAAACGGGTCCCTGCTTCCACACCTGCCAAGCTGCGCCTTAATTCCACAGCCCTTGGCGAAGTTCGGGAACTTACAATTCACCGTGAGGTATTGCCCCTGGTTCTAACTTCCCCAACCACCCTTCACCCATTAAGGGACTCCACCACTCACCCAGAGGCTTCAATATCTGGCAACCCGACCATCCCTGGTTCCCACACGACCCGGTTTTCCACCCTTACCACCCCAGAGGCTTTTAAATTCAGGCAAGCATTGAATGTCCTGATGATGATCCATAATCATAACTGGATCAAAACGCCGTCGACTAATTATGTAGTCTAAACACCAGTTCACAACCTTGTGCCAAAGTCATGTTTTTTCTGCATATGTGAAGCAAACAGATTGACACATTTCCTTTTTGCTCCTTCATTTTCCAAATGCCTGAAAATTTCTAGTTATTTGTACCGTGTATTGTTTGTCTAGCCTTGTGGATACAGGACTGTGTCCCACTGCTTAACTGTTGGTTTGTTTAATTTTGACTTATTTCATTATCAAATAAATTGTGAAGTCCGGCTGGACTGCATGTTCATTATAGCGCAGATTGTAGCCTATAATTATTCTAATGGTTATTCTTTCTTGTCAAGGACCGTTGTTGTTTACTTTGATTTTTTTACTATGGCAGGTGGGAAGGAAGGCAACACAGGCAAAGGTGAAGGTACAGGACAACAGGGATGAAGCAACACATACAAGGGTGGGATAGGAAATAGCAACACGGATAATGGGTGGTGAGTGGGAGGCAAATAAGAAAATAGTACCTGAATCACAGCACAAGCGGTGAATGGACAGCAGAAAGACACTAATCTAGCTAAATCAATCAGAAGTTGGTCCATGCTCCACACTAAAAAAGAGGAAGTGAAGGCAGCATGTATTGGCCAGCTATTAGGCAGCAAAGAGGAGTGACAATGAAGCTGAGTGGTGAGCAATGGACAGTCTCCAAGCCCCTTATAGTAAACAATACCCTTCACAGCGACAGCTCAAGCACTGTTGGCAGGCGAAGCCGAGAAAGGGCACAGGGGAGGAGGCAACAATTACAACATTCCTGCATTTTACTATCACGCATGTGCTAACTATTGTGTGTATTAGTTAAGATTGCAGCCATCTTTTCAATATACAAATGTGAAATGAATTGTATTTCCAGTGTTTTTCTGCCCCTGCATAGTTTTCAGCAGGTCTCCTGTTAGAGTTACAGAATAAGTACCGTTGCATGCTGGGTGCAGCAGGCTGCCTGCGCTCCTGGCCAGAAATCTCTTTTTAATTATCGCTGAGCATTTCCTCTTCGATTTGTTTCTGGGGAGCAATCAGTTATTCATGAGAAGATGCATTCGCCCCATCACTTCCCAGCAAATAATTTAACTGCAGAAATAACCAACCAAAATAGTTAGAGGCTAATTTAAGGAGACAGTCACACCACAGCTTAAAGTTGCATAGTGTGCTGCTGACTGCTCATTAAATAGAAAAGACTGAGCAGAAGGATAATTATCTATAGAGTGAGAGAACATCTCAGTGCTCAAGTGGGAGGCAGAACATATTACATCACCTTCTTGGGTCCTTTGAAATCAAACCCACTGCATAGCAATAGCCACCCTCATCTCCTCAGGTGCAAAGGTTTTAGAGGGCCCTATTTCCCCATTTTGTTGCACCCTTTCTCCTAGTCACAAGGCCATATTGCAGGGCATTTGTTAGATATTGATGCCCTCTTGTGGCCATTTGTGTTAGTGCCTAAAGGCAAATGTCTTTGATGGCCATAATCTAGCACAGACCTTTGGTTTTCAGGATCCTTCTCCTTGAGTTTGACTATCACTCCAACTACATTTACATTTTTCCCACTGATCCTACAAGAGTGGTTAGGTCTGGTTAGCAACAGATTTAGCTGTAGCCAGACCTCATGGCTCCTGCAGTGAAGCAGAGAGAGTTATTTCTGGGGGATAACTTGCATTGTAAGTGGATTTTCAAAAAATCTGTTATGGATTTAGAGTTCTTGGACTCAGCATTGGACTCTCCCAATACATACAGGATGCAAACTTCTTCCACTTTATTTTTGACGTGTAGAACGCTTAAAGTATATCACAATTGCTTCAAAGTGTGCTCGGTGGGTAGAGGTAGGGAACAGAATGTGTGGGGGGAATTTCCAGTTGCCTGACCTTAGTCAAGCAACTTTATTTCTATGTACTCGCCTTTATAAATGTAAATTGAACATCGCTACATTAACAGCTATGCACTTAATATTACGGCTTACAGAAGACAAGTCATAATATTACAATTTATAGGCAGTGGCACTGGAATTATGTGATTTAGCATCCGCAGCGTTTTTCCACATAATTATGCATTTGCCACATAATTCACCAGCTGCATAAACTGCAGTTCAAATGCATCAAAATGTACTAAAAACGTTGCGACATGTGTTCGGGCGCAGTGGAAGGCCCTTGCAAAGGTCCAACTGGTTATACTTTAGTTGCTTATTTCTGTATTTGGTGGCTAAACTGGTAGTAATGAACTGGGGGGCATATTATCAAGAAAGGGCGTTACATTATCGCTGCTTTTATCGGCAGGAAACTGCCGCTAAAGCGGCGATAATGGGCTTGATAATATGCTCTATTGAATTCCAATCGAAGCCCATGTTAAATGTCTTGACATCTAACATGGGCTTCGATTGGAATTCATAGAGCATATTATCAAGCCCATTATCGCCGCTATATCGGCAGTTTTCTGCCGATAAAAGCGGCGATAATGTAACGCCCTTTGTTGATAATATGCCCCTGAAATATTTGCCCTGACAACACATGCAAAGATTGCAAAATAATAAAGTAATACTATTAAAAAAATGTACTCCGTTATGCCACATAGTTTGCCTTTTCTTGCTACATAATTCAGTCAATAATTGGTAATTTGGTGCTCTCCTGCTGCATAATTCCAGAGGCCCTGTTTATAGGAGACATGGGTACATGCCTGTTTATTTCCCCAAAAGCCTGGTGTCGGGAATTATGTATCGAGATTTACAGCTCTGAAATGGGCCAAGTCACATTTTTTAGACGATGCTCCGGGGTGTATTGGCCTCGGCATTCTCTACCCTTGGCAGCTTATTTTCCCTTTTATGTATTTTATTATCCGCCTAACCCAGCGCGCGCTTATCTGCGAGCCTTCCCTCATGCCGGGCTCCCAGAGGCCTCCTCCAAGCACGTGGCGCTCCATGAGGGTAAAACAAAACAAATAACGAGCGCCCCTCCTGGCACCATTGGTTGGGCTGAGTTATGGCGCACCAGGGATAATGCGCGGTAATACCGCTTCACGATCAATAGCCGGAGTCACGCCTGTAATTGCCAGATAGCTACTCAAGTCATGAAATATTTTATCTCTGCTGGCCCCAGACACGTACATACATTACGGTAATAGACTACGTAGCAGCGTGTGTCCTCTTTCCCGCTTCTTTCCTGACAGAGAGCAGTAGCTTTGTGTAAAGTGAGCCGAGCTATGCATGACCTGCACCCTTGTGGTGCGGCAGCCACGGGCTGTCGGCCAAAGTCTTGGTAGGGAATGGAGCGTGAAGCCCTCTAGCGGCCACGAGCTTCGCCTGCACCAGCAATTTATATAGTTAATTAGTAAAGCAGAAGAAACATAATTGTTAGCAGGTGACAATCTGCAAAGTTCCCGATTTTCACCCTTTCTGAGATTTTTCCAAATTCGCTCGTTTAATTTTTTGTTTGTCATTTTTCTCAGCACATCAAGATAATTCTCGTTGCATAACGGGGTATTTTTGCTCAGAAAAATGTGTACAGCATCTTTTCTGCAGGTTTACCTTCTGTAGAACTTTTTATGCACAGCATCAACTATACGAAGAACACAGTGCAGGGCATTTTTAAAAAACATCTTTCCCACAATGCAGGGCTGCTTATTTTCACACACCATTCTTTTGCGTAAATATTGTAGATCTGGGCCTAACTGTTTTGTGCCAAGTATATCTTACGCAGAACAATTTTGTCAAGATGAAATACATTGTCACCAAAGACATGATTTGGGTGTGTGTGAAGCAAAGCGAAAAACCTTGCAAAGATTTCCATAGATCATAATGAATGCTGGTGAAAAAAACATAATGCAGCCATTTTGTACATCTTCGGCAATTAGTTTAATCAAACTTTGCAGTATTGGAATTGACTCCAATTGATGGCCACGCACACAATGGTTAGAGAAGAGTTGTCAGAAGTTGGCGGAGGAAGGGGCAATGATTCATATGTATTTGCAGAGAACATTGCCGCCATTTTGTTACTTTTATCCTCCTTGCTCGTGGGGGAGAGGTGTGGCGCCGCAGCCAGGGCAACTGACGCTGGATTCTGGGGATCACGGTTCAATCCCGCTGGATTCTTGGGATCACGATTCAATCCCTGGCTCCGGCGGCAGGGGTCTGCCCAGCACCATGCGACTCTGGGCAATAGCTCGCTTAATCTTCCCAACGGCCCCCAGCGCCGTGATACCCCTTCGGGGGTGATTTGTGCACTATACAAGTACTGGGTTTTTACGATTTTTTTTAACTATCATGGCATTATGTGCGGCAGTCATCACTGGGAATCAGGCAAAGGGGATCAGCCCAATTGTCTTCTATCGAGTCTTATGTATTGAATCTTGGTGCACATGCTGGCCTGGGTATGGTCTTTAACAGAATGTTGATCTTTAAAGCTCTCAGAAACTACCCCAGTCAGCACAGACAAAGCATAACTTAAAAATGCTGGAATACACATTTATTTGAACTTCAATCAAACAATTATTTACAAAATGTATTGGTTGCTAGGAGTAATTCCATGATTACACAATTGCTAATATATTCTAATAAACACAAGAGCAACTCAAATATATTCTGTACCTGATCTAGTGGCACAGGGCCCGATTCACAGATCTAATTTAAGACAAAATCCTATACTTACTACTTATGGTATTCACAGAAGTTAGGATTCTGTCGTAAATTTGTCTTAAGATAAACTTAAGACAGACTTAAGACAGTCTGTCTTAAGTTTGTCTTAATTCTGTTTTAAGTTTGTCTTGAGACAAACTTAAGACAACATCCTAACTTCTGTGAATACCATTAGTAGTAAATTTAGGATTTTGTCTTAAGTTAGTTCTGTGAATCAGGCCCAAAGTATTTTTACGATGACAAGCAGTTATTTTCAATTGACAGTTTCAACAACCAACCATATAAGATTTTGCACAATGCATTCAGAGATAAAAGTGTCCATTGTCACATAGTCTGAATTATACTTTTGAGATTATGGTCAGCTCCCCTGGAATTATGAGATTCAGCGGCAGCCGAGTTTTTCACATAACTATGAATTTGAAGCATTTGCCAAATGATCCACAACCTGCTACATAAGCTGCATATTTTTTTTTGTAAATCTTTTTATTAGTTTCAAAACAAAGAAAGAAATTGACATATCAGGTGCCACACATTCAGACATAATAATAAGGCGAGCAGATGTAAATACAGGATAGATACTAAGCAATGAAGAAATGGTTGAGACGCCTATGCTAATGTATGAGAAACAGGATGTGCCACAATACAATATACGATTCAAGTTAAGCGCAAGCCCTCAGAGTCTGCCCACCCATACAATCAGGATAATAAGAGAAGCATGAGCACCGGATACTGGAATACCAATGAAGTCAGGATGTTCCACCAACTATATTTTGAATTGAAATTGAAATGATCTTTATTCGGATTCTGAAAAATCCATAAAAGTACATACAGGATGAATCTTTTAAAATACGTAAAAACATATACAAAGTTAAAAGTTAAAAATGTTAAAATACATCCCAATCAGACATGAGCAGCATATACGGCAAAAAGTGCATATTACATAAGATTGTACCACAAACAGTTTAGAAAAACATTCATAAATTTCTGTTTAGATAATGCTAGTAACAATATTTCCATACAAATAAAAACCTCTATACAATTTGTATTTAGAGTTTTAAAGTGCGTTATGCGTCCAAAGACCGTTATGCATGTTCCATACTTGCCCTCGATTTTACACAGGCTTTTATGAAGCAGCTTACGGTAAATATGACATCATCGGTTGGTAGCATTTGCAAAAATTTAAATGCCAATTTAAAGTCTCTTAGATTGTATTTTCTGAAAATTGGCAATAGGTAATGATGGATATACAATTTATAATGGCCACAGAAGATAAAATAATGCAATAAACTTTGTTTCCCACCGACAGAACACTGGCATTCAAGCTCTTCTAGATTTTTGTTATAGCCGAGTGGAAAGCTCAATAAATTTGCAATACTGCCATCACGGAACCTGAATAAGAGGCTCCGGTTCCATCTACCTATCGGTAATGTCAGATATCTACAGGGTTTGTAGGATTCATTTAAAGCAATATTGTTAGTCACAGTTAGTGGAAGATATTTAATAATAGCTGGTTTCATTAATTCAATTCTCATGCGTTCCTCTTTGTATAACTCATACAATGCCCGTTTTACAATGTTCTTATGGGCGGGCACAATGGTATTTGGCGAGCTAAACAGGGAACCGTGTCCAACACTGATTAGACTATTCTTGACCGCATTTAGCCAAGGTATAAGGTTGGATCGTTCATGAGATAAACAGTCTAAGATTATGCTACGGGTCAAGGAAGCTGCTGGATTTGTCCAGGTTTTTAACCAGAAAAGCGTAGGCCTTGACCTTATGAAATCAGCTATGTATAGCAACTTAAGTTCTTGGTGGCAGATGAAGATGGGCGTGCAAGAAATACCACCCAATACCTTCCTGCAAAATCTATTTTCCTCAAGCTGCAGAGGCAAGCTATTACAATAGCCCCACACTTCGGATCCGTATGTCCCAGTTGGCAGACATTGGGTACGATAAATATTTAACAATGGGGTGATCACATCTGCCACTCTCGGTTGGCGAAGAGATAAAATTGAGTTAATTGATTTGCCAATCTTATTTCTTGCATGGGCAGTGTGATGCTGCCACGAGCCAGTATTAGAGAATAATAACCCTAAATAGGGGAAGGTACTTGTACATTTTAGTTCATTTTCGCCACTTTTAATTGAAAGGATGTTATATCTTTTTAAACCACAATTCATGATAAATGATTTTTTAAAATTGGTATTCAAACCTAAATCAGACATAAAAACAACAAACCCTGTAATTAATGAGCGCAACGCATTTGGGGTACGCCCCATCAATACAGCGTCATCCGCATAAAGTAAGGTGGTGATAGGGGAACCATTAATAATTGGGACATCCTTAGTGTTCTTACTCAGGGCAGGACTCAGCCCATTAATATATAAAATAAAAAGTAAAGGGGCGAGTACACAGCCCTGCCGGACTCCTCTTTGGATGGAAATGTCACCAGATAATTCACCTTCGTTGTTAATGCGTACTTTTGCCTTAAGATCCCTGTGTAAATATGAAAGAAAATGTACTAAAGAATCATCTAAACCATATTCCAGCAATTGTGACCATAACCTAGAGCGGTTAACAAAATCAAAAGCGGAACTCAGATCCATAAAACCTAAATAAAGTGGGGACTTTTTAACGATAATATATTTGGCCATGATTAGGTTCAGGTTGAGACACTGCTCAACAGTGCCCACATGGCTTCTAAACCCCAATTGGCTGCAGTGTAACACGTTATTATCTTCGGCCCAATCCCTTATTCTCTTAAATAATACCCTACCAAGGACTTTTAATGTGTTGTCGATCAGCGAGATCGGTCGGTAACAGGCCGGATCGGCCCTGTCACCTTTCTTAAATATTGGTACGATAACGCTGTTCGACCAGGTTTCGGGGATGGAGCTATCGGTCAAGTGATTAAATAAGTTACATAATAGGGGGGCCCAAAAGTTAATTTCCGATTTGATCTGGTCGATAGATAGACCATCAGGGCCAGGGGCTTTATTACTGGCGCTATCAGAAATTGCATCCTCCACCTCAGATATTGAGAAGTTCAGTTGATCATTATTGTTTATAGACAAAATAGAATCTATGCTAGGGGCAGCTATGTTGTAGATTTTGGAGAAGTGCTCCACCCAGTCCTCTCCATTGATGTTACAGTTAATTGGTTGGATGTTAGAACCAAAAGACCTGAGTGATTTGACTTCTCTCCAGAACCCCGCGGTGTCTTTTAGAGAGACATTCCGTATTAGTAACTCCCAATGGTTAACCACTAAAGCCTCTGTTCTTATCCGTAGGGCGAGTTTATATTTAGTTCTTAGTTCTCTCACTAGGTTAAAATCCCTAGGGTTTAGTTGTAAGGCCGCCCTCAATTCCCTATTGGCTTTAGAACACGCGGAATCAAACCAGCGTGGGCTGTGGTCTGTATTGGGCCTAGATGGTTTAGAGGATTCCCTTCTCACTGCCCCACAGAGATTACCAAATGCCCCAATCAACACTTCATCGGTGCTCTCAAGGGACAGACAAATGTCTATTAACATTGGGTGCTTTCTGATTACATTGGCTAGAATAGCTTTGTTATCCGCCCCTTTCCATATTAGTCTAAGTCTATCGGTAGACAGTACCAAATTTTGTGGGCCACTCTCAACCTTTAGTGCAGCCTTCCTTGTCTGAGGATGGTCTAGATGTATTCTTAGCGGATAGTGGTCACTATATGTACTACAAATAACCTCAGCTTTTCTAATTATATTACACAGAGATGGACAAAGAAATACATAATCAATCGTTGAGGCGCAGCCTTGGCCTATATAGGTGGGTGCAAATTTTGTTTCGGGGCTAGTACCAGCGATTTCCATGGCGTTCACTAAGTTACGTGAGGCTAATATGGTCTTTAATTCCTCGCCATTTTGACACGGAGCACTCGTGCGATACATATGAGCATTAAAATCTCCCCCTATACAAATACCATCATAATGACCATATTTCAAACCCTCAACGATATCATCAATAAAACTAAACAAAGACAAAAAGTTTCCGTTGGGATGATTAACAAAATCATTATTATAAAAGTTAATTATACATAAAATCATCCTATTAATGTATTTTACAGCCATAAAACTTTTGCCTGGTGTTGGTATCGTTTTAATTTGTACCCCTGGTTTTATCTTCGACCAAATGGATAGCCCCCCGCTTGGCCGTCCCATGGATGAGGCTAAGGCCTTTGAGTTATAGCAGCAGAAGCCCTCCATTGTAGGGTCAGTTAAACACCAAGTTTCCTGGAGCAACAATAAGTCACAATTAGTATTCACCCAGTCAAGCCATTCTTTGATTTTCAGTTTGGAATTAAGTCCCGCTATATTCCAACTCACAACAGAAAGTACAGAGTCCGAGGTCTTATGATTCGTAGATTGGCCTCTTACAGGATTTCCTATCAGGGAATTTATATCTGCCTGGTTTCCGTTGGTGACAGATGATAGGGTAGCAACTGAGTAGGCTGGCTTAATTAGAGAGGGTCAATCCAACATATCCAAACCTGACAAGGGTGCAAATCTATTGAATGTATTGAAGGGGAAAGCAACTGGCTGGAAATGCATGGCTGGTGGCTGAGGGTACCTTGGTGGAGGATAAAAATGCATTAAAGGCGGTTGGAATTGCATAGGTGGCTGTCTGTAAAAGTAGCTTAAAGGTAGCATAGTTACAACCGTGGAGATAGCTGAACAGTTACCACTTATATTAAGCAAATGTCTTACAGTTCCTGGATTTTTGAAATTAAGAACTACACAATCTCCTTCCTTATCTTTAGGTAGTGGTCCAATCCAAGGCACCCTGCGGGCTGAT
The DNA here is from genome assembly GCF_964263255.1 of Lissotriton vulgaris. NCBI lineage: Eukaryota > Metazoa > Chordata > Amphibia > Caudata > Salamandridae > Lissotriton > Lissotriton vulgaris. The sequence goes on from NC_141685.1 coordinate 302,004,123, forward strand.
ATTATTTCTCTTGATATATCATATCCGACCCCTTTATGTTTGGTTAGCCAGTCTATACATTTATTTCGGAGTTGAACCCAGGTTTCCCCCTGATCCTCCCTCAGCACTGGTACTCCTGCCAAAATCAAAACAAATGGGCAGGCATCCGGTGGTAAGTGTAGAGGACGCACCGGCCCTACGTTTTTGTGGGACTTATTTAACCTTACTTGAGTAGAACCTATGTTATCGTTTGCAGCTGATGTTATGGCTGTAATAGGTTGGGGAAGGTGGTCATCCTTGCTGGTTACGCTTTTGTTGGTAGTGGCCAAAGGAGTGATTTTCCTTGGTGCAGGGGTAGGGATGGTTTTAACAGCCGTACTAGGTTTTACACACTTAGCCCCTGCATTAACAGTTCGTGGTTGGACTGGGGGTTGTGTAATGGGCGATGATGATGACGATTCCAGATTTTTCGTTCCCTTATTCAATACAATGCAAGCAGCCTGTGTTTTTGATGGGAGGGTGTTACTTAAGGATTCAAGATCTTTTAAAAGACGGTCGGCTCTAATTTGGTCCAGGCTAATAGACCCCTTCTTTTTGGCTTCAACATTTTTGACCAGGTTGTCTAATCTGTCCAGTCTTTTAAAAACATTATTAAATTGATTGATCATAAGTTTCTCTACTCGATTAAAAATAGTATCTACTATAGTTTCGATAAGGTTCCCATTCTGTTTGGAAAAGTTATAATTATTTCCCATTAGTGTTGTTTGGGTCCAAACAGTATTGCCGTTCCCATCAGGGTGGGTTTTGGGTGAAAAAGAAGTATTATCTATATCCACAGAGTCTTTTTCCTCCGTGGGTACAGTTGCCACCCCCAAAGATTTTTGTTTGTTCCACAGGCTTTGGGGAGTAGGCTGGCTCTTGTTTGTTGGGGGTTGTTTTCTTTTATTAGTGCTTTGCTTAATGATACCTCTTTTCCTTTTCCCCCTTCCTGGTTTGTTACTGCTGGGCTCCGAAACATCCAGGGTAATGACATCCCCCTGGGAAACAGGTGTGCTAATAGGGGTAGTTTCTTTAGACAGAGGTGCCAGTTGGCTAACTGCTGTAGTTCTTAATAGGGCAGAATCTGTAGCTATATATATAACCGTGTTTTCGTCTTCTGATACAGTAGGCACGGCTACAGGTGGAAGTGGTGGCTTAACCACTGTGATCTCGGGGGTGATGATATGGGTGTTTCCAGGAGCACTTGGTATGTTGTTAGTCATATAAGAACCCATTGAGAACCTCCTCTCTGTCTCTACTATTTCATTGAAAGCGGTTTCAATTAGTGTTTCAAAAGATGTAATCAGGGAGACTGAGGCAGAGGTATCAGCATCCTGGGAGGATATATCAATGTGGGTATTTATGGTAGTGGAATCACCCATGTTTGCGCTTAAGTGTGACACTTACGGTTGAGGTGTTCTTAGGGGGGTGGCCCGCCCGACCACAGTCGTCCACGGACGGCCACAGACGGCCCGCCCTCTGCCCGGGCTCCGCCCGGCGACGTCCGCGCGCGTCCGCGACGCGGAGGGAGCTCCTCGATTTTATGCACCTCCTGGTGCGCGGGACAGGAAGTGGCGGTGGTGTCCGGCCGCTAGGGATGCTGGGAACCGTAGTTCCTCCCCTCGGCAGCCAAGATGGTGTGAGGCGCCGTCAACAGGGATCACTAACGGCGTCAGGAGCCCAGCACCCAGCAGCGACAGACACGAAGAAGAAACAGCAGTGCCCAAAGGTAAACGCAGACACGCTTCTGCGAAGGTCCCCGCTCCACCGAGGGAGCTCCTCGATTTTATGCACCTCCTGGTGCGCGGGACAGGAAGTGGCGGTGGTGTCCGGCCGCTAGGGATGCTGGGAACCGTAGTTCCTCCCCTCGGCAGCCAAGATGGTGTGAGGCGCCGTCAACAGGGATCACTAACGGCGTCAGGAGCCCAGCACCCAGCAGCGACAGACACGAAGAAGAAACAGCAGTGCCCAAAGGTAAACGCAGACACGCTTCTGCGAAGGTCCCCCAACTATATTTGTAAAAGGAAAGTGAGAGCGAATGTGAAGAAAAATAAACCATGAAAACAAAAATGAAGCCAAAACAATAAACCCATCCTCCCACCCTGCACCCCTGCATATGGCTATCGCCTAACCCCAACTAGCAGTGGGCCTGTCGCCCCAACTAACTAAACACTAAAAGTAGAAAGTGGAGGAGGGCATCTTCATACATGCCCCCGGTCTCCCCTCCCCTCCGCCAGAGCTAAGAATCCCCAGACTAAGGTCTCGAAATCTATTAAATTGCAAATACATAGCGCAACAGGGCAAACTCCAGACACCACCCAACCTCCCGAAAGCATCATGGTTGCAAATCCCGTGTCCAGTAATACCCGATGTCGAACTCAATCACACAATCTCATCCTTGGACCCTTCCGATCAGACACATGAGCCCCTTCCGGATGAACTGTCTTTACCGCAGGATAGTCAATGCACGAAAAAGCTGTAGCAAAGTTCAAACCGAGACGTTGCAAAGAAATGAAAGTGTTGAGAACTCCGCTAGGTCCAAAGACTCCCCATACAGTCATAGATTCCCAAGGTTGTTTCGTCCGCCATCTTAGCGGTGCCAATGTATAGGGGAGTGACGCAGTTTCAACCCAACAACAGTTCCCATCAAAAGTCTCCGGAAAGGGAGCATCAAATAGTCCTTCCATAGTCGGCAGCGATCATAGGCCTGACAATCCATTTGCGGCATCAAGCTTGCTCACATCTCCAAGAACACCTCCCATAATACGGGTCTGCTTCCTCCATCGAAGTGGCCATCTTGGGTATCTCAAGTCGTTTCGTTTCTTGTAGTGGACCAGGGTCCGGTCCCATCTGCACAATTCCAGACAAACACGCTATCATTTTATGAATGTGGGCTTCAACGCAAACATGAAGTGACCCTTTGGCTGTCAACACAGTTCGTAGTGTTGGGTCACTCTCGGTCCGCTCCACAGCACCTCGCTCAGTTTCGGTCATATTTGCGTCCCCAGAGAGCCCGGTCTCCCCGGGGGGAACAGGAGGATGCGGAACGGACGACTTTAGAGGGGGACTTATCGTTGGGAATAACAATCCAAACCCAGTCACCGCAGGCGGAGATCCCAACCCAGCGAATACCGGCGGGGCCCTAACCGGGCTACCGGGCCAGGAACCCCCATCCACTGCTCAAAATTGTGCATCGTCACCCCTCTTCGATGCTCACCAATTCATCCAACCATCGTCAACTTCGGTCCAAGAAAATCTTTCCCACCTCGGTAGACCGGACCCTCTCACACAACTACGGCCAATGTTGCTTATCTGAAACACGGCTGGGCCAGTACTCGAGACCCCGGCTTCCAGGCTGGTCTAGGCCGCAAACTGCCACACGACATATCTTTGTCTACCAAACTGGTAGAAATCTCGGGATTGCACCGTTAAGCTCCAGTCCGGTTCATGCACATGGAGGCAAAATCACGATAACTAACAGGATCTTCTGGCAAGAGTCGAAGGTCGGCGGAGCCGGGAGCTTACGCGGCCATCTTGTTTGCTAGCGTAGCTCCTCCCCTCTAAGCTGCATATTTTAACAAAAAATATGTTTCTAGCTCAGAGGGATTAAAAGGTACTAAAAAGCAGTGTCACGTGTTGCTGCGCAGTCGGTGTTAACATGGTGCTAATGAGGTAAATTATTTGACCAGACAGTATTGACTTGTGTACAAATTATAGATAATTAAGTAATACTCAAAAAAAGTGCCGCATTATACTGCATAATTTGTCTTTCCTTGCTCCATACATTAGTTATTCTTGCCACATAATTTGGTTCTTCCATGCCGCATAATTCTAGTGGCCCTGATTATAGTTTGTCAAATCATAGTCTAGCAGATGACATGCACAGGCAGTAGGATTTCCTAAATGCAGCAAACAAAGAGCAACGTTTAAAATTGGCAACATTGCGTAAGTACTCCTGTTCAATGATCTAAGTCTTGCTAAAAAGAAGCAGTCACATGACATTGCAGACACGTCACTTGATTTTCTTTTCATGTTGACCGCATTGTGCTGATTTCCCTGCTCATTGTCAGTAGGGCCCAAAGTCGCCCATGCTTGAGCTTGGAAGGCTGGATGTCAAAAGATTTTTAGGAAGCATTGTCTTGCTGAACAGGAGATATGGCACCAGCTAAGCAAGAGATTTCACAACTTGATGAGGGAGGTTTTTGATTCTCCTTATATTTGAAACCAATGTAATGGTGGTAACATTCTGTAGCTTGAATCAGGTGTTTTATTGTGAACTAATACTTTGAAGAGTTGATTTGTTGTGAGGACCCAGGGTTATTTTTTATTTTCTTTATTATTTTGAGGTTTTGTGAGGCACCTCGTGTCACCTTAGGGCAAGTGCTGGGGACTAATGACGAGACCCTCAGAATTACTTGCAAACGTTTGGGTAGTTAAGAGCACAATCAATTTTGGGGTATAGCCCCCCCCCCCCCCCATTTAATATCCCTGTGTACATTCTCCTCCAGAAAAGAAGGTTTTTGTAACTTTAGGTCCCACCTCACATGGCTACAAAGGTAAACTAGGTCCATCCTCTTTTGTCTGTATGCAACCAACATGGGGGAAGGGGTTCCCCATGGTGCCCGATGGCCGGTAATTGTTTGGCGTGACTTAGTTCTGCTTAGCTCCAGCATGCGGGCAGCTTGCATCTTACAGCATTATGAGGCTCTACGAGTTGTCTCCAGCCAGTGCAAGACTAGTGCTGGGTAGTGGGGTGGCAACTGACCCGAGTTTAGCCCGTCTTCAGCAAGAGAAGGGTCTGTTCTCACACTTCTCATTGAGTCGTGCATTGTTTGCTTGAGCAGACAGTGGGGGCATTGGTGTTTGCATCCAAGGTTCTAGGGCACCCAAGGCTCTACTCTGGGGGGTCTGTGGTCATGCTACCGTTGACAATACACTTTCCTGCTGAAACCACAGAGATTCTCTAAAAAGAAAACCTACAAGAGAACCTTCTCAGGCATTGGCTCTAAATTTGGAAATCCCCTCACTCTCCTCTCCTCGCAAAACCAGACTGAATCCCTCAACGCATCTTTCAAGAAACAAGTTAAACTAATACCCATGAAGACATTTCTGCCTTAGATCCTTGGAACTTTTCTCTCTGAGCTTATCAGTACTCATCAACTTCACTCATGATTACAGCTCGCTTGTTATATTATTATTTTGAACCATCTGTCCGATCATTGACGTTATCCAGACCTTACTGGAGATCTTTCATATCCTGTACTGTTTAATGACTATTGTAATATTGATTGTATATGTCTCTGTTCGTAAACATGTATAAAGAGCTCTGATACTCGTGAGGGTCTTGTTTGTGCTATAGAAAACCTTCAGATAAATAAATCAATAAATGTGTCAGATGTTGAGACTTGCTCCAGCATGCCAGCGTCACTTACATTTTGCTTTGCCACCTTGATGGGATAATAGGAAGTGTTATTCCTCCCTTGCATTGGTTTCCCTTCGGATCCAAGCAAGGCAAGCTCTAGCTTCAAACACTCAGGATCTATACTTGCATACTTTTCTCTTCTACAAATGAAAGCCTCAAGTGGGCTCATGAACTTTCTGTTGGCACACTTGAATTTTAGTTGCAATTTTTGTTTTGGTCCCAGCTGGGCCAGCTCTGTCTGCCATCCTTCTAGAGATGTCGTTCCAATTCCATTGACTTGGGTCTGGTATTTCTTGTTCTTTCAGAGCTTGGGCCTGGAGGGAGCCTCAGTGGCTTAATGATTGCCCTTCTATTTTTACAGTCATTGAATGATGAGTATTGTGTTAGAATCATGTTGGGTTTTTTAAAAAGTATATTAAGGAAAAGAAAATATATTAGCTGTTCTTAATTGAAGCATGTTTGTATATTTTTAAATGAATTGCTACTTTTATGGTTTTATAAAAATTGAAATCGAATAAAGCATTTTCTAAGGCTAAGTCTAGTGATTAAGACTTTGGTCCTTAGCTCTAAGGACTATGGCATCATGATTTTTTATAGACTTGTATTCTTCAATGGCCCTTTCTTTTTTCCTTAAGTACCTGATTAACCTTACATATATGTAAAACCTAGAAGCCTCACATATTGTGCACACGCTTTCCGGAACTAGGACACGACGAGGAGGACTCCTACATAGGAGACAGACATTTGTGCCTAAATCGGCACATTATAGCGACACGGCTATCTTTACAGCTACCTAATTTATTATCAGAAGCAAGGACTCCCCTGACAGAGGAGGGATATGCATTAACACCACCTACCCATTAATGAATGGGCGTTTTCTGGAATTTGGGATATATTTACCACTGCCTGGTGTGGAAGGTCATTGAAGACTACCCATTTTGGAATAACAATACTTTATTGCACAGACATAAAGATAAGCCCTGAAGAAGCCCGTGTTGGGCGAAACGCCTAGGCTGTAGCTGTGGATTTTATGAATCATAATAAAAGAATTTTTGAATATCTACGCCATCTGTTGGAAGACTCATCACTCCTGTTATCCATTCATGTTTAATTGTATGGCATTTTGAAGCTAATAACATATTTTGATACACGTTGCCTCTCCACATTGTAAAAAAGCCTCACATGTTGCCTCAATCACTAAGCTTATGTGGGTAGCCTCCGCTTGGAAGGAGACAACACCCAGTGTGTTTCATCATGTTGTTATCCTTCTGTATAAGTCATATCACAAGCTGGGTCTCCTTTTGGTGGGGTTGTTATTTCTGTTGCCTGGTGCTTTTTAATCATAGTGATTCGATAGTGCAGTCCATGTGGTTTGGTATGCTTTCTGTGGAGGCCCAGTGGTCTTTTGTGGTGTGGTCTCTGGGCTTTGCCGCTGGAGCTGGCCTCTTGGATTAGTGTAGTTTAGATCATCCTCCTTCCACGTCCTTTGTCCTAGATGGGTTAGTTCCTTCCTCATCTGCATGTGCGAGGAGACACATTTTCAACTTTGAGTGTATCAGGTTTGGTTTCTGCTAATATGGGAGTTTTTCTATAGCAAGAGCTGTGACTTATTCCTCAATGTGGTAACCATCACTTAGGGGTGTCTTGGAGGGCGGTTGGTATGCTCCACAAGGTTCTTCACAGCACCTTCTCTAATTGTTTCACTTCTGCAACTAATGGCCACACCTGCCTGTCCTGATCCTGGTTCAGTTGATGTACCAGTTATGTTTCTTTGGCAACCAAGGGCTTGATAATGATGGCGGACGGACCTACGTCTGTCCGCCACCCCCGAGGTGGAGGGACCGTCCGCAGTGGCAGTGGCGTTCCCTCCGTAGGAATTAGGATGTGACCGCCACCCTGGCGGTCACATCCCGTATATTTAACATTGCGGCGGGTGCTCCTTGAAGCAGCACCCACCGCAAAGTTAAAAGTGCATGCTGTGCATTTGCATGCACAAAGCGGCAGGCACCGCGCGGTGCCTGCCGCATTGTGCATGCAACTGCGGGGTGGTACTATAGGTACCCCAGATGTGCACCCCTCCACCCCCCAACAACCTGGGGGCCCGCAAGGGGCCCCCAGAAGCAAAGGTCCACATGTTTTTCCACAGCGGAAAAGCCGCCACGGAAAAGCATGTTCCCGCACCCATCATAATGTGGCTGGCGGTGTCTTGCAGACACCGCCACCACATTGCGGTCCACACCCCGCGGATCAGCAGCGGAAGGACCTGCTGTCCGCCGCTGATCCCACCACCATCATAATCTGGCGGTGGGTGTTTTCTTTGCAGCGGCGGTGAATCCGCATCCTCTGGGCTGGCGGTGGCTTCCACCGGCCCGGAGGATGCGGATTCACCGCCATCGTAATTGACCCCTAAATTCCTATTTTCTTCCGATTCACCTTCTTGTCATTTATGTTGTGGGAGTTGTAGGTTTAACAGTATGTTACTTTCAGATCCACACCATTTAATATTTCTTTTGGCCTGCAGGGCTCTGGTGGCATCACGGAGGACTGGATTGCCTAATCTCTCATGATAATATATGGACTGTGCTAAGGCAGGCGGACAAGCAGGTAATAATCTGTTACTTGAAGCAACCTTCATTACTCCAAGTCTTCACCATTGCTGTTCTGTGTTTTCTTGCCCATTCCCCTTGGTTGTCTTACTTTCATTCGTTGTATGGATTTGTTTCATCTATGAAAAGGAAGGGATGTGGTGTCTGTTTGTAGTTTGAAAGGGTGGAACTTGTAGTTGTTTTTGAATTTGGAAAGGCTAAAAAGGAGCAATATCCGCACTGGAGTGCAGCCCTCTGCCCAGCGACCCCTGAGGTGTAGCTGATTCTGACAGTACCCATCACCAGGAATGCCAGATGTGAGAAGCGAGGCAGTGCTGCAGCAGGACTGGCAGCAAAATATACCCGATCTTCTCAGTGGAGAACTATGTGGGTTTGAAAGGAGCTGCCGGGGCTGGTTTGCTGAACTAGCCATAAAAAGTTTACAAGGAACAACATTAGCACATGCTATCAGAGCCTTCATGTGGTTGAGCAGCCTGCACTGCAGAGCATACAGATCAGCAGGTAGTCAGGCAGTTGACTGGGGATGGCACAGGGTGAACCAGGTCACATCCCCACCACCACTCTGCTAATCGAGAGGATGTAGCCTTATGGCTAGAGCAGTCGACCTCGAACCTGGGGAACCGGGTTGGAGTGTCAGCAATGAAGCTCAACATCCTGTGATTCTGGTCAAATCACTTAATCTCCCCGTGCCTAACAAAAATGAATGTATCCTTCTGTAACAAAACTGTTGCTCATGTCAGGCGCTCTGATATCCGTTGTCTCGGGTCTACTTCTAACTATATAAAACTCTATATAAAAAATACACCTACAGAGGACATCACGACTGGGCTGTCCTGTTTTCAGTAGTTATTTTTGGTTGATTTCAGTGGTGTTTTCTCAGTGCTTTCCAAACCTTTTGAAATCAGTGCCTATCAGTGGTTATTCAGCTGCCTTAACCCCAAAGTAGACAAAAACTGTGTTTTTCCAGTGTTTTCAAAACATATTTTTTTTGCAGTGATTGTTATAAAGCTCATATTTAATTTAAAGGAGAAGCAATGCAGGGCATGTAGTGCCTGCCCATTGGTAGTGGACAATGGACATATGTCAGTCTGTTTTAAGCATAGAAAGTCTGTGTATTGCACTATCGATCACATCTCATTACCCTCTCTCACATCTTATACCGCTCACATTCACTCTGTCAGGACTCTGTCTGGTTTACTGGAGTATTAATGGCAAAAGAAAATGTGCTATATTCAAATGTTTAGTAAACAAATTCCTGGACACACTTAGGGGCCTTTCACCTACTCCTTAATGAATATTATGACATTGTAGTAATGGTCAATGCTGTAAACACCATATAGTACCTTGTGAAATCGTTGAAAATTTGAATTACACCACATTAATTTGTAGCCCTGCATTCTGAGACACCTGAAACCTTATGCTATAAGCATGCTGGCCACTGCTTTTCTGCTCTCTTGGCCTGACTATGGTTCACTGACATAGCATTGATATAAAAAATATCGATGTAAAAATATTTTGAGTAAAAACTGTAGACAACAAACATATCGACTCCTGTACTTAAACAGGTAAGTACAAAAATATCGACAAAAAAATAACGATGTAATAAATATAGATGTATAAAATATCGACTTTTCTATAAATATAAAATAAAATATACATTAAATATATTTAAAAAAAATCAAATAAATGTAATATACATTTTAATAAAATATAACAAATACACTTAATAAAAAAGGATAAACACACAAATGTAATTATTTATACATATATAGTTACTTTAAAACAATTAATAAACTATTAGTTTTAATTTATGTTTTAAATTATATAAAAAATATATATATCAATGATTTAAAATATAAAAAAACTAAAAATCTATAATAAATAAAAATATTAAACTACTAAAAAAAACTAAACTTACATTTCACAATACAGTCAGTGCAACAGTAGGGAAATTGTTGGATAGCAGAGGGCTAAAATTGCTATTCCCACTCCAAAGAGGTGAACAGTAGGGAAAGTGTTGTATAGCAAAGTAATTAAATTTACTATTCCAACTCCGTTGAGTGCAACAGTAGGGAAAGTGTTGGGATAGAGGAGGGGCAAAAATTACTATTCCCACTCCAAAGAGTGCAACAGTAGGGAAAGTGTTGGATAGCAGAGGGGTACAAATTCCTATTCCCACTCCAAAGAGTGCAACAGTAGGGAAAGTGTTGGATAGCTGAGGTGTAAAAATTACTATTCCCACTTCACTGAGTGCAACAGTAAGATAAGTGTTGGATGGTGGAGGGGTAAAATGTACTATTCCCACTCCAGTGAGTGCAACAGTAGGGAAAGTGTTGGATAGCGGAGTGGTAAAATTCACTATTCCCACCAGTGAGTGCAACAGTAGGGAAAGTGCTGGATAGTGGAGGGGTAAAAATATATATATATATTTTACTGTACAAGTGTGAATAGTCATTTTTGCCTCTCCGATATCCAACACTTTCCCTATTATTCCCTACTGTTACACTCACTGGAGTGGGAATAGTAATTTTTACCCCTCCGCTATCCAACACTATCCCTACTGTTGCACTCACTGGAGTGGGAATAGTAAATTTTACTCCTCCGCTATCCAGCACTTTCCCTACTGTTGCACTCACTGGAGTGGGAATAGGAAATGTTACCCCACCGCTATCTAATACTTTCCCAACTGTTGCACTCACCGGAGTGGGAATAGTAATGTTTTCCCCTCAGCTATCCATCACTTTCCGTACTGTTGCATTCACTGGAGTTGCAATAGTAATTTTTACCCCTCCGCTATCCAACACTTTCTCTACTGTTGCACTCACTGGAGTGGGCATAGTACATCTTACCCCTCCACCATCCAACACTTATGCTACTGTTGCACTCAGTGAAGTGGGAATAGTCCTTTTTACCCCTCCGCTATCCAACTACTCCCACTCCAGTGAGTGCAAAAGTAGGGAAAGTGTTGGATAGCGGAGGGGTAGAAATTACTATTGCAACACCATTGAGTGCAACAGTAGGTAAAGTGTTGGATAGCGGAGGGGTAAAAATTACTATTCCCACTCCAAAGAGTGCAACAGTAGGGAAAGTGTTGGATAGCGGAGGGGTAAAAAGGACTATTCCCACTTCACTGAGTGCAACAGTAGCATAAGTGTTGGATGGTGGAGGGGTAAGATGTACTATGCCCACTCCAGTGAGTGCAACAGTAGAGAAAGTGTTGGATAGCGGAGGGGTAAAAATTACTATTGCAACTCCAGTGAATGCAACAGTACGGAAAGTGATGGATAGCTGAGGGGAAAACATTACTATTCCCACTCCGGTGAGTGCAACAGTTGGGAAAGTATTAGATAGCGGTGGGGTAACATTTCCTATTCCCACTCCAGTGAGTGCAACAGTAGGGAAAGTGCTGGATAGCGGAGGAGTAAAATTTACTATTCCCACTCCAGTGAGTGCAACAGTAGGGATAGTGTTGGATAGCGGAGGGGTAAAAATTACTATTCCCACTCCAGTGAGTGTAACAGTAGGGAATAATAGGGAAAGTGTTGGATATCGGAGAGGCAAAAATGACTATTCACACTTGTACAGTAAAATATATATATATATATATATATATATATATATATATATATATATATATATATTAAAAATGGAAAAAATTATAAAATAAATAAATAATATTAAAAAAACAATATCAAATATATTAATATATACAAAGAAATAATATTATAATATTAATTACATATAACAAATACCTACAAATATTATATGAAATAAAATATTAAATACATTTAATAAAAAATTAAACTAGAAAATATTAACAAACAAAAACATTAATTAATACATAAATGTATTTCTTGTAATTCCTACCCTATAACACCACACCAATAACAACACACTTCAACATTTTACATTGAATTTACTTCCATACTTAACATAATTGAAAATCAAGTAAAAATATTATTAAGAAACAAACTAATAAACATTAACGTACACACACTTTAACACTATAATGTCCACAGCACATGCCTATATTAAACTATAAACTAGTAAAACTTATTTTTAAATGAAAAATTATTACTATTAACAACTGATTATAAGGTAATTAAAATGTATTTAATACCCACCCTCTACCCCTTTAAAAATAAAACAAAACACACAAAAATAAACAATTACCCAAAATAAATATCAGTCAGTCAGTCAAAAGATACTTTATTTCTGTCTCACGTGACCATAAAAGCACATATAAAACATTTTCAAATTCATTGCAATTTATCAATATAGAAATGTTTAATAGAAATAGAAATAAATATCAAATAATTACCAACTATGTATTAATTAATTAAACGCAAATTACATCCCATCCATTAGCCCTATAAACCCCACAACACACACCTAAAATTAATTACACAATTGCCATAATACATTTGTAATTAGTTTGATATCAATTAATAAAATGTAAATGAACTATTTAACACCCTTTACCCCAATAAACCCCAAAACTTACACCTATATTGTTTACACAATTACCATAATTAATTGGCAATTAATTAATTATCATTAATTAACTACCAACTATTAATTCATCTATGAAAAAGAAATCACTTCCCACCCATTACACATATAAACACCAAACACACACCTAAAATTAATTACACCATTACCAGAATTAATGACCAATTAATTAATTATAATTAATATACAACCAATTAATTCATCAATTAAAAATACATTACTTCCCACCCTTTACACATATAAACACCAAAACACACACCTAAAATGTATTATACAATTAGCATATTAATTACAAATTAAATAATTATTATTAATTAACAAAAAATAGTTAATTTTTAACAAATTACTTTACACATTTAAGACTATAACATCTCAATTAATCAAATATTAATCAAAAATAATCAATTCATTTAATAAAATTAAATTACTTCCCACCCTATTCCCCTTTAAACCAGAACCCACTGTGGAACTAAAAATGCATACTTAAAAAAAATATTTTTATTAACGACTAGAAATTTAACACATATATTAACAAAACAAACAATTCGTATACAAAAAACATACATCACATACGTTTTAAAATATATACTAAAATAAATAACAATAATTAAACAATAATTAAAAAATCAATATTTTTAACAACTACATTTTTGCTATCAATATTAAACACTTCGATATTTTTAAAATCGATATTATTATTATTCTTGCTGTCGAAATATCTGAACCACAATATTTCTGACTCTATATTTTAAACTCAATATTTTGTCTGCACACCCCTGACTACATCAAGGAGGTGCTGTTGATGTGTAGACATTCGTAGCTGCCAAGGATCCCTATGGCATATGTCTCATTTCAAGGCAGTCCTGATTTTTGAACAGACATCACATTGTATTCCGGGGCTTGAAATGTTGCTGTGAGCATTACCTAAGGGCTCAAAACCCCCTACAGTAAAGTGCAGTCGGCTAAAAGCCAGGATTAACTGAAGGTATCACACATAACAATGCAACATCATTCAGCTATGAATTTTGTTGACACGTGGAAAGTCTTGTCATGTTTTCTTCACTATCCCATGTGCATGGTGGCATCATTCTTTTCACAGATACTTGTCATTATACTTGTTGATGCGCGGAAAGACTTGTCATGTTCTACCACTAACCATGTGCATGATGACACCACTCTTCACAGGTACCTATCATTACACCTTACATTGAAAGTTTGAAGCCTGGGATGTTTAGCAGGAAATCACCAGTTAAAACTGACTGGTTAAAAAAAGGGGCGGTCCTACAAGACAAACAACAAAATCTTCACAGAGACATTATAGACCACCAAGATGGAATTGACAACGGCAATGGCTGAGATTGCGAGGGATATAAAAAAACAATAGGGGATAAAGTGGGTGGTAAAAAGATAGCATCTTCATGCTGAATAGAGCAATGGAGGAGACTTAGACATCCGTGGGCATACTGGCTCAAGAGCTGGAAGAGGTGAGAGAGAAAAGTGTGAAGAGTTGAGGGATAGATCCATGAGGGACAATATTTGAATCAGGAATGCATGAGGTACAATGGAAGGAGGAATCATAATGCCCCTCTGTGCAGCACTAATAAAGCATATCTTTGGGTGATGGGACAGGCAACATCATTATTGTGACAGCCCACAGAGTGGAAGCACCTTGCCAAGCACCAGTATCATGTTTAAGAGACCTTCCAGTGAAACACAGCTCCTCCAAACTCAAAGACAAGATAATACAAGCAGGCAGGCCATGGATGCAATTGAATTAGATAACTGCACAATACAACTATCAGGCTTTCTCACAGATCATCCTCAATGAAAGGAGATCCTTCCAAGAATTTACAAGGTAACTGAGAAATGGACAAGCTCAAAATAGATTAGCATTTCCTTTTGCAGTGGTTTTCTACTTGATGGGAAGATGAGGGTAATTCACACACTATTTAATGGCAGTCTCAACCACATATAAAATTGAAAGTTAACTAATTACAACCTTGGACTGTGCCCCCGTGATACTGGATTATACCTGGGAAAAGATTCTGAAGTATAAAATATATGACATTGACACCAGATAAAATAATATTTTCTGATGAATTTAGTTGGGGACATCCAGGTGCACTCTGTCTCGGTTTCCTCTAAGGATCTCATAAGAGAAAGAGCCATAGCTGTAAACGCAGATCAAAGATGTGATTGGTCACTGACAAAGAACAAACAAGAGGAACAACGGAAAATAACCGAGCAACCCTGCAGAGGAAAGTAAACAAGGGCAATGTGGAAGGGAGTGACAAAACAAAGGTGTCTGAATGACCTTCTTCTCATGAAGTATTCGGAGAGAGAATTCCTCTGGCTCAAACAACACTTCTATTATAAGACAGACAAACTATTAGCAGGTAGGCTGCAAAACACAGGATCACACAAAATCCCTAATGTCTGGCATGTGGATGAGACAAAAAACATCTGTTATTGAGTGCCAAGATGAAAGTGTGATTAGCAAATACACATGTTGTGTTATGTTATAACGTTACTCAGCACAGACGATAAGTTTGCAGTCATAGTGTCCAATATTCTAAATCTCCATGTATGGAATCACTCCATGTTGCATAGCTGTTCACATTCATGCACATCCAATGTATTCAACGATAGTCCTCAACATGAATGTTTTTCATTTTTTTTATTAAATCTTTATTAAAATAATTTGATTGTAGCCATAACCATCCAAAATGGTTCGTTGTTTGAGAACTTCTTCAGGGATACAAAATATACATGAACAAATGTTCACCATATTTGTTCTACATAAAAATAGTTCAATAGGTACAAATCATTATTCAGCTTCATTTGATCCTAATATCTCATTGCAATAGTGATCATTAAAATGTATTTTGTTTTCCAGTTACTTGTCATACAAACATCATTGTTCCACTTGCAAATTCAGTTGTTATTGTGAATTTGTTCATCAAGCAATGTATTTCATGAACTTGACCCTGTAAATATAAAATGTATTGGAACCTCTATCATATACTGAATAAGCTTGCCACAATATTATGATCTAAACAGATATTCTACTACAAATATCTTCAAATAAATAATCTATTTCAGGTTATTCCAGTGCAACAGAGGAACTCAAGGATTCATAATCTAACAGTCAAAGTGTCCACACCAATGTGTTACACAAATGGACCAGTAGAATAATGGGAATGATGTATCTAACTACCAGAATGTCCACAAAAATGTTCACATCAATATATTTATACAAATGGACTGATAAAAGAATGGACACAAGGATACAAAGGCTACCACAAAACCAAAATTATTAACTTAATGCCATCTTAAATGCAATATTCATAATTGATATACAATATCCAGAAATAAGCATGAAGTACACATATCAACAACGTTCTCTAATAGTTACCAAAAACTCTGAAGTATAAATGCCAGAATTGCATAGCACTTTAGAGACTTAGTGAATAATGTTAAGAAAAAAACCTTTTGATATTTGATAAGACAAAATAAAACCCTTTCCTATAAAATAAATGCAAATGAAATTTATTGTGTGTACATGGCACAAAAAATGGACATGCATGTGAGAAATCTACAGAGCATAATGCAGCAGAAAGTACCTCTGACCCATAATATGGATACACATAGTGAAATAGACTGGCGTACTCTTAGCAATGAAGCGCGCACCCCATTGTTCTCCTTGCTTCTATAGCATTGTCATGCAAATGATCATGCAACACGCCTAATCAAACTAGAGAAAGGACTTGCCAACATATTGCTTTACTGAAGGTATCCAGTTACCAAACATTCCACCATCTTGTAATAGAGCAATCCACCCTTTAAACAGTCATATATGCATGTAATTATGCATCCCCTCAATTTTTAGGACGCATGGCGTCATATGAGCAAACTCATTATAAAAATATATTAAAATGTTTTCTGAAAATGACTGTATAAACAGTCATGTGTATGTAATTAGCATAGACAGGCATGCTTTCTGATTTTAAAACGCATGTTGTCATATAGACAAATTCATCGTAAAATATATATTATTTAAAACATCGTATTTATGATTGATTGCTGTGTAAACGGTCATTTATGTGTAATTATCATAGACTGGCATGCTTCCAGCGTTTGAACCGAACGCCATCAAATGGCAAAATCATTGTAAACTGGAAAGTCAATTTCTAAAAAATTTCTTCAAAACCAATTCCTTTAATACAAATACTAATTACATTGGGGGGGGGGTATCTTCCCTGCAGCAATCAGGCAACAGTGATTCAGGAAATGATGTAACTCTTTGTTGGTATTGTGTCCCAATTCCATAGTCCGTAATCAATTTACCCATTTAGTCTCCATCCTCATGAGAAGCAACTCCCTGTTTCCTCCTCTATTTTCACTGTTACCTAAATGCGCTAAGGCATGAAACCAGACATTTGTACTTGCTGCCCTTAATGCTGATGATCATTACAATTAGGGTATTTCCTCCCCACAGAAGTCGTGTAACAGTGACTACTGGAAATTATATAACTCATTATTGATAATATGTCCTAATTTCACAGTCCATGATCTACTTATCAATTTAGCATCCATCCTCCTCAGAAGCAACTCCCGATCTCCTCTCCTCTCATTCTACCTACTTGCCCTAGGGAGCTGCAAGGATTCTGCTGGTAAAGCAAAACTGTGTGTTAGGACGACAGGACGTTAGAATGTAGAAACTGAGGGCCTGATTTAGATCTTGGCGGATGGGTTACTTCGTTACAACAGTGACGGATATCCGTCCACCAAAATTTAAATCCCATTGGATATAATGGGATTTATATTTCGGTGGACGGGATATCCGTCACCATTGTGATGGAGTAATCCATCTGCTGAGATCTAAATCAAACACCTGTGGGCCCAAATCCTGGCTAGTTCACAACACCTCACCTCAACTCCTAACCTTCCCAGAGTATCAGGTGATTTTGACAAACTCAAACATGACACTCTAGTCCCCTAGGGAACCGTGGAAACAAATCCTACCCCTTCGTTATTCAGTCGCTCCTGCATGCCCGTGGTAAATACAGGAAAGACACAAAGAACCTTTCCAATACATTTATTGAAACTTATCGTAGTCTAATATTGACGCAAATATGCTGCGGTTTTTATGCAGATGCAACTAAAGAAAGAAATTAGCTTTACTAAAGAGGGGTGTATAGGACGAACATCCCAAACATGGCAAATTATCTACCTGGCTAAACCTGCCCTTAATATGTGAGAAGAGGGATATATTTGCAATCTCTGGCACTGGCCTAAGACCTCATACCTGGTGCATGTAGTTAGGCCACATGTCAGGCACTGCTATCATTCCAGAACAGTTCTCTCTGACGGAATCCTCCTCTCTGCCCTCAAGGGAATGGGGAACAGGTCATATGATAAAACTACTGTGTTGGAAAGATGCAGCTGTGCGACCATGTTGTGTCTAACGTTAGGAGCTGTTGCTGAAGAAGCAGAGAAAACTGTATGCTATGTTGTTATGTATTCGGAGCAACCCTGTACAATACGTGCAGACTAAGTCCCAGGAAGAGTCCCAGAATAACAAGCATTATGTACAGCACCTTCCCAGACCAATGTCGTAAAAACAAATATATTATATGTGACTATGCAAAGCAGAGGCAGAAAACACTAACCTAAGGGAGAACCAAATTGGGCCTAGAAGGGAAATCACTACAAGGGCATGTAGTAGTCTTAAATCCACCTTAAATCCACCTTAGGCCTCTTTAACCTATTACCGGACACTCTCTGCCCTTTTGTGCAGATTCCTTCTTTCTCCCTTTGTTACGGCTTTTCGATCTTTCTCTTCCTCCCTCTTTATGCTTTGTTAAATTTCCCTTGCCTGTTCTCCGTGCACGTCTGATTCACACAAATAAGTGCTAGTCCCCAAATATGAGTGCTGGTCGCCCCCACTGGCAAACACAGCTCAAATTAAGCACTGCTGATGAGCTCAGCTCAGATATGTACAGCAGTGTGTGAAGCATCTCTGTACCTGCCTACTGTGAAGGATCAGCTATTAGAAGTTTTTTATCCATTCCTTTACATCAGTGTTTTCCTTCATGAGGAAATGTGCTGCAAGACCTTGGTTATCTTTGGTTACACTCCTCCTTTCGTGACCGTGACTCCACAGGGATGCTTACCTTGCTTTATCACTTGGTAATATGATTCTTTCCGGTGATTCGTGGTGCACCATTGCAAAGACACTGTTGGGCTGATGGGTGGCAGTGGGGTGCCTTTGTGGAGGTCATCATGGAACTCTGGCAACTTGACAGCCAACAAACCTCTCTGGCTGTCAGAGAGATGACTGCGCGAACACACAGCTTGATGAACAGCAACAATATGAGCTAAATCAGGGTGAAAACAGGTTCCACTTCCACTGATCCAGAGTTACCAAATTATACCAAAGAACAGCAGTTATCAATGGTTGGGCTCATTTGCACGTGCCAAGACCTAGTCAAATGCTATTTATCGGGCCCTGATTCTCTTTGCCGTAAGATTTGGGAGCGAGGCCAAACCCTTCACTTTGAAGTAGGCTGGCATACGGTATCCTGTGGTTATCCTTAGGTACCACTTGTACTGACCTTAATTCCCCTAGGTCTCAGGGGTTAGACTGCAGGGGCAGGAACATACCTGGCTCTAAGAGCTATGTTTACCTTCTGTAGGTCCACTTCTTGCTCTTTAGCTATTCCCCCTGAACAACAATCAGAAGGCTATTGGTGTACAGTGGTGACCCTGCCAGGTCATGGGGTAAAAATGTGTGTAATGTCACCTCCATTACCCCTAGTATTATTTAAAATTGGAGTCCATTGGAGGGAAATTATCTAATATCAGCGCACATAGGGGCCGATTATGATGGCGGGCGGATCACCCCCGCCGGGCTGGAGGTGGTCACCGCCGGCCGGGCGGGGGCGGTCCGCCCTCCATCCAGACAGCAAAGACCCCCCCGCCATATTATGAGAACTGGGGGGTTCACGGCGGACGGGAAGACCGTCCGCCGCTTTTCCGCCGGTAGAAGAGTTGACCGACGGAAAACAAGGTTAATATGCACCGCCATCCATATTACAATGCAGGCGGTCACTCGCTTTTCCATGGCGGCATTGCCGCCATGGAAAGGTTTGCGATCCTTGCTGTTGGAGCCCGTAGCGGGCCCCTAGGGTGTTGAGGGTTGGGGGTGTACATGGGGGTACCCAAGGTCCCCCATGCATTGGCATGGACAAAGTGGCAGGCACCGCGCGGTGCCTGTCACCTTGTGCAAGCCAATGCACATCGTGCTTTCCCAGCATTGTGGCGGGCGGTGCTGTGAGCACCACCCGCCACAATGCTAGGAATAGGGGATGCCACGGTGGCATTCTAATTGCAGGTGCAGGACCGCCGCACCCATTGCGGACGGTCCCACATGCCGCTATGGTGGCAGGTGGACTGTGTCTGCCCGCCTTCGTAATCGGTCCCATAGTCCCTCTCCTCTACCAAAATTAATGAGCATTCATGTACAATTGGCCACTGTTGGCAGTTTACAAGTGCGGGAATATTGTGCTCTTTTGGCAATAAATGAAACAATTTTAAAAGCACCAGAGGATGCAGAAGCTATAGTTCTGAAGTCTGAAGGAGGAATGAAGCATCATTAATTCATTATTCACTCCTGAAGATCTTCAGTGTATTTTTTACTTTTGGGTATACATTATTTTATTCTTTTTGTATGCTGCTCACATCCCTGGTCGGTCCATTGACATCACCTTTTCCAGAGAGGGCTAGGATGATGGTAATTAAATGGTGAGGTGTGGTATCCTTCAGAAAGAGTCTGGATCATAAGCAAGAAGTAGAAAGTGGAATTTAAGACCTATACTTAGGGCCACTGGAATTATGCGATGCTGCAGCGATTTTCGTATAATTGTGGATTTGTCGCATTTGCAACATAATCCATCATGAGCTTCATAATCTGCTGATTTTAACAAAAAAACAGTTTCTATCTCAAACGGCTCAAAAGTTACAAAAAAGATGCCAACTGGTGCTCTTGTGGACTGGAAGGTTTTGCGCAAAGGTTAACTGGTCATCTTTCAGAAGTTTATTGTTGTATTTGGGTATTAAATTGGTACTTATGAGATCATATCTTTTTCCTGACACTGCTAACAGGTGTAAAAATGTAAAAATATTAAAGTAACACTATCACAAAATGTGCTGCATTAAGCTGCATAATTCGGATTTTTTGACACATAATTTAGTCAACCCGCCGCATAATTTGGTCCTCCTCTGCCATATAATTCCAGTGGCCCTGTCTGTACTTTGCAATTTTCTGCTAAGCAAAAATGTTTAGTGACCCAATTAAGGCCAATTCAGAAAGGAATTTACAAGTATGTGTAGTAGTACTCCTGTAGTACAACATAACGTTATCAAATGCAATGTACACACTGGTGTAGCTCTATGCCTATGCATTTCTTTTCCCCTATGTACAGAACTCTCTTCCAAAAGTGTATAGAATTCTGCACACCTAGTCCCACATTTCAGTTGCAAATGTGAGATCAGGAAGGGCGAGCTGCTACAAAGCGGTGATTAATAACTAAACATTAAGAGGAGGAAATGGAAAATAAAGACAAAGGCAAAGGGAAGGTGATGCAAATACAAAAACACACTTTAAAGAAGAATGCACCAGTTGAAATTCACACATATCTAATTATAATCCTCCAGAGTTTGGAGTGAGTCACTCACCACACATGTCCTCTAAGGGAATCACTTGCAAATGAACAAAGGTAATGAAGAGCACAGCCAGCAAAAAGACCATCACCAAAAACAGCCCAAGAATAAATGAATGAAAAACTAGTTTTATACCTTTAGACATTGCAAACACCAATACAAATCACATTGTAAGCATAGAAATATACTGGGCCTCATTTATGAAAAGTGACATATCGCTGCGAGAAAACAGCGATGTGTCACTTTTCATTGCGCCCGCCCTCCTTGCGACACCAGTGATGCGTCATATTTACAGTATGACGCATCATGTCGCAAGGAGTTACAGATACGTCAGTATTTCTGGCGTATCTGTCGCCGCAAAAGTGACACAGTGTTGGAGTGTGTCACAAAAGTGACGCAACTTCAGCAATGGCTCATTTCACATGGGCAAGTCTTACGCCTGCCATAAGGAAGGCGTAGGATATTGACGCATTTGCATCCTATAGATTTCACTGCGTCACTTGTACGGCCCTTTCTTGCGTCAGAACGCCGCCTGCATATATTGGGGCTCATTTATGAGCCCGTGCGTCACTTTTGCACCACTGGTGCGTCACTTTTTGTGACACACCAGCAGTGTAAAAAATGCACCTTGTTGCGCCACATTTACAAAGTGACACATCTAGGTAGATGCATCACTTTGTAAACCCCTGCGCTACATTATACCTGCGCCAGGTGTATTGTATGCAGGGGGTTGTTCCCACGCAAGAAAGGGTCATAGAAGTGAAGCAGTGAAATCTATCAGATTTCACGGCGCCACTTCTAGGTCTCAAATGCGTCGAAATCTTACGCCAGGGGGCGGCCTTAGGCATGTACAAGCTGTGCACCTGCACAGGGCCACCAAACCCCAGGGGCCACCACGCCAATATATATCCTTAATATAATAATCCTCTGAGGATGGATACATATTTGCGTGGCGGCCCCTGGCAGGGATTTGGCGGCCTCCGGCTCTGTTCCACTTCCAAACACCCTGACCGCTCCCTCCTCTTCACTGGCCTCCGGGCTCTGCCCCACACGGACCCCCTCTTCCGGGGCCCCCTACCTACGCTCCCTGCCCACTGCCGCCATGAGCCTAGAGCCGCCCCTGCTTACGCCTGCCTCACAGCAGGTGTAAGACTGACGCAAGCCCTTTCACATGGGGCTTACCCCATGTGAAAGGACACATTGCTGGAGTTGCTTCACTTTTGTGACACACTCCAGCAATGCGTGACTTTTGCGCCATACAGATAAGTCAGAAATACTGACGTATCTGTAACTCCTTGCGACATGATGCGTCATACAGTAAATATGACGCATCAGGTATGTCGCAAAGAGTGCGCACTGAGAAGTGACGCATCGCTGCTTTCATGCAGCGATGCGTCATTTCTCATAAATGAGGCCCATTATACCTGTCGCACGAATAATGTGGTTCAGGGGTTTACAAAGTGACGCATCTATATAGATGCGTCACTTTGTAAATATGGTGCAACAAGGCACATTTTCTACGCTGCTATGCGTCACAAAAAGTGATGCACCGGCTGCGTAAAAGTGACGCAAGGGCTCATAAATAAGCCCCACCATATGTTAATACTTACGGCCTTATTTATAGGGCCTTGCGACAGTTTTGCGCTTCCGTTGCATCACTTTTTGTGACGCATCGACATTGTAAAACATGCCTTCTGGTGCACCCTATTTACAAAGTGACGCATCTAAGCAGATGCGTCACTTTGTAATTGCCTGCGCTACATTATACCTGCGCCAGGTATAATGTACGCAGGGTGGGTGTTCCCACGTAAGTAAGCCTCGTAGAAGTGGCACAGTGAAATGTATAAGATTTCACTGCGCCACTTCTAGGGTGTAAATGCATCAAAATCCTACGCCTGCTTCACAGCAGGCGTAAGACTGATGCAGGCCCTTTGACATGGGGCTTGCCCCATGTGAAAGGACACATTGCTGGAGTTGCATCACTTTTGTGACACACTCCAGCAATGCGTCACTTTTGCGCCTACAGATGCGTCAGAAATACTGACGAATCTGTAACTCCTTGCGACATGATGCGTCATACTGTAAATATGATGCATTATTGCTGTCGCAAGGAGGGCGCACTGAGAAGTGACGCATCGCTGCTTTCACGCAGCGATGCGTCACTTCTCATAAATGAGGGGCTTATTTATGAGCCCTTGCGTCACTTTTGGCCGCAGGTGCGTCACTTTTTGTGATGCACCAGCGGCGTAAAAATGTGCCTTGTTGCACCATATTTACAAAGTGACGCATCTAGATAGATGCGTCACTTTGTAAACCCCTGCACCACTTTATACCTGCGACAGGTATAATGTATGCATGGGGTGTATTCTGACGCAAGAAAGGGCCGTAGAAGTGACACTGTGAAATCTAAAAGATTTCACTGCACCACTTCTAGGACGCAATTTCCTACGGCGGCCTCATGGCAGGCGTAAGATTGACGCAGGCACATTTCACATGGGACTTGCCCATGTGAAATTACCCATTGCTGAAGGAATAGGTATAATGTATGTAGAGGGATGTTCCGACACAAGAAAGGGTATCGCAGTGAAATCTATAAGTGACGCATCGATGTGTGAAAACAGCAATGCATCACTTTTCATTGCGCCCTCCTTGCGACATGCTGGATGCGTCATATTTACAGTTTGACGCATCATGTCGCAAGGAGTTACAGATACGTCAGTATATCTGACATATCTGTAAGTGGAAAAAAGACGCATTGCTGGAGTGTCACGAAGATGACGCAACTCCATCAATGGGTCATTGGGCAAGTCCCATTTCAAATGTGCCTGCGTCAGTCTTATGTTTGCTGTGAGGCAGGCGTAAGATTTTGACGCACTTGCGTCCTAGAAGTGACGCAGTGAAATCCCATAGATTTCACTGCGTCACTTCTACGAGGCTTACTTGCATCAGAACGCCCATCCTGCATACAATATACCTGGAGCAGGTATAATGTGGCGCAGGGTTTCACAAAGTGACACATCTACCTAGATGCTTCACTTTGTAAATATGACACAATATGGCGCATTTTTTACCCTGCTGGTTCGTTACAAAAAGTGAAGCACCGGCGGCGCAAAAGTGACGCATGGGCTCATAAATAAGCCCCTTAGTACTTACAAATTAATTGATGAAGAAGTCTTAACAAGCATTGGAAATGCAATAGGTCTCGCATTAGGAAAGTTTGAGCGATTGGTATAGTAAATGACACTTTTTTGTATTTATGTGTTGGTTTTGAAAATAGCAAAATTAATAGCTTGGTGGATGTGATGGTGGATGTGATGGTGGATGTGATGGTGGATGTGATGGTGGGTGTGGTGGTGGATGTGGTGGTGGATGAGGTGGTGGATGAGGTGGTGGATGCGGTGGTCGTGGTGGTGGTGGATGCGGTGGATGTGGTGGATGTGGCGGTGGATGTCATGATGGATGTGGAGGTGATGGTGTATGTGGTGGTGGATGTGGTGGTGATGGTGGATGTGGTGGTGGATGCGGTGGATGTGGTGGTGGTGCATGCGGTGGTGGATGCAGTGGTGGTGGATGGGGTGGTGGTGTTGGTGGATGGGGTGGTGGATTTAGTGGTGGTGGGTGTGGTGGATGTGGTGGTGGTGGGTGTGGTTAAAGTGTTGGTGGATGTGGTGGTGGATGCGGTGGTGGTGGATGCGGTGGATGTGGATGTGGTGGATGTGGTGGTGGATGTCATGGTGGATGTGGAGGTGATGGTGGATGTGGTGGTGGATGTGGTGGTGGATGTGGTGGATGCAGTGGATGTGGTGGTGGTGGATGCGGTGGTGGTGGTGGATGGGGTGTTGGTGGTGGTGGATGCAGTGGTGGTGGTGGATGGGGTGTTGGTGGTGGTGGATGCAGTGGTGGTGGTGGTATATGGGGTGGTGGATGTAGTGGTGGTGGGTGTGGTGGATGTGGTGGTGGTGGATGCAGTGGATGTGGTGCTGGTGGATGCGGTGGTGGATGCAGTGGTGGTGGTGGATGGGGTGTTGGTGGTGGATGGGGTGTTGGTGGTGGATGGGGTGTTGGTGGTGGATGGGGTGTTGGTGGTGGATGGGGTGTTGGTGGATGTGGTGGTGGTGGTGGATGCAGTGGATGTGGTGGTGGTGGATGCGGTGGTGGTGGTGGATGCAGTGGTGGTGGGGTGGTGGATGGGGTGTTGGTGGTGGTGGATGCAGTGGTGGTGGTGGATGGGGTGTTGGTGGTGGTGGATGCAGTGGTGGTGGTGGATGGGGTGGTGGTGGTGGATGGGGTGGTGGATGTAGTGGTGGATGGGGTGGTGGATGTAGTGGTGGTGGGTGTGGTGGATGTGGTGGTGGTGGGTGTGGTGAAAGTGGTGGTGGTATATGTGGTGGTGGTGGATGCGGTGGTGGCTGTGGTGGTGGTGGTGGATGTGGTGTTGGTGGATGCGGTGGTGGTGGTGGATGTGGTGGTGGATGTGGTGGTGGTGGGTGTGGTGGTGGATGTGGTGGTGGTGGTGGATGTGGTGGTGGTGGATGCGGTGGATGTGGATGTGGTGGATGTCATGGTGGATGTGGAGGTGATGGTGGATGTGGTGGTGGTGGATGCGGTGGATGTGGTGGATGTCATGGTGGATGTGGAGGTGATGGTGGATGTGGTGGTGGATGTGGTGGTGGTGGATGGGGTGTTGGTGGTGGTGGATGGTGGTGGATGGGGTGGTGGTGGTAAATGTGGTGGTGGTGGATGCAGTGGATGTGGTGGTGGTGGATGCAGTGGTGGAGGTGGATGCAGTGGTGGTGGTGGTGGATGCTGTGGTGGTGGTGGATGCAGGGGTGGTGGTGGATGGGGTGGTGGATGTAGTGGTGGTGGGTATGGTGGATGTGGTGGTGGTGGTGGGTGTGGTGGATGTGGTGGTGGTGGGTGTGGTGGATGTGGTGGATGCGGTGGATGTGGATGTGGTGGCTGAAAGAGAATTATGGCCTATAAATGAAATAGGTGGATGGTCTTGGCTAATGCCAGATCTAAAAAGTAGTTCCCTTAATGTAAGCAATGAAAGGTACAAGTTATCCACTCGAAAGTGTTGTAAAGAAGCAATACTCGAATGTAGTGTCAAACGCAAAAAGAGTAAATAAAGCAAGCCATTGAATTCTTAGCAAGCAAATGGCATTGGCAAAAAAATCCATACAATGATAAACTATACGTTTCCCCAAAAGCTGCTGTAATTGTTGGCGTTGCACACAAAATGTATTTTGACAACAGACAGCTGAAGCTATCCATAGGCGAGACCTAAAAGCTATATGGAAGCGCTGAAAACAGGAGTCTTTCAAATTAACCATTAGGATATGGAGCTAATTGCCGACTAGGACTTCTGGAGATACTGTTGTCAGTTAAACAAACTTCACCTTGCTTTGTCCTTCATCTTTAATAAACCGGGCATTAGCAAAGCCAATGGGTCTGGGTTTTATGTGCTAGTGCACATTCAGATGGGCATAAATATATGCATAAGAAGCAGATAGAGGTAGGCCAATAAAAAATATTCTTGAATGCATTACAGTACCTGCACCCCATTGAAGGTGACCGGTTACTGCAAAACCTATACATAAGGTGAGAGACAGTGGGGAAGAAAGAAGTAGTTCTCTGGGCTGAGCCAATATGTAATTGACAAAGTGTCAAGCCAGTGGCTGAAAGAGACAGCCTGGATCAATGCGGCTGGGACTTGGAGTTCACTAATTCCAATTTAAAAGACTCCGTACACATGGCCATACACACATCCATTTCCTTCAGAAGGCATGAACGAAAGTAAAAACGGACTAAACGATGTGCTGTGAGCGAATAAACTTGCAATGCGCCTGCGTGCACGTACAGCAAGCATTTCCACTCTAGAGGTACGCCTGGATGTGAGGACTGGCATTGCTAAATAATGCAACACCAATAGCTCAAACTTTGTGAGACCTATTGCATTGCAAATGCTTGTTTGAGAATGTGTGTTATATAACTTGGATTCTCAAAGTATGGCCCGGTGGTCACTTTTAGCCCTACTGACGTTAATATGCGTCCCCACATTGAACAACAGCACAGGGCTGCTGTTTACTCGACAGAGTGCTAAAATTAACTAGCAGCACTAAGATGTTCATCCTTCCGAGGTCGATAAAATGAGCACAATTCTTCATCTATAAAAAAAACCAGCTACTTTACGTGAAGGTGTGCTTTAAAACTACATGCAATTTATGTGACTTACATGTGTGTAGACACACACACACGTATTCAGAGTCGCCCACGCGGGATCTGAAGTAGTTTCTTCAAAGCAGGACGGTTTTCAGTCGCAATAACTTCACGAGTGCCCACTTATGCTTGTGTTCTAGCCCTGGTCCGCGCTGTATTAAGTATAAAGACACACACACTCGAGCGCACACATGGATACACACTGACACACGCACACACACATGCATATACACTGACAAAGACACACACATACACGTGCACACTGTTGGGGATCAGCTGGTGGTGTCCACACGCGGGTCCTGCACGTTCCTCACTGGTGCACACAAGGGTTTGCCCATATATACCTAACATCGTGTGTTGACACAGCCTTTTTTCTGCACAGTGTAGTACACAAATGGCCGTTGTGCTGGGAGTGTGCTTTCTTCCTTCCAACAATGCGCCTGCCCCGTTCTCTCTGAGTAAACACTGCCTGAGCGCTCCAATTGTTAGCTTTTCGAGGCTTCGGGCCTGCTCTCCAGGGGTCTGTGTGCTGCATAAAAATTACACCCCTGCTGCTTGTGCTCTCCCTGACAACGGGGGAGGCTCACCTTACAGTTTACTGAAGCCTCGAGGCCCTGCGCCTGCTAGCAGCACTAAGATGCTCATCCTTCCAAGGTTGATCAAATGAGCACAATTCTTTATCTATTAAAACAAGACTTCAGAGAGAAACTGAGAGAGCGCAATTTGAACGAAAAGTATATAGTAGCCATATTTAGACTTATATGTTATAAACGAAGGAATGAAATGCACATCGTAATGTAAAGTTGGCAACTATAGCACAAAGGCCAACGAATGTGATAACATGATATAGGAAAGGTAAATGTATTCACACACTGAAATGCATTAAGTTTAGAAACCCCGTATACATGAAGGGCAAATGTATAGAAATGTGTATAAATGTTTATGAAATGTAGAGCGTGCACAGTAGAATTCGTGTACGTGTGTAACTTTAAATGTGTAACTTTACATTGGGAGAAGCGGCGAGGAAAATAACGTGGAAGGACGTAAACGTGGATAAATGTATAAGAGAACTTACATAAAGATGTAACCAAGGAAAATGCATAAGTTATATTCTATGTAGTCGTAGTCAATATATTGCATATATTTGATGTTGAATGTTTAAGTATAACTAGGGCTTTGCTAAAAATACGAATAGAAATGTATGCCAAAGGTTATGCTGTGTAAAGGGCTATTTGAAGGAATACTGGGAGAGTTTAGGTCATTTGTGTTTCTAACCTGACTGACCAAGAGTTCGAAGGAGTATAGTCACATGAAATGTAATTTAGTGGTCTTGTGAAGGTCGTAAATAGCTTGATGTGGACATGAGAGCCGAGAAGTCTAGCACTTGTTAGATTTAAGGTGACAATGCCGGACGGAGCTTATTGCTCGAACGTGAGGAGAGACACTTTTTAGGTGGACTATGTTTTGTCAAGACCATTCACAGGACCTAGCAGGGTCAAGTTAAGAGATATGGAGTTAAGGCCTTGTCTAAGTTCTATGTTACCTGATCTGAAAGAATCAATAAATGTCGACGATGAAATGATGAAGATGACATCCAAAGGAGAAGGGTCAACTTAACGGACGACGTGAAGAGTGGACCAATGGAAGAAGCAGGAAGTTGACATCATCGGGGGAAGTCCGTGGTGGGCGTCAAGGGGCGTTCCACTCACACGGTGATTGTGTATTTTAGGGACAGCACCCCGGGGAGGAGGTAGCAATTGGCAAGCAGGAGAGGGCAATCAGAGAAGGGCGAATTGCTCAGAGCAAGGGCGAGGGTAGATGCCTTGAGCAGATGCGCTGAGATATCATAGCGCAAGGGAGCAGTAGGCCGAGGACCCTTAAAGAGCAGATGGGTAGGCAGATAGGGTACTGCTTCTGAAACTTAAGATTTCCTTTAGAGGCTAAAGAGAGTTTGAACTTCTTAGGGAGTCAAACTGCTGACACCTTTTTAGGGAAGAACTTGCGAAGTAGGGTTGTCACATAGCATAGAGTAGGGACAGATTAACTTGATGATTGTTTTTGTCTTACTGCAGATGACGCAGAAGAAACCACTTCACACCGAAGCTTAAAGCAACTGAGATTTTAACTGATTTTGTATTTTGTATACTTTGAGATTTATCCTGAGTGGATTGTATCGCATTCAAATTAATCTTTATATAAACTCTTAAAACTTCATCAGTTGTAAGTGGTTCTTCAGAGTGGCGTCAGTTAATGGGGTTTGTCTAACCAATGCGGGGGTGGTCCTTTCCTCAATGACAGATATTAGCGGTCCAAAACAGACGAATGGGATTCTTTATTAAATTTATCATACTCATAAATTGATATCAAAATCCCGTTCCCCGCAGTTGGTAGCAGAGTTTGATGGTTATCTTCTTGAGGAAGACGACCTAGGCCAGGTTAGTTTACCCCAAGGTCCCTAGTCATCGTCGAACAGAAGAAGAATCGCAGCCGAAGACGGTGCTGACGGTGCGTCGAGAGAAAAGCAGCAGAATCGGTCGAGAGTGAGTATAAGGGTCATGCGT
Organism: Lissotriton vulgaris; assembly: GCF_964263255.1. Classification (NCBI taxonomy): domain Eukaryota; kingdom Metazoa; phylum Chordata; class Amphibia; order Caudata; family Salamandridae; genus Lissotriton; species Lissotriton vulgaris. The sequence continues at coordinate 302,034,185 of NC_141685.1, forward strand.
TGTAAGATTGCGGTGTTTTATGTTGTTCCTGTGTTGTAATGTCAAGCGGAGTTGAATGCCTGTAGTGTGATTGAGGGAAGGTTGTGAGCGCGCGCAACCGGATAAAATCTTATGTCCAGAGGACTTAAGTGGTTCGGGTGTATCGAACACCTAGAGTAATTTGTCTACCATTGAAAGGGGGTCATGAGGTACCATTGATTTCCCGACAGACCGATGATAGGGGGAGCGTATGTGTGAGTGAATGAGTAGCGAACGCTGGTCGTACGTCTACTGTGCGTAAGTAACCTATCAGTTGAGGCAAGTGTCCGACCGTAAGAGGAAAGACGCTGTGCCGGTTGAGGTAGCAATTACAGTTAGACTGTGGCCGTACAGTCAGAGAAAAGTGATCGCTTGGACGGAAGTAGTCATTTTTCAATGTATGAATGAAAACGCATGCGAAATCGTGAGACGAGTTAAGAAACGAGGGAAGCTGCTGAAGAAGATACAAGTGACGTCAGCGTAGAACCGTGCTGGGATAGGCTGATTAGCGAGAGTCGCACAGGGACTGGTGGTTGTTATCAAGCAAAATGAAGTGTTTTAAGGGTTTAGGGAAAATCTTTAAAAAGAAAAGGAGAAATTTATATGCCGGAGAAGAAGCTCCACCAGAAGGCACACCAGCATATCATATGGCAGTAAATGTAGGCTTACATTCAATACTGTGGATTTCTGAGTGGCATAGGCTAACAGAAGGGCAAAAAGAGCTGGCGTTTCCAAGATTCGGAACGTTTAAATTAGAAGTGTTGAACCAACTGAAGGCGACGATGCTTTCAATGAGACCTCTACCGAGGCCAACACAATTTGAAGCTCTTGGTGTGTGGTTTAGAACAGCACACGAAAGGGGCGTAAAGAGGCGACAAGAAAGAGTGAGAAGATCGGTAAAGGCAATGCAGGATGCTAAATGGGACGATGAAGCCAAGAAATGGAGGGTGCAAAAGATAGAAGCGGACAAATTGTTCACCATGATAGAGGCTACGGGAGAAAAGAAACCTCTAGAACAGGAGGATGAGGAAAGCGAGACAGAGGAGGAACTGCTAGAGAGGCTATTGACAGACAGACCACCTCCATACAGTGGGGAACTTGCGAGTCCCATATTACCGCAAGTAGACGGAACTAGGTGGGGAGAGTATAAGTCGATCCCGGTATCAGAGTGGGACGCTACTAAGACCGTAGAGATACCCCAAACTAGTCCGGAACAGAGAGTAGTGGGAAGACTTGTGGTCCAGAACGTGCCAGAGACGCAATGCGCTAGGTCATACCAGATGCCGGACGCTTTACAGGTTCCGGTCACCATAGGTCCTATTGTGTCAATCTATAACCCGGAAGGGGTCCAGCAGGATGAACAGGCACGGTGGGATAATGAAAGAGCAGAAGAGGACAATAGGAATGCCACAATGAATTCCCACAGGCAGATACGAGCACCAATAAGTCGGAGTACCCCATTTGATTCCGCAACGGGTCCCAGAGTAGAACAGCGAGGTCGAAGAGGGTCAATGGATTTGAGGGGTCCTAAACCGAAAACCTATAAGGAATTAAGGGAATACCTGAGAGAATGGGACGCTGCCGAAGAAGCTCGGAATAAAAGTTTAGAAACAGGATCCGAGTGGAGAGAACAGGATAACAGGATTCTCTCTCATTGTGGAGCTGGCGAAAGCAGCGCCGAGTGGGAGGGAAGAAGCCAAGAGAGCAGAAGAGATACCTATCCTACTGAGAGCAGCAATAGGCAAATGTGCGAAGACAGAAGTGCAGGGTGTGGCGAAGTGCCTCGTGTCACCTTTAGTGAAGGGGAACATAGGACACAGGAGTACCGGAATACCTTCAGGTGCACACACCATGCCCCAGGTGAGAATGCAAGACATTGGAGTCACGGAAATATGGAGAGTCGCGAAGCATCTCGACATACATCCGGAGATAGTGGTCAGAGTCACGAAAACATAGGAAGTCGCGAAACGTCTCGCCATTCTTCCGGTGATCACGAAAGAGATCACGGGAACATGGAGGGCCGTGACGGACCCTATCGTCTATTAAGTGACACCAGACAAAAAACAAGTTATAATGGGTTAGAATCGAACGGTGGATCCTATCTCACATCTGGAGAAACCGAGCTTAGAAATCGGAATGTAGGGTTGGGGGACGGAGCGTTATTCCACCATACCCCACGTAGAGATGGAAAGGCTTGGGATCTCGAAGGGTGGGAACGAAGAGAAAGAAGCAGAGCTCCTCATAACTCACCTGTGCTCAGGCGTAGGGCGCATAGTGGAGGTGAGAGGGATATGAGAGAAGAACATAGAACTGAGATGCTGAAAGCTGAAATAAAAGCGAAACGGCTTGATGTGATGAGTTTGAAGGCAGATCTGGATGAATTGATTGATGGTACAGTGCAACTAGAGAGATTAAACTCATATACACCAGCTGAGATACTGTTTCTATCCAAAGATATTACTCGAAGAGCGAGGTCAGTTCATGAGAACTTATCTAATTTAGCAAACAGGTACATGGTAGACCTGTCACGAACTAAGGCTTTACAGAGTAACCACAGGCTAACTTGCACAGATCAGGATTTGGATGATCGCAGAACGATCGCGCTGAAAGTACACATAAGGGAATTGATCGTAAGTATCAGAATATGGAGAGATCTAGATAGATGGGAGGAAAGATGGTCCAGAAAGGGCTCCGTTAGACGGAGTGTACTTGAGGGTTCCCAGGACACAGATTTGATGCGAATGGAAGCCTTCCCTTTGCGAGAGGTCGCGAATGGAAGCTACGTCCATGTGCCCTGGACTAGGGGGGATTTGGCGGCATTCACCAATTCCTTCCCAAAGCTTAGAGATAATCCTGTCGAATGGTATAAGCAGGTAGAAAGATTCGTGAAGATCTCAAAGGTACTGTGGGTCGATTTGAACACACTGTTCGACATCGTAGTACCCGGAGACTTATGGACAGCGTGCAAGCTTAGCGTTGATTGGCCCACTTGCGAGCCAACGAGAGAAGCCGGGACGAATGGTCCATCTCATAGGGTCATGGAAAAGTACGAGAGGGTAATAACGTGGCTAAAAGAGAAAGTGCCGGTGCAAGACATAGACTGGGTAAAGATAGATCGGACTACCCAAGAGCCGAAAGAGACAGTGCATGAGTTTTACGAGAGGTTGCTGAAAGCATTCAAGCAATACAGCGGGTTAGATGTGATGGATCCCAAGGACATAGGACAGTTTGTTTCAAAGTTTGTCTTAGGATTAAGACCAGAAATATGCCTAATGATCCAACAGCATCTGATCTGTTGGCAGAACAAACCTTTAGACGAGATTCTGAGGTATGCAAGGTATTGTAGTGACGAGATAGACTCGAAGGCGAAGAAGCTTAAAGAAAAGCTAATGTTAGTGCAAATGCAAGCTGCTGGGAAGGATAAACAGCGGCAGCAGGGAACAGGAACGCAGGCAAAGAAACAGAATAATCAGAGCAGAGATGAGGAAGAAAGACCGAGGCCGAGAATGGATATCGAGACGCTGAAAAAGAAGACAAGATGCCATCAGTGTAACGAGGTGGGACACTGGCGACGCGAGTGTCCTTACAACGTTGAGACAGGGGAATTAGAGCAGGAGGAGGAAGAGGTTCAGAACAACGTGGTTAAGGGAGCCACAGTCCCGAAGGGCAAGTTTGTCAAAGGGGGGACTCAGACTCCTCGAGCCCCGTTTCCTCAACCACCTCGCATCACGAACGGAGGAAAAACCTACAGACAGATGCCATTGTTTGTAGGGGGAGAGAAATGTTACTACGTTGATCCTCTTACAGGGCAGCGGGCTAGTAGGGACGAAGACTGTACTCTAGGAGCCGCCTTGGAAGTAGATCAGAGAGGACCATACGTAGAGGCTGAAATAGCGGGATGTCCTACAACCTTTTTGGTGGATACAGGGGCCACTCGATCTACGTTGAGATCTGCGGTAGTCCCGGGTCTGCCAATGTCAGGAGAAACGGTACAGGTGGTAGGAGTTGCGAACAAAAGGATGACAAATCCCTTGACCGAACCAGTGTCGGTGAGGATAGGGAATTACAGTGACGAACATCAGTTCGTGATCTGCGATTCTAGTCCCGTGTGCTTATTAGGGAGAGATCTGCTGTGCAAACTGAATTGCACGATACATTGCACACCAGAAGGAGTAGAAGTGCAGACCAATGATGAGGACGCTGATTTTAAAGTCATGAAGTCGCAGGAATGCGTAGAACTTTATCCTACCTTAACAGTGGAAGAGCTCCCACAGGACTTGAGGGAGAAAGTGTCAGCCGAGGTGTGGGATTTTACTGGGGAAGAAATAGGATTGATCAAAGGAGTAGAACCGGTAAAAATCTTGGTAAGACTCAATGCTGAGTATCCAAGAACACCACAATACAAGTTGACACCGGAGACGATCGCAGGAATAAAGCCCGTGATCGAATCCATGATTAAGCAGGGAATACTGAAGGAGATCGTGGGAAGTCCATGTAACTCCCCGATCATGGGTTTGCAGAAACCTAGTGGAAAATACAGAATAGTACAGGATCTTCGAAAGATTAATAACATTGTTGTCTCGTGTTGTCCAGTGGTACCGAATCCATCAGTGATATTGTTTCAGATACCGTTCCAAGCTGAATGGTTCACAGTGATAGATTTGTGTCAGGCTTTCTTTTCGATACCGTTAGACGAAGAGAGCCAGTATCTTTTCGCTTTTAAGCTGGAAGATCGCGTTTTAACATGGTGTCGTATCCCTCAGGGGTATACAGAAAGCCCATCGATTTTTAACCAGCTTTTAAAGAGAAATCTTGAGAGTCTAGTACTGCCCAAGAATTCAGTTCTGGTCCAGTACATAGACGACCTCCTTGTTGCGTCAGAAACTGAGGAAGCTTGCAGAGAAGACACCATCACCTTGTTAAATCACTTGGCTGAGAACGGACACAAGGTGTCTCCAAGTAAGTTGCAATATTGTAAGACTGAGGTGCAATACTTGGGCCACAGGATTGAGAAGGGAAAGCGGAAGGTGTCTCCAGACAGAATTGAGGCGATTATGAAAATGAACGCGCCTACAACACAAAGAGAAGTCAGGATGTTTTTAGGCATGGTAGGTTATTGTCGACAGTGGATAGCAAACTTTTCACTGAAGGCCAAACCTTTATTACAACTGACGCACAAAGGAGTAAGTGATCCGGTACCATGGGACAAAGATTGTTTGATGGCATTTTTGCAGCTGAGGGAGGACTTATGTCGTGCCCCGGCTTTAGGGATGCCAGATTACACTAAACCTTTTTTGCTTTACTGCTGCGAGAGAGAGGGATGCGCTTTAGCGGTATTAGCACAGGTCCATGGAGATGCGCGCAGGCCAGTGGCGTACTTTTCGGCTACATTAGATCCAGTAGCCGCAGCGTTGCCCGGATGTCTGAAATCCGTAGCTGCAACGGGTGTCAGCATTGAACGATCTGAGAGCGTAGTCATGGGTCATCCGTTAGAAGTGTATGTACCACATTCTGTAGAACTGTTAATGACAAGGACGAAGACTCAGCATCTGACGAATAGCAGGCTCACACGCTACGAGCAGGTCATATTGGCTGCCGAGAATGTGACCCTAAAAAGATGCTCTGTCTTGAATCCTGCAACCTTGATGCCACTTCCGAATGAAGTGGAAGATGAAAACTGTACAGAACATGACTGCCTCGATGTGACTGAACTATGTACCAAACCGAGACCTGATATCGTAGATGAGCCATTGACAGACCCAGACGAAATTTTCTTCGTTGATGGTTCATGCGTAAGAAACGATGTCGGTCAGCTGAGAGCAGCTTATGCAGTATGCACGATTACCAGAGTTATAGAAGCCGCTTGCCTGGAAGGAGTACACTCCGCACAGGTAGCTGAAATTGTGGCTTTGACTCGTGCTTGCCTAGCAGGCGACAGACTTCGAGTCACTATATACACCGATAGTCAGTATGGATTTGGCGTAGTTCATGATTACGGGCAGTTGTGGTCTCAAAGAGGTTACATGACCTCCTCGGGTTCTCCGATTAGGAATGGAGAATTCGTGAAACTTTTGTTAGAGGCTTTGCAAAAACCAATGGCCATAGCTGTGGTCAAATGTGTAGCTCATACAAAGAATACGGATTTTGTATCATTAGGAAATAAATATGCCGATGAGGTAGCGCGTTACTGCGCAGAGCAGGGATATTCTCACACTGATGCAAAAGTGGGGGGAATCCAGGAAATGACTGAATTGACCATGTTATTAGATACCGTAGATACATGGGACGAATTGAGAGCAGTACAGGAAAATGCACCAGATGAGGAGAAAAAGGGCTGGGAAACAGCTGGGTGCGAGAAAAGTGAAATGAATTTTTGGGTGTCTGCCGACGGAAGGGCAGTATTACCAAATGAACTCATTAGTCCAATGGCGAGAAAATTGCATGGATCAGCTCACATAGGAAGAGATGCTATGGTGAGAGTATTCAGGCAAACGTGGTTTAACCCTAAATTTAGAGTAGCGGCAGAAGCAGTGTGTCAGCGATGTACGATCTGTCAGCAACTAAATGTGGGTAAGAGAACACCAGTTACCTTGAGTCACATAGGAAGGTCTGGGGGGCCTTTCAATAGGATGCAGATTGATTTCATAGAAATGCCTCCATGCAACAGACTTAGATATGTGCTAGTGATTGTTTGCATATTTTCTAGATGGGTTGAGGCTTACCCTACACGTAGGTGCGATACACTTACAGTAGCAAAATTGTTACTTAGAGAGTTGATACCGAGGTTTGGGGTGCCATCCTCTTTGGAATCGGACAGAGGAACTCATTTCAATAGCGAAGTGGTAAAGATGCTGTGTTCAGCTTTAAACATCGATCAGAAGTTACACTGTAGCTATCGACCAGAAGCTTCAGGGATCGTAGAGCAAATTAACAGCACTATCAAGTCCAGACTGGCTAAAGTTTGTTCATCGACATCCCTGAGTTGGCCAGACGCACTTCCAGTAGTTCTCATGAGCATACGTAGCACACCTGATAGAAGAACAGGCCTCTCTCCACATGAAGTGCTAATGGGGAGAGCTATGAGGTTGCCATCGGTTCCGACTGCAGCGCTAGTGAACATCACAGACGATTTGATTTTGGACTACTGCAAGGGACTATCTGATGCCGTAAATTCTGTGTCCCTCCAGGTCCAGGCTGCAGAGGTTCCATCAATACAAGGTTTGTGCCATGACCTGAGTCCAGGAGACTGGGTCCTGGTGAAGAAACACGTCAGGAAGAACTGCTTAGACGTGCGTTGGCGAGGACCGTTTCAAGTCATACTTGTAACGAATACCGCAGTAAAGTGTGGAGGGCTGCCAAACTGGATACATGCCTCACACACCCGAAGAGTGCAAACACCTCCAGAAGACACAGCTCCTCTCTCGGATGAGAATCCGGCGGGAAGCGGAGAAGCCATAGAGGGGGAAAGCCAAGCTGTGGAGGTGATCGAAGAAGCTGAAACTGTGTTGGAACAGGACGACGAAGGTCAGGACACTAGCGAGACCGAAGTCGTCTCAGGAGAAGACAGTAACTGGGAGACTGAATCGGAAACTGAACAAACTGAGAGTGACCAAGAGACGGGTCCTGGAACAAGGAGCAGAAAGACGGGAAACGACAAAGCCGTTTGGCCGGAGAGAAGAAAAAGGCCAAATTCAGAAGGAAAGAACGAAAGAACTCTTGTCCCGATCGCTGAAGAATCGGATCAGGAGGAAGAAACGACAGATTCAGGAACTGAGAGTCCACGAAGATCAAGAAGGGTACGTGTGCCCTGCAGAAGGTACGCTACCCCAGAGTGGACTTATCTAGCAGATGTATTGGGGACAGAAATCTGGGAGAGTGAAGAGTGTGAAGGTAACCACTCTCGATCCAGTCGTGACAGTGGAGATATGGATGTTGGCGCCTGGGCTTGAGACTGAGGGGTTACTGACTTTCACACTTCCCCGACCCCCACGTTTGAGTAAAATTCAAGATTTGGTGTTAAAAAGACTACAATTTCCAACAGTTGGTCAGCAAATGACGGAAGCAGAAGAAAAAGTTATTCGTTTTGAACTGTTAATTATTGTTGTGAAAGCTGCAGGTCCGACAATAATTGTTGATGCATAAAAGACTTTTTGTACGTATGTTATAAAGAAGAAGATAACCTAGCGCCGAGTGGAAAGAAGAATAAAATTAGGGATTACATTTAGAGGACGGAGAAGGGCTAGGGTTGTCTGCTGCTAAGAAGAGAAAAGACATTGTGGTGGAAAAAAGATACCTGTTAATGAAAAGCACTTTAAAGACTGTGAACGCAAACAAGTAACCAAAGACTGGAAAGAGAACTTTCGCTGGAGAACGAGGGACGCTGTTTTGATAACATGGAGAACGGCAACCTAAACAGGAAAGCTAGATGTATAGTAGGTACACTTATAGCAATAGTGATATTTCTCATAATCATAGTAGTAACGATATCTTACATGACAGGCCATGAAAACGATAAAAGAGTAGCGAATGTAAAAATTGTAACGACTTTGAAACCTGCTCTTGTGGGAAAGAAGGAGGAGAGCACTGTTACACGTGAAAAAGCGTTACTCGCAGATGAAGCTCGTAGATTACACATAGACGAGTCACAGGGAAACTTTAGGTCAAATGCATATGCAAAGTTATTGTATGAATATATCGATGCCATGGAGGCCAAAGATTGCTACGTTTGTATGCAATTGCCGGCTTCTGTAGACGAAGGCATTAGGTATCACCATCTCCCATTGACTTATGGGATTACATGTAGTTTACTGCTTAGTATATTTTATGGTAGAGAAGGATTTGAGTACTACTTTTCGAATTATGATTCGGTACTGCCTGAAGTTCCGAATTATAAGCAGATGAATAAGTGGGACTATTACAAAAAGGAAGATAGACTGGCTAAATTCTTTCTTCCTTGGGATACGTTAGATACATCATATGCACGTAGAAATAATCTGACTTGCAAAGTATCAGAAGTGGAGAAAAGATTTATAGCACAAGTAGATGATCGATGCAGACGGCAGAAGATTCTAAAAATGTCAGGACAATGGAAAATAGACTGGACAGAAGAAGAGAAGACACATAAAAAGAAAGGTAGTAATGGTCCAATCGCATTGGATAGAACGCAGAAAGGAAAGTTATGTTTAACTCGAAGCAAAACGTATTATGAGAGTGAATTTGTAGGTGAAGTTAGTTGTGAGCACTCTTTTAGGTTAGAGTACTACACAAAGGATTTTATGAAAGGGATGCAAGCTATTCCGAATGTATATTTTGTATGTGGGAGAAATGCCTATGTAAAACTTCCAGATAATTGGTATGGTTCGTGTTACTTGGCAATTGTCTTCCCCAAAATATATCATGCAAAGGATTTGGCGATAATAGAAGGAAAGGCTTCGAGGAGAACGAAAAGGGAAGTAGGAGATGCAGAAGTGGTAGGAGATGTATTTGGAGCGATGTTTCCATTGTTAGGTTTGATTCTTAACGATGTTAAGATTAGAAGGTTAGCGACAGTCGTGGATAGATTGTCTGCCAGCACTGCAAGATCATTAATGTTAGTAGAAGGTGAGATGCAGTCGATTAGAGCAATGGTATTACAGAACAGACTTGCTTTAGATGTAATATTAGCAAAGGAAGGCGGAGTTTGTAAGGCTTTGAAAGTTCAGGAATGTTGTACTTATATTCCTGATAATTCAAAACCACTTGAGAAGGTCATCAGAAATATTACACAGATTCATCAAGAAATTGAAGATTTAACAAAAATAAATGTTTGGGAAAAAGTAGGAAATGGAGTAGGCAAGGTTGGAAGTTGGGTTGCTAATATAGGCAAGGGTATAGTATGGTACATTTTAAAGCCTGTATTAATAGTAGTAATTTGTATAATTATATTATTAGGATTAGTAAAATTGTATAAATGGTATAGGGCGAACCAGTTACAAAGATCGATGAGAGACCAAGAAAGGAGACTAGCTGTTTTACAAGACCAACAGTATAAAAGTCTGAGAACGCTTGAATCGATAAAAAGAGGAACAGATGTAACTAGTTCAGTATAAACTATGTATTCAAATTGCTTTTAGTGATGACTCCTAAAAGTCATCAAAGGGGGGAACTGAGAGAGCGCAATTTGAACGAAAAGTATATAGTAGCCATATTTAGACTTATATGTTATAAACGAAGGAATGAAATGCACATCGTAATGTAAAGTTGGCAACTATAGCACAAAGGCCAACGAATGTGATAACATGATATAGGAAAGGTAAATGTATTCACACACTGAAATGCATTAAGTTTAGAAACCCCGTATACATGAAGGGCAAATGTATAGAAATGTGTATAAATGTTTATGAAATGTAGAGCGTGCACAGTAGAATTCGTGTACGTGTGTAACTTTAAATGTGTAACTTTACATTGGGAGAAGCGGCGAGGAAAATAACGTGGAAGGACGTAAACGTGGATAAATGTATAAGAGAACTTACATAAAGATGTAACCAAGGAAAATGCATAAGTTATATTCTATGTAGTCGTAGTCAATATATTGCATATATTTGATGTTGAATGTTTAAGTATAACTAGGGCTTTGCTAAAAATACGAATAGAAATGTATGCCAAAGGTTATGCTGTGTAAAGGGCTATTTGAAGGAATACTGGGAGAGTTTAGGTCATTTGTGTTTCTAACCTGACTGACCAAGAGTTCGAAGGAGTATAGTCACATGAAATGTAATTTAGTGGTCTTGTGAAGGTCGTAAATAGCTTGATGTGGACATGAGAGCCGAGAAGTCTAGCACTTGTTAGATTTAAGGTGACAATGCCGGACGGAGCTTATTGCTCGAACGTGAGGAGAGACACTTTTTAGGTGGACTATGTTTTGTCAAGACCATTCACAGGACCTAGCAGGGTCAAGTTAAGAGATATGGAGTTAAGGCCTTGTCTAAGTTCTATGTTACCTGATCTGAAAGAATCAATAAATGTCGACGATGAAATGATGAAGATGACATCCAAAGGAGAAGGGTCAACTTAACGGACGACGTGAAGAGTGGACCAATGGAAGAAGCAGGAAGTTGACATCATCGGGGGAAGTCCGTGGTGGGCGTCAAGGGGCGTTCCACTCACACGGTGATTGTGTATTTTAGGGACAGCACCCCGGGGAGGAGGTAGCAATTGGCAAGCAGGAGAGGGCAATCAGAGAAGGGCGAATTGCTCAGAGCAAGGGCGAGGGTAGATGCCTTGAGCAGATGCGCTGAGATATCATAGCGCAAGGGAGCAGTAGGCCGAGGACCCTTAAAGAGCAGATGGGTAGGCAGATAGGGTACTGCTTCTGAAACTTAAGATTTCCTTTAGAGGCTAAAGAGAGTTTGAACTTCTTAGGGAGTCAAACTGCTGACACCTTTTTAGGGAAGAACTTGCGAAGTAGGGTTGTCACATAGCATAGAGTAGGGACAGATTAACTTGATGATTGTTTTTGTCTTACTGCAGATGACGCAGAAGAAACCACTTCACACCGAAGCTTAAAGCAACTGAGATTTTAACTGATTTTGTATTTTGTATACTTTGAGATTTATCCTGAGTGGATTGTATCGCATTCAAATTAATCTTTATATAAACTCTTAAAACTTCATCAGTTGTAAGTGGTTCTTCAGAGTGGCGTCAGTTAATGGGGTTTGTCTAACCAATGCGGGGGTGGTCCTTTCCTCAATGACAGATATTAGCGGTCCAAAACAGACGAATGGGATTCTTTATTAAATTTATCATACTCATAAATTGATATCAAAATCCCGTTCCCCGCAAAACACACCATCTCTAAACATTACCCCGAGGAGCAACGTAGCACACCGAATCTTCGCAAGGCTGGTGGGTGGACTTTGGTGAATGGGTCTTGTTGCAACATTTGAACTAGTAAGCCTATTCACAAATGAAAAGCAATGATTTTGCAAGGACAGTAACCAGAGCCAATTGAAAAGATGGGTGGGGAAATGGGCAGAACTTCTATGCCATACCTCAATACAGCATGCCTCACAGAGCAGCGCATGCACTGCCCAGGCTCAACCTAAAAAAGTATGCTTCAATGTAAAACTTCTGCTTCTCAGGTAAAAAGCTTTTGTGCCCTCTGTCCAGGTTTACACCTGCAAAAACACTAATTACCACCCTGCACATATCAGCCGATTTGTTGAATGCCTCGAAGTCACGCACCCTAGACACGCCCCTACAAGACCTTCAAGACCCATCCCAATCAATTTGGTGAGCAACAGCATTTCTCTTTTACAATTTAAGCACTGTGCAAAACAGCACAAGATTGGCACTGGAGGTGGGATATGGGTAGCTCTGGCAGAGCCTTCTGTTATACTGGTGATGGAGGGGGGGGGGGTTTGGGAGTCCAGCGTATGTCCATATCTGTTACATGTTTTCAGGATTCCAAATGACGATGTGAAGGAATTCCATGTAGGTCCTAAGTACCGGTGGGCCAATAAATGCTATCCCTGTGCAAACTCCTGGTGGTGCAGGGATCAAAAAAGATCAGAACTTCTAGGCTTGTGGTAAACACTGCTCCCCTGCAGTTTTCACTTGGTAAATGTCAGCAGGCAAAACCTTCCGAAATGTTCTAGCGGAAATCTACATGGGATGAATTTTAAGACAAGCCGATGTCAGGTGGAAACCACCAAATCTGAAGGTGGTTATTCGTTTTTTCTGCAGAAAACTCAAAATAGAAGGTAATTATCTCATCCGATAACGTACCCTGGGTGCAAGAAATACTTCACCCTTTCCCAGCCTTCATGAAATCCTGGCTTTACAGCCATTGTATAAAAGTTTACCTTATGTAGATGGATGTCCTGAGAGCCTGTGTGGTGTCTGGCCCTCCTGCACCTGCGCTGGACACCCCATGATATACACCTCTGCGTCCCCAAAGTGCTTGGAAAAGAAAGACTACGATTGCATTCCATAAGTGCCTGCTCTGATTCCTGTTTATAGGTCTCGACGCACCGCCCGCAAGGACTACTGGTACCCGGTGACCACCGCTGTCCCTTGTGCACCATGATCCCTGCAGTCACCCTTTCACCTGCACGTGCATAAGAACAGAAAAGATGGAGTCGAATGTTTAGCTAAAATAATCACACACATTTAGGTTGACGTAGCGTACTGAGACACTCATGTCGTGTCTTTTTCCCCACCAGCAGCAGAGTTACTGGACTGCGGGCCAGGGGTGTCCAGACGTTGCTCCGGGATGGTGAAATCCAGATTTTCAAGGTCACTGGAGATACATTTAGCGCATATAATAAAACAGAATCATACCACTGCTAGTAAATATGCTCCTGGACCAGCACTGGTCTTCGCTGGTCTCTGGCCTAGACTGGCCGCCACAGGAGTACGCATCTGCTCATTCAGTAATCATGTGCTCTCTGCACGAGTTCAACACTTTAAACAAGTGCACAGAGTCCGAATATGTGCAGGGCATTGTTCACAATAAAGAGCAACCCTTGCGCAAGCAGTGCTGTGAGAAAAGGCATGATTACTGCACCGAGGCTGGTGCCTGCGTGCCCTCTGAAAAGTCTGGCACGCGGCTCTGGGTGTCTTAGGAGCGCGCGTCTGCTGTGGTAACTTCTGTCCAGGCATCCGATTTTTTCATGCGCAGCTTTTATGCCCTCACCTGCTAAAGGGCATACTTGCAAGACATCTTTTGTAACTTGATTGTTGTATTATTTGCAGGCTAAGCAACTGTCAAGCAAAGGTAGAAAACACTTCAAACAGAGACGTCCCAATCAGTGCGGGGCAGAACTTACTGGAACTCACCTGCAATGCTGGCCAGCGTTTGTTCTTTTTACAAAGGCACCAGCTTTTCTGAGAAATCCAATGGCAGATCGCTTTCAAAAAGAGAACAAGTGCAATACTATCCAAAATTATACTCCAAGTTTATACCCAGCGCAACGACAAGACAGCTGAACGTGGGTCGGCCACATGCACGGCAGCTGTTTCTTAATCACACGGAAAGGTACCAGAAGCGTGGCAGGGGTTTAGTTTCACTTCCCAACAAAGCTTTAAAACGTCACGTTGAGAAGTCAATGGAAAGTAGGTGCACGCCGATTTAAACGAGTCATCATCTTGAAAATAAATAAAACACATCTACGCCTACGGAGCAGTGGATGAATCATTAAAGCGCTCTCCTTTAAAGGTAGTTGTTATTATGTCCCGGGCGGAAGTCAGGCAGGCCGGGGGCGGGACGTGAAGACACACCGGAAGCCCGGGCGGGCTCCCGTGAGGTGAGAGCCTCGCACGCACAGAAGGATGAGACTGCCGCCGCCTGCAACGAGCCCTCGCCTGGAGACGAGTACCGGTGAGTGGGGGCCTTTGCTGAGCTGCGAGGGCGGGGGGCATGTGTGTCTGCGTGGGGCTCTGTATGTGTGTGAGCGTGCGTATGTGTATGTGTCTTGAAGTCTGTGTGTATGCGTGTGTGTATGCGTGTGTGGTGACTGGGGGGGGAGTGTGTGTGAGCGAGCGAGTGTCTGTCTGTGTGTATGCGCATGCATGTGTGGTGACGTGCACGGTGAATGTGGACGGAGCCGACGTGCGCGTGCACGAGGTGAAATCCACAGGCTAAAGCGCGTGGCACCCTCTTGTCCTAATCCCCCTGAAGTCGATCACTATAGTTCTCGAACTGGACTGGAGCATCCTGAAATCCACAGGCTAAAGCGCGTGGCACCCTCTTGTCCTAATCCCCCCGAAGTCGATCACTATAGTTCTCGAACTGGACTGGAGCATCCTACGGATGCTAGTCCAGCTCGACCTAAAAAGGGGCGATTTATCTCACATTTAACACTGCACTACACAAAAACAAAGATGTATGACAGTTTGCATGTCCGAAACAAACACACACTAGTCTGATTGTGGAAGAGACAGAGAGACTTGATAACGAATGAAATAGAATGGACATGTGAGGAGAGAGAGACAGAGTGAGAGGGAGAGAGACGGGAGAGAGAAAGGAAGGGACAGAACTTGCACTCCCGTGTCTTGTTAAATCACAAATGCACGAACAAAAATAAAAATTACTTTCCTGTCGTCAGTAGGGGATTGATGCATCCCACCCAGTCAAAAATCCAATCAAAAACTAGGGCAAAGCAGAAATACTTTTGGGGGACAGAGAAACACAAGCATATGGAGGTAAGCTATTGAATTAACAGCAGGGAATTAGAATGAACAAGAAAACCATCCATTCATAAGCAAGGACATGACACAAAGCCCACTCTAAGGAGTATTGTAAACCATGCTGCCTGTGACCAACAGATCAACCTTTTTTGTAGCGAGACCTAAAATTGACTTGGTATCCCTGTAAAAAGCATGCAACCAGTCTTCCAAATTTACAATGACGTGATTGCTTAGTTGTTTCAAAAAATATCCTAACAAATTCATTTGTTCACATACCATGAATGCTAGCTGATACATACATCTGAAACATTTTGCGGCACGTCTGTGATGTCAAACTTATTTCCAATTAGTTTAGTATGCAGGTAACAGAGGAATGGTATGTGTCCGCATAGAGTACACTCTTTAATTGGTTAGCCAAGAAAGGCCAATGATAATAACTAGAAATGCTCTGCCCTGCTTTCCTCGCATTTATTGGTGTGCTGGGAGAAACAATGCAGATGTTTATTTTTAAGTCTATAGTGCACATGGTTTCTTAGGTTTGTTTTTTACTAGGTTTACCGAGAATACTTTTTTTGCGTTACTGCTTTTTTGAGCTTGACCGTTAAATATAATGGGGTAACCCAGTGTGTTCTGTCATGTCAAACAATTGCTTAGTATCAGGGGTAATAATGACGTTTATCTCAATTAAAGAATGGATAAATCGAGACAAACTAAATAAAAACATTTATTATATTTAGATTGAACAATATATGTACTAATTGGACTGATTGTTTAAACCAGTTCTTTTTGTATTGTCGAGATTTGTGCATTGTTGTAAATATTTATGTTATACCTTCACATTATATGTTGTGTGTTTTGTTTTTTATAAATGGTTTTTGTCCTATGATACAAATGGACAACAGCCATATACTCCATGAATTAACGGATATATAAAACATGAATGAATACATATATAAAAATTCTAATTTATTTTTCTTTTCCATAGTGTCTCGATTTATCCATTCTTTAATTGAGTTAATTGTGATTATTACTCCTGTTACTAAGCAATTGTTTGACCCCACAGAACACACTGCAGTATTTTTCATTTTTGAGCTTGACGGCCTAACTTATTTCTAATAAGATTTCTTAAAAAGTGAGAAGATTTATCATGCGAGTTGTATAATTTGCAAGACAACCTTACCACACCGCACAGTGTTTTAATTTTTCCTTTGACCGTGCATTGAACAAGAACACTTTGCAAAATGGTACAGTGCACATAAGCTTTCCTCATACAGAATAACACATGTTCGTTTATATAGTGCACACCAAAAATGTAATTTCTTCATGACTTTTTTCTCAAATCTTTTTTACAGGCAATGCTGGGTGGGTTCAGGATGTATTCTGGGAAAGTAACTAGGCTACAGCGGTCGACTTCCAAGCTGGGGAACCGGGGGCATATTATCAAGGTCCGTGTTAAAATTATTGCAGTTTTATCGGCAGGAAACTGTCGATAAAATGGCGATAATGGGCTTGATAATACACCCTTGTTAATTCCCATAGAAGTCCATGTTCTTGTGTTAACTTGGCCGTCTATGGGAATTAACAAGGGGGTATTATCAAGCCCATTATCGCCGTTTTATCGGCAGTTTCCCGTCGATAAAACGGCGATAATTTTAACACCGGTCCTTGATAATATGCCCCTTGGATGAGTCTCGGCAACGACCCTAAACATCCTGTGATTCTGGGCAAATCACTTAATCTCCCCGTGCCTAACAAAAATGAATGTGTTCTTCTGTAACGAAACTGGTGCTATGTAAAGCGCACTGATACCCGATGACTCGGGTCTAGTTCGCGCTATATAAAACTCTAAAAAAAAAAAAATTAAAATCATTGGTTCAGACCTGTCCTTCCACTGTGGTGCAACTGCCAGGTGAAGTGTGTAGTCCTGACCTTTGGGCACTGACCGATCCGGGGGACAAGGATGGGGTCACAGTGCAGGGTGTGAGTCTCTGTTTAGCTCGTCATCGTGTACATGCAACAGGCTAGTGTGATCTTGGTCTCTATCCCACCCCTATGATAAAGACACATGTAGCATGATTTAAGGATGGTAAACGTGTGCTCTATTCACACTTGCTTGGGGGCGACAGGAACGTATGCCTGGAACTTTTCCTCCATCACCCACCCCTACCGCGCCTATTCAAATTCAACCAATGCTTAGCAGGTCTTATTAACATATGTTATTACACAAGCTTCTCTGTTGGAAACATTCTTTTCCACAGTCCTTTATTCAATTTATTGGTGTGTCATTGCAGTAAATTTTATTTTCTCATTTTTAATAAAACATACAGTCAACACGTGTTTCGGGGCAATGCCCTCTCGCAAGGCTAAAAAACCTTCATGTCGATTTAGAATTCAACCATCAATTCTCACTGTGTCTCTTCGTCTCATCATTCACCCAGTCATATGGTTTCAGGAATAGGTGGGTTTCCCCATGTTGGGCCTCTTGAATCATTAACAGAGTGATCTATGACACCCCGGGTCAGTGTCTGCTCTGATAACAATATTGAGGCACATTGGGTGCATGCCTGAAGTGGAAGAGGCCAAACACAGTATCACCTACAAAAGAGATACTGGGGACAGGGTTATTTTTTCAAACCCCTCAAAACACTTTATGTTCCTATCATGCATGCATACAGAGAGAGAGAGTTAATCTGTTTTTTTTTTCTTAAACAGGGATGTGAAGAATAGCACTGCCCATAGTGCCTGCCATACCCCAGTTACTTACGGTGTGCGTATGTAGGACTTACCTTGCATCACACACATGAAAGGAGATGGGAGGGATTCTGGCAATAAGTCTAACAACTGGCAATCGCTCTAGGTAGCATTCCAACCCATGGTTCTTTTGCCCACTGTGCCACGGCAGGGCCATGACTAGTATTTCATAAGCATGCCAATGCAGGTGCTTGGGACATGTTTTGACATGCATCAATGGTCAAGTGCAGCACTAATAAGTCTAATCACTGGCAATTGTTGGGTTGCATTTCTTTGCCCATGATGCCACCTCAGTTTGGGACAAGCCATATGGAAATCAGTCTTGGCCCTGCTCCAATAGGAACAGTCCAGCCTGAAATGCTAGGCCAGGTATTCTCCGAACTGGAACACAAGCACAGGACTCACGTCTTTCATTTATCTAGGGTGAAACCGGGCTTGGGTTGCTTGTGCTCTGGTTCAGGTAGGACCTGGCCTGGCAGTTCAGGCTGGACTGTTCCTATTGGAGCAGGGCCAAGACTGATTTCCATATGGCTTGTCCCAAACTGAGGTGGCATCATGGGCAAAGAAATGCAACCCAACAATTGCCAGTGATTAGACTTATTAGTGCTGCACTTGACCAGTGATGCATGTCAAAACATGTCCCAAGCACCTGCATTGGCATGCTTATGAAATACTAGTCATGGCCCTGCTGGTCCTCTTCAATGATCTAGAGAATAGAATACAAATGCCATTTTGACATGGAATGATACAGGTGTCGGCCCTTGGTGATGTGAGCTCCTGCACCCATTCTGCAATCGTATCCAAGAGCGCAAGGGGAAGGAAGCCGCATCTTGCCACTACGTCTTCTTCAGACGTGCCAAAGAGAGCGATTGTTGCAAAGCCTTTCTCTCCTCCTAAGCAGTTGTTCTTTAACATGATGGCCAGTGCAACAAAAACATTCACCAATACTGTGGGGAAAGTAGTATGCCTTTGGCTTACCTTTTTGCTTTCTTATGTCTGGCCAGATTGCGTGATTGATGAGGCACAGTTGATGATTGTGCGGTGATGGTGTTGTGAATGACACCCCCTTGCATTGACAGGTTTGTAGTATACAAGATGGGTTGTACATGTATTTCTCCCTTTGTGAATCCATAATATATATATATATATATATATATATATATATATATATATATATATATATATATATATATATTTAAGTGCATTGATTTGTAAACTTGCCAACTTGTGTACTTGTGTTTCATTTTGGTGTGGTCATTTATTCTCTTTTTGATTGCTAATGCATGTGACTTCTTTTGTGTTTTTTTCCTTTTTTGTACTACGTGTTTAGGCCTTGTGCATGTGTGTGTGCGTGGATGTTGTGTATGTGCCAACAGTAGCTGTGTATAGACTGTAGTTCCATTTCCCTTTCTTTTTCAATTAGTTCTATGAATGTTATCCCCTGCCTCCACTGATTTCTCTGAGATTCCATTCCAATTTAAGTTGCCTGGTGGGTTGTGTACATTTCTTCAAGGCTTGGCCACAGAAGTTTTGACTCTTGCTAGCCTGTAGTACGACTTGAGCAGGCTTGGGTGTAACTTTTTTTTAACCTGGTGTGACTCACACATTTGAAGGGTGTGCTGTTCCTTTTGCAAGGCTTTTCTTGCAAAGAAGGAGCCCCTGCCCTTCCCCCTCCATTTTGGAAGAGATACACCCTATTTTTCGGTCACTTCCCATGGCCATCTCACCTTTACATCTTAGTAGTGGGTTTACATGTGCATGTGAAGCTGCATGTGTGTATGTGTGGCATGGGTTGAGAAAAAGGGGACCCCTACGGAAAACAGTGGAACTTGCTAGCAGTGGGGAAAATACATAAAGGGTAAAAGTAAAGCTAGGTACAAGTTATATACTTATTCTTGGTGGTATAGTACAGGCTATAGATACAACAACATAAATCTCTATGAGTGCACAACCAAGGATATTTATACAAATAAAGCAAGAAATTATTTCTATTTTTCACAGATCTTTTTATTTTTTATTTTGTTATTGATATTTTAAAAAATGTTTATAAATCTCAGTTTGAAAACTTCATTTTATTGCTAAGTTTCAATAAAAGTGTTTTTTATAATTATATATATGTGACATACATTCATTTATACAATGTAATAATGCACAGTCATAAAGCATACATAAACCAACATACAATGTGAATATAAACCATTACATAAAATGTCTAAAAATGCATCATTCTGAAACAGATGACACCATTAGAGCTGGAGATGGTGAATTATCAAAGAGATTTCCAAGGCAGGCTGTAGATAAGAACACTACGCGCGTTTCAGCAGTATTGCCTTCATCAGGGAAAACCGTCTCAACTTTTTCTATAACAAAAACATACAATTAACATAATACATCAACATAAATATATAGCCTGTAACAAGCACTCTGATTTATAGTGAGCAGGTCATGCTTCACCAGCAACTGGGCTGTGCAGGTGCAGTAAAGTGACACTATAATTTCCAGACAAAGAATATTGAAAGCATACAGTGCTGAAATTTCAGTCACCACCTCCGCAATAGTGTTACAGAATTCCTTATATTCCAAGTAGAGAAATATATTGTGCATGTAGAATAGAAAGGAACATTGTGAAAAGGCTATGTCCATGGTGAATCACCAGGGTTATGGGACATCATAAATGATGTCTAACTCTGAGTGAATATCCTAAATTAGACTTTAGAGATTAGTGGATTGTTAGATCCAATGTATAGCACTTATACCTGTTATGGGTATGGGCGAAGGCTCTCTATTTATAGGTGGATGCTCCATAAGAATATAGTATTAGCTATGTAAGGGTAGACATATTAAATAGAATTAGAGAGTTCTTTTGTTCTTATCAGTAAGAAGAATGCATGTTGGCATTCTTGTAAATACGAGATTCTTTAATGAATGGATTGACGATGCGTACCTGTATGGCGCCTATTGCTAAAAACATAGGAGTAGATTTACAAGGAAGTGCTGCCGCACGGTAACAAAAGCCCTTTGGCTGCGCCAGGCTGCCGCACATCCAAAGCACAGGAATGCAACATAGTTACAATAATATTGTTATAAACAGAAGTCCATGAGCCGGGAATATAATCAGGTATTCTTTATTCAAGTAAAGTTGTTGAACAAGTTACCAAGATGGAAAGGTAAAACCCCACCAGGAGTGACCTCCTGGCCACTCAGCCTGCCTGCGCCAACTGCCAGTTGACACACAGGCTGAGCCCCCAACATTCCATGATGTCACTGAGGATTCTAGCAGTGACACCATGTGAGGCACAGGGAAAGGAGACATAGATGAATATAACAAATATGTCACATTCCAGTGATCTCTCCTGCGCTGGCGCACAAACTGCTGCCATGCGCCAGCGCCGGCACCATTACACCATGGTGCAAGGATGGCTGCGTCATGGGGAGATTGTTTTTGTGCAGGAAGGGGCACCTCCTGAACGAAAATAATTGCTAAAGGCATTTTCCTCTTTCAATGCGTCCTGTAGAATGCAGCACGCATTGAAAGAGGAAAAACACCTTGTGGCGTAGTATTCAGACGCATTTCCAGATTTACAAGGAATCGTAAATCTGGAAATGTATCTTGTTCCATGGGTGTTGCGTGGGAACACCCACAGCAACACCCATGGAACGCCCCTTTCATGCAAAGTGCTGCGTGTAAAGGGGTCATATTTACAAGGACAGTAATAGCCATGCAGGGTGGCTTTTCCTGTCCTTGTAAATATGGAGCAGTAACATGTGCCACCATTGCGTCACAAAAAGTGACGCACCGGTGGGCGGGGTGCTTGTAAATCTGCCCCATATTTTCTAAAAGCACTGCAAACATTTAAACACAATTTTTTGACCTTTTCAACCAATCTTATACTCTGCGTAATACATTTTTAGAAACAAATGACTTGCACCTTCCCAGGGCTTTCTGTCACAAGCTTGGGCCTCTTAGCTCTATAAACAGACACTAGTTTCCCAGTGCACCAATCAGGGTTCATATCTGAGACCGTCCGGTTACACCCAGTGATCTCTGAAACAATCGCATGAACCAACCGAGCTCTGCTACCAGAAAAATGAATTTCCCATGGTTTAATTGAATATGCATTTCATTTTCATTTAAGGTGTGCACATTATATTATATATTTAGTTGCCTGTAGGTGAAAGGCCAAAACAATTGTTACAGAATATTTTGTTCTTTTTAGCAATGTCTGTGACCTTGCCCCCACACTCTATGACCCCATCCCCTTTATAATATGGATGATAATTCCCTGACCCTTCTTTAAGCACTTTGACCCCTGGATAAGCACAGGGACCGCGAGACAGGCTCGGGAAAGGAGGAATGAGCTCAGAGTGGAAAAATAGTGGCAGCCCAATAAACAGGCAAGAAGCAGCTGAGAAGAAGAGATGGAAACAAAGAGAATTACAGACAAGGAAATAACACAGGGGACGAGGGTAATTACGAGCGCGGAAAAGGTGCGCCTGAAAGAGCCATGTAGACCCGCGGAGGCAGCAGGTTCCTTTGTCTGCGCGCTGGTCTCAGCACAGCCCGTTCCGCTAACAAAGGCAGTCGATTCTCTCCTATCCGCATCCAGCAGCGCGCATTCAATTACGCCTCATGAAAAGCCCAGCAGAATGATAACAGCAAATGTCAAGATGGCAGAAAAGAACCGCTCAACCGGGGAGGGAGAGAGGGCAATCCGCAGCCACAATTACAATGCTGAGTCCTTGACGTGAGTCCTCAGTCTGAGCCACGTGCGCCGCCGATGCACCGATCCGCCTTCCTGCGGCTGCGCCGGCCTGTTGGGCTCCTTGAACTGCGGTGAATACTGTGCTTTGTTCCGTTCCTGCGCTTCTCTGGCTGTAGTAAATCCTCGTCGCCAATGAAATGTAGTAAGGGCTCCACAGCGAATCTTCCTTTTGTCTCGTCTCATTACTACCCATGTAAGTGCAATGCACCTTGTATATATAAATTCAATAAAAAAAATTACTGAAATAAAAAACACAGAGGGGCATATTATCAAGAACCTCGTTAAAATGATCGGCGTTTTAGCGCCAGGAAACTGCCGCTAAAACGTCGATAATGGGCTTGCGAATATGCGATTTAGAATTCCAATAGAAGCCCAGGTTAGATGTGCAGGACATCTAACCTGGGCTTCTATTGGAATTCTATAACGCTTATTAGCAAGCCCATTATAGCCATTTTAGCGGCAGTTTCCTGGCGCTAAAACGGCGATAATTTTAACGAGGTGCTTGCTAATATGCTCCAGAGTTCCACGAAATAAGGAGTTGTACCTTATTCCAAGAAGGTTCCCACGACTACTTCCCTGCAACGCAGCACATGTGCTTGGCAGGCCTTACACTCTAGAGTCCCCAAAGAGAACGCATCAACCCATTCCTAACTCTAACACACCCCTACTACCACACTACACTGTCCATGCCTCCATTCCATCCCAGGGAGGTGATTTGAAGGAGCACTGGCACAACCACAATATTGCTACCGCTAGGCGGGGCAGCCTTTTAAAACATGCCCACCATGAAAACAAGCAGACTCAGTGAATGAATGAAGGCTCAAACTTTTAATATGGAAGGACTATATGTTGCAGGTAAATTGAATGTAGGTTGAGTAAATTACAAGCCATCCAGGTAGTCAGCATTGAATCTGAATTGGCTTCCCTTACTGTACAGCTCTTGCTTTGATGTCACCACCAGTGCAAAGGTCATCCCCAGGAAAATTGACATTATGTTGTTTGAGTGCTCCCTTTTGTGCAATCGTGCACACTGTTTTGGCCATAGTTGGGCACACCTTAAGCCGTTGCACATATCCTTGATGTTGCACCATCTCTATGTAGTTTCTCTATCGTTGCCTTGACTGAACACGATGGCTGCTTGCTGTTCTCATTCCATATATTTTTCAAGATACCTAAGTTCACCTGGAGGATGTGATCACGAGGCTTGTGTCATGACTGTGCGACCCATATACCTGGGTTCTGACCGTAGCTTACCTACTTGAACACGTTGTTTGATCCTTGGCTAATGTTTTCACTCCCCTGTGCCTCATTTCACATGTCTGCAAATATGATAGCCGGTAAGAATGGTCCGAAAGATGTGGAGACTACAGAGTAGGAAGCCCGGCTCTTGTCTCTAAGATGACTTTGCCATTGAGGAGATCAGTACAATGTTTCAACTTTCCTAACAACTGGGGATTGTACAAAGGCTCAGGGTGACAAACTCCGTTGACATTTGACTTGCATATGTGAAGGAGCTGAACGCAACATTTAAATATCAAACAGGTTTGAATCTTGCAGGGTTTGCTAAGCCTTTCATCCTTCCCCAGTCAGTAAAATGAGTACTCTTGAGTTAAGTAATAATAAACAAACTATTACCACCATATATGAACCCAACACATAATTGATTACACTAAATTATTGCATTATTCAACTATTATAACAGAGCAAATAAAAAAGTTAGCCCCAAAGCCTGTTCCAGAACCATACAAATCACTAAGGACAGTAAAAACGGAGGCCCAACCAGTGTATAATAAGAGACTGAGGGAAACGGTGTTTCTGTTTTTGAAATGTTATTTCTCTTCTTTTATTGTTTCAAAT
Source organism: Lissotriton vulgaris (assembly GCF_964263255.1). Classification (NCBI taxonomy): domain Eukaryota; kingdom Metazoa; phylum Chordata; class Amphibia; order Caudata; family Salamandridae; genus Lissotriton; species Lissotriton vulgaris. Next base: position 302,058,742 of record NC_141685.1, read on the forward strand.
TCTAGCATGGCTTTAAGTCTTGCACAAACTCAACACAAATATCAACAAATCAGCAACACTACAATCAACATAATTGACACCACCAATAACCTCAACTAAAGAAATGGTAACACAATCAGCAACTGCAATATTTTGAAAGGGAGGGGTAACAGGGAGGAGGCACCAACCCAACCACTTGCGCCATTCGAAAGACATTTAAGATTAGTTGTTATTTTTACATTGATGATACCCACCTGACCTGGACACTCATTCACATGATCTCAACATTATTAATTTGTGGATGTCCTCCAACTACCTAAAGCTCAAAAAAAGGCGGCCTGATTCTCAAACTGCAATTGTACACTATATAAAGTAGTACTACATTAGTACTACTTACTACAAAAATGAAATTGACAAACCTACCCTATGACTGGAAATCTCTACCTCTCCTATCTTTTCTCTGGAGAGATCCTCACACATGTAAGCTTACTACTTAGGCCCTCCTTATGATGAGAGTCGGAATGATCGGCAGCTTTCCGAGCCTCATCGCGGTTCCACTTTCGACCGCCGCATCACGATGCAGGTGGTCGAAGGTGAAACGGGCCGATAATTCAACTGGATTCTGATGGGCTCAAGGAGCTCGTCGGCCAGTCGGAGACCGGCACATAATTCTTATGGACGGCGTTTCCGCTGGTATACAGTCAAAATATTGAGTTTTTAATATCGATTTACATTAATATCGAATTAAAAATATAGAATGGACACAATATCAAATGGACAGAATATAGACTACAAAAATATAGAATAGAATAGTATTAATATTGAATTAAAAATATAGAATGGACAAAATATCGAATGGACAGAATATAGACTACAAAAATATAGAATGGACAGAATGTAGAAAACAAAAATGTAGAAAGGACAGAATATAGACAACAAAAATATAGAATGGACAGAATATAGACAACAAAAATATCGAATTTGAGGTAAGTAAGTTAATATAAATTTTTTAATAATATCTAATTTTTTTAAGTATTTGTTATGTTAGTATATGTGTGAAAAGTGTATATATTCTAATTTATTTTAATTAATTAATGTTATGGTATTTTATTTTTGCGTAATATAATTTTGTAGAAGGTAGTGGGTTTATAGAGGAATAGGGTGGGAAGTAATTTAATTATAATTAATTAAATATGTCAATTTATTTATTGGTATTTATTTTGAATTAATTGTTAATTAATTATTAATTAATTAAAATATAATTGGTAATTAATTTTAATTAATTGATTAATTGATAATTATGTTAATTTTAGTAATCTATTTTCTGTAGCGGGTAGTGGGTTTATAGGGGAATAGGGTGGGAAGTAATTTAATTATAAATAATTAAATTGTTTAATTTATTTATTGGTATTTATTTTGAATTAATTGATATTAAAATATTTAATTGGTAATTAAATAACATATAATTGGTAATTTATTTTAATTAATTGAATAATTGATAATTATGTTAATTTTAATAATCTATTTTCTCTAGCGGGTAGAGGGTTTATAGGGGAATAGGGTGGGAAGTCATTTAATTATAATTAATTACATTTTTTAATTTATTTATTGGTATTTATTTTGAATTAATTGATATTAAAATATTTAATTGGTAATTAAATAAAATGTAATTGGTAATGTATTTTAATTAATTGATTAATTAATAATTATGTTAATTTAATTCATTTATTTTATGTTGCGGGTTGTGGGTTTGTAGGGGAATAGAGTGGGAAGTAATTTAATTGTAATTAATTAAATATTGTAATTTATTTATTGGTTTTTTGTTCAAATGTTTAATTATTTTTTAATTGTTAATTAATTAATTGTTAATTGGTAAATAATTTGTATTAATAGGTAATACTTTTAATAAATAATTTTTAATTGTATTTTTAATTGATTAATTATTATATTATATAAAGTTGTTAATTACTTTTAATTAATTTGTAATTGGTATTAATATTTAATTTATTTTTATTTATATATGAAGTATTTACTTTCCCTACTGTTGCACTTTCTGGAGTGGGAATAGTAATTTTTATACCTATGCTATCCAATGCTTTCCCTACTGTTGCACTCTCTGAAGTGGTAATAGTAATTTTTACCCCTACGCTATCCAACGCTTTCCCTACTGTTGCACTCTCTGGAGTGGGAATGTAATGTTTACCCCTGCGCTATCCAACGCTTTCCCTACTGTTGCACTCTCTGGAGTGGGAATAGTAATTTTTACTCCTATGCTATCCAACGCTTTCCCTACTGTTGCACTCTTTGGAGTTGGAATAGTCAATTTTACCCTGCTGCTAACCATTGTTTTCCCTACTGTTGCACTCTCTGGAGTGGGAATAGTAATTTTTACCCTTACGCTATCCAACGTTTTCCCTACTGTTGCACTCTGTGGAGTGGGAATAGTAATTTTTACCCCTACGCTATCCAACGCTTTCCCTACTGTTGCACTCCCTGGAGTGGGAATGGTAGACTTTACCCCTATGCTATCCAACGCTTTCCCTACTGTTGCACTCTTTGGAGTGTTAATAGTCAATTTTACCCTGCTGCTATCCAACGTTTTCCCTACTGTTGCACTCTCTGGAGTGGCAATAGTAATTTTTACCCCTACACTATCCAACGTTTTCCCTACTGTTGCACTCTGTGGAGTGGGAATAGTAATTTTTACCCCTACGCTATCCAACGCTTTCCCTACTGTTGCACTCTCTGGAGTTGGAATAGTAATTTTTACCCTTCCACTATCCAACGCTTTCCCTACTGTTGCACTCTCTGGAGTTGGAATAGTAATTTTTACCCCTACGCTATCCAACGCTTTCCCTACTGTTGCACTCTCTGGAGTTGGAATAGTAATTATAGTAATTTTTACCCCTACGCTATCCAACGCTTTCCCTACTGTTGCACTCTCTGGAGTGGGAATAGTAATTTTTACCTCTACGCTATCCAACGCTTTCCCTACTGTTGCACTCTCTGGAGTGGGAATAGTAATTTTTACCCCTACGCTATCCAACGCTTTCCCTACTGTTGCACTCTCTGGAGTGGGAATAGTAATTTTTACCCCTACGCTATCCAACGCTGTCTCTACTGTTGCACCCTCTGGAGTGGGAATAGTAATTTTTACCCCTATGCTATCCAACCCTTTCCCTACTGTTGCACTCTCTGGAGTGGGAATAGTACATTTTACCCCTACGCTATCCAACGCTTTCCCTACTTTTGCACTCACTGGAGTGGTAATAGTACATTTGACCCTTTCCGCTATCCTACAGTAAAAATATTGTATTTTTTTTATTAATGTTACATTTATATATATATGTCTATTAACAAATACATTTTTATTTTTTTTAACTTACATTAATCATTTATTATTTTTAACGTTATTTAAGTATTTTAAGTATGTTTAAGTTAATTATATTTATTATTTCATTATTTTTAATTAATTTAAAGCATTTTAAAAAATTAAATGTTTTGACTAACTATATTTTTTACATCAATATTTTTTATTCAATATTTTTGTACTTACCTGTTTGGGGACAGGAGGTCAAATTTTGGTATTCTATATTTTTTCCTCGATATTTTTGTAATTCAATTATGTTGACATCAATATTGTTTCAGTGATCCGTTTCCGCCGTAGGGATTGCGATGTAGGTTTCCGACAGGCTTTCCATTTTGGGGTTTCTGACATGGAAAACCTGTCAGAAACCAATATTGGAGGCCCTTAGCAGGTCCCCCATCAACTCCGGCCTCTGGTTGGGGGCACTGATGGTGCCGACCAGTTGATCCCTGCATCATGTTACGGAGGGCTAAAGAGGGGTTGGGAGGGACATACACCCACCAATTAAAGAGTAAGCCCATTGATATTCACAAACTGCACCTTTACAGTTACCATAGTCAAAAAGAACCCAAACCAATAGTAAATCCACTACAGCTCAGACCTGGACCTGGAGTAAGTCCAGCACTGCACGTTGACCACTACTGCCATAGAAAGTAAAGTGTTTTCAAAGCCACCGGTGTCTGCCACAAGCTATCGTCCCCACACTTTGCTCTAGTTACATGTTCACAATGTTGAAAAGATATTCACCCGCCAGATTGCTGCATTTATCCTCTTCCAACCTAGGGGATATGTCCAAATAATGCTAGGCCATACCCGTTGCACATGCTTTCTCAGTAATCCCGGCATAAGCCTGAAACTATTTATTTCCCTTGATTAGTGCTGAACCAAATCTTTTAAGGTTCCGTAAATCTTTTAATATTCTTCTATTTCAAATTATAATCTCTTAAAGTCCCCATGCTTCCTAAATTCCCCTCTAACTCATTAAATCTTCGTGCATAGGTACTAACTTTACAGCACCAGGACAAGCTTGGGTAATCGGGTGCTTAAGAAAATAATATAGTACTAGCATTGAAGCAGGGACTTAAAATAGAACCCCACAGGAAGTAATGTTAAAATAAATTAATTTGTTTTTATATTTGAAAAATATATACAAATTGAACTTAATGTTACAAACGTACATATAAATAACAACAAGCATTTGTAATGCAATAGGTCTCGCAATTGAGAGAATTTAAGCTATTGGCATTGTATATGACAATACCTTTTATTTATGTGTTTAAAAAACCTGCAATAATAAAAGATATTGTCATTTACAATACCAAAAGGTCAAAGTTTCTAAAATGCAGGACCTATTGCATTGCAAAAGCATTTGTTTGCCAAGTTGACAAACAAATGCTTTTGTTTGTAAAACCGCCTCGTGAAAACACGTATGGCATGCTAAATGTTGCAGGAAAACATGTAGTGCCTGCAGTAGAAAACTCATTACAGATAATAGTGCTTACAGACTAAATAAGACATGTGTAACAACTAAAGTAAAATGAGCAGTCCTCATGGGAGGTTGAAAATTAAGACAAGGTGGTAATAAGAAGGGACTAACAAGCCTATTAACAAATCAGAAGTCAGCATTTACAAAGGACAATAACACAAGCCGATGACAAATATGGGCGGATAGTGGATGGGGCTTCAAGTACATACTCCAATACAGCCTGCCTTGCAGAGCAGCGTATGCGCTGCCTAGGCTCGACCTAAAAAATATTATGTTATGCTAAAATATTTTAATAAACTTTTCAAATTTAAAAATGAATGCAATTAAATGTTTTTAAATATGTACATTATTTTAAATTAATTTGATGCACAACTTTTTGTATTTTTAATACACAATAGGTAAATATAGACACTTTGGGGCCGATTCCGATCTCGCTCAGACAGTACCAGACACAGGCATGTACGGTGCGGATGGTACCGACGCGTACCCACTGTAGGGGGCGCCCTTGTGCGAGACGCACCCATTCAGTCAATGGGAGCCAATGTACGCGTTGTACGACCGACTCCCATTGACTTCTATGGGAGTCCCACTGAACCGAGTCCGGCAGCATGAGGCCGCATCGTACTCGCTCGATCGGACTGCAGGAAAACACTCCGCATCTGGCTCGGTGGGAGAGCTTTTCCGGCCCAGATCGGAATCGGCCCCTTTATATGGATTTTTTTTAAAGAAATCTTTAAAACATAATTGTTATTTAATTTGATATATTTAAATAAATACTTAATCAAAAGTAAGTTAAAAGTACTGTAGCATTTTTGTCTTTTGTTCTACATTTACATTAATATTTAACTTAAACATTTTTTATTCTTTTTTTAAAAAGTTTAATAAAGTTTTCAAAAAACGGTCCCTCTACTTTACCATAGGGAGATCTCCACCCCGGTGGAGGAGAACTCTGCCTACATGTGAAAAGTTACTATTAGTAAATAAATCTACATTCATAAATTTGGCTCCACTCCCTCAAGTGGTGAAGAGATGTACGTCTTAAGTGAAGACCTACAAGTCTAAGTGTAAATGTACACTTGGAATGATGAAGAACCAAAAGTAGTAACTTTACTACAAAGCGCAGGTGTCAATTTACATGTGTAGATGTTCTCGCCTGTAAAAGTACCTTTGTGAATAGGCCCCAGAATTCCTTCTCATGTCACCTCCAAACAGCAACACACCAGTTCAAAAATGGCTCAAAGGGAGGTCAGTTCTGGACACTTACCTAAACAATGCAGAGTCTATAAAATCCCTTGGCTTCATACTAGACAAAAATGTGAATCTACAACTTTACATAAAAAATGTCACCAAGGGTGTACAATCGTAACTGAGACCACTATAAGGGTTCAAACTCATGCTCCCCTTAAAAAATTATTCTCAATAAGTGCACAAAGGGCATGGAAAGCCAGTCCCCCAAAGAACCAACACTTCGTACAGAACCTTTAAAAGGGAACTGAAATCATGCTACTTGAACACACCCAGTTTATCTCGACAATACGGCGTACCACCCAATAGTCACAACTTCTGCACAGTGATATTGTGGTCTCATATCCACCCCAATAACCAATGTCTACCCAAGATTTTAGAATAGGTAAAGATGTCACACTATAAACTTTCAAACTTTGTCAATATAATACGAAGTTTGGGGATAGTAATAACCCTAATCAACAATAGTAAAAATGTTTTTTTTTGGTGTAAAATGTTCTGTCACCTTAAGGCAGAGGTCTTCAATCTGTGGGGCGCGACCCCCAGGGGGGTCGTGTAGTCCTTGGAAGGGGGTCGCCGATTCTGTCAGGGGCATGCAATTCCTGGTGTGGGGCTGATCGAGGGTGCTCATGGCGGAGGCCTAATTCACACCGAGGGGCGAAAAACATCAAAGGCTCATTAACAAGTAGAAGGTCTTTTAAAGGCATGTCAAGTACTCGGGTGTGGCTCTGTGTGTCCCTGAAACGGTTTCAGCTGGGCTCACACACGAGCTGGGGGAGCGGGGAAAGTAGGTGGGGGTGGGGTCTGAGGGAGCAGGCTGTAGTGTAGCCCTTTGAGTATAATGGATGTTGCGCGCCTGGAGCTGTGGGTCCCGTGACACGTCCCCCCTTCCCGCCCCCAGCAGGGAGGCACAGAGATGCCCTCCCATGAGCGGGAAGGAAGGAAGAAGACACAGAGATACTGACCACCCCCCATGAGAGAGTCACAGAAAAGGTGGGTGGATGAATGATGGGTGGATGGATGGATGTAAGGATGAAGGATGGATGGATATGTGAAAAGGTGGGTGGATGAATGATGAGTGGATGGATGAAAGGGTGGATGGATGGATGGATGGGTGAAAGGATGGATGGAAGGATGAAAGGATGGATGGATGGATGGAAGGATGAAAGGGTAGATGGATGGATGAAAGGGTGGATGGATGGATGGAAGGATGGAAGGGTAGATGGATGAAGGATGTATGGATGGATAAAAGGATGTATGGATGGATAGAAGGTTGCATGGATGAATGATGGATGGATGGATGTGTAAAAAGATGGGTGGATGAATGATGGGTGAATGAATGGATGAAAGGGTGGATGGATGGATGGATGGAAGGATGAAAGGGTGAATGGGTGAAGGATAGATGGATGAAGGATAGATGTATGGATGTAAGGATGAAAGGGTGGATGGATAAAGGATGGATGAAAGGGTGGATGAATGAATGAAAGGGTGGATGGATGGATGGATGAAAGGGTGGGTGGATGTATGGATGGATAACAAGTTGTATGGATGAATGATGCATGGATGAATGTGTGAAAAGGTGGGGGGATGAATGATGGGTAGATGGATGAAGGAGTGGACGGCTAAAGGATGGATGGATGGAAGGATGAAAGGATGGATGAAGGATGGATGTATGGATGGATAAAAGGTTGCATGGATGAATGATGCATGGATGGATATGTGAAAAGGTGGAGGGGTGAATGATGGGTGGATGGATGGAGGAAAGGGTGGGTGGATGGATGTATGGATGAAAGGGTGGATGGAGGAAGGATGGATGTATGGATGGGAGGATGAAAGGGTGGATGGATGTATGGATAGATAAAAGGTTGCATGGATGAATGATGGATGGATGTGTGAAAAGGTGGTTGGATGAACGATGGGTGGATGGATGGAAGGGATATGGGTAAAGGATAGATGTATGGATGGAAGGATGAAAGGGTGGATGGATGAAGGATGGATGTATAGATTGAAGGATGAAAGGGTGGATGGATGAAGGATAGATGTATGGATGGAAGGATGAAAGGGTGGATGAATGGATGAAAGGTGGATGGATGGAAGCATGAAAGGGTGGACGGATGAAGGATGGATGGATGAAAGGGTGGATGGATGTATGGATGGATAAAAGCTTGCATGGATGAATGATGGATGGATGTGTGAAAAGGTGGGTGGATGAATGATGGGTGGATGGATGGAAGGGTGGATGGGTAAAGGATGGATGGATGGAAGGGTGGATGGGTAAAGGATGGATGTATGGATGGAAGGATGAAAGAGTGGATGTTTGAAGGATGGATGGATGGAAGGATGAAAGGGTGGATGAAGGATGGATGTATGGATGGATAAAAGGTTGCATGGATGAATGATGCATGGATGGATGTGTGAAAAGGTGGGGGGGTGAATGATGGGTGGATGGATGGAGGAAAGGGTGGGTGGATGGATGTATGGATGAAAGGGTGGATGGAGGAAGGATGGATGTATGGATGGGAGGATGAAAGGGTGGATGGATGGATGGATGGATAAAAGGTTGCATGGATGAATGATGGATGGATGTGTGAAAAGGTGGTTGGATGAATGATGGGTGGATGGATGGAAGGGTGGATGGGTAAAGGATAGATGTATGGATGGAAGGATGAAAGGGTGGATGGATGAAGAATGGATATATGGATGGAAGGATGAAAGGGTGGATGGATGAAGGATAGATGTATGGATGGAAGGATGAAAGGGTGGATGAATGGATGAAAGGGTGGATGGATGGAAGGATGAAAGGGTGGACGGATGAAGGATGGATGGATGAAAGGGTGGATGGATGTATGGATGGATAAAAGGTTGCATGGATCAATGATGGATGGATGTGTGAAAAGGTGGGTGGATGAATGATGGGTGGATGGATGGAAGGGTGGATGGGTAAAGGATGGATGGATGGATGGATGGAAGGGTGGATGGGTAAAGGATAGATGTATCGATGGAAGGATGAATGGGTGAATGGTTGAAGGATGGATGTATGGATGGAAGGATGGATGTAAGGATGAAAGGATGGATGTGTGAAAGTGTGGGTGGATGAATGATGGATGGATGTGATGAGGTCTAACAGGCGCATTTATGGTTGTCAAAAGTTGATGATGAGGAGTACCAGTTTCTAGAAACTTTTGTCGGAAGGGGGTCCTTACGCCTAAAAAGGTTTTACAAGGGGGTCTCGGCATCAAAAAGTTTGAAGACCTCTGCCTTAAGGTCTTGTCCAGGCTATACAAAATTGCCAAAACAGATATATTAAAAAATGTATGTTTATTTCAACTATAAACTTTCAAAGTTTGGCAATATAATACTAAGTTTGAGGATAGTAATAACCCAAAACAACAATAGTAAAAATGTTTTTTTTCTGGTGTAAAATGTTCTGTCACCTTAAGGTCTTGTCCAGGCTATACAAAATTGCCAAAACATATATATTGAAAAATGTATGTTTATTTCAATCAGTTTTTTTCCCCAGTTAAGTCCGCGTGAGTTCTAGGCTGAAATCCCTTTAAACGGGGTTGCATTGAGGACACGTGTCTTTTGTGGTGTTGATTTAACTTAGAATACACAGTGCTTTAAATGGACAGGTACTCTCCTGTACTGAATACTTGCACTTCTTTAATTTGAACAGGAGAGTACCGGCACTTCTCAGGAGCAAGCAGGTACCCTGCATAGCGAGTACCAGCACTTTTATATTTCCATTTACAGCACTGATGTCTACTCCAGATTACATCAACGTGTCTTGACAATAGAGGGCTTTTTGGCTTCCTGATCCGAGAAGCTCTCTTGCAGAAGGGCCCTTTGATGAGACAAAGGCCCGGCGGTGGCAGATTGCTTCGGTGACGGGGGCTTCTCGCTCGTGCTGCGTCAAACCCCCTTCTTTCCCATGGGGCACACGCCTGCCACGCATCTCCGGGACGGACTGTCTTGTTTCCTTGACACGTGTTTAGAAAGCAGCAGAGATGTTTGGATGCATTGGGCTGTCTTAATAAATCTCGCGCGTGTCAGCTGTCTCAGGCCTCGACACCAGTGAATATAAACCCGCGCGAGCGCAGCTGCACCGCCCTCAAAGCCGACTAGTAAAGCACTCTGCTGCTCCAATGCTACCCATGAGGCAATGCGTGGCTGGGAGGACGTGTCCGGGGCGGGCAGAGCCGTTGACGCAAAGGGCACGTTACCCATCAATCTTCCGAGAACAGCCACTTAGCCTGCTGACAAATTGCACCTCGCGAAGACCAACAGCCGGTGTGATGGACACACGAGTTACATGTTAGGGACCAACAGCCAAGAATGACTTACTCCACTCCCCTGACGTCTGCTTCTATTTTGCAGAACAGAACCCTCTTCACACTGGCAGCCCAGAGTAGGGTCCCCGAAAAGGCCTTCCTTTACTAATCTTTAATTCTTGAGTTTAGATTTAAGCATTGCCTTCTTAGATAATTAACAACTTGCCATCTACGGTTTCCATGTTGTGATCTGTATATATTTTACTAGTCAATCTGTGCTCTATATTTGTTTATTGTTCGTTACTTTAATGCTATTCTTCACTGTCCTTTTCTATTTATTGGATCTATATAAAACACTCTGATGCCCCTGAGGCCAGATTCATACTATATCAACCAATAAATGCAAATAAAATACCATTATAGTTTTGGAAAACTACAAAAGGATACGTTGTTTTAATTCACGTAAGGAAATCACGACTGTGCATCACCGCTTAATGAGTGGATTTTTCAAAGGTTACCCCAACTTTTAATGTATAGGAGAAAACCAAAAATGTTTGAAAGATCATGCATTATATCATATGTTGCGCCCTGCCCTTAAATTTCAGTTGTTTTAATAAGAGATGAAAGTATCACATGTGAGGCACAGTGGAATCCTTTTTCTATTACATAAAGAATAGGGTGAAATAACTGTGTGAAAAACAGAAGTATTAAAAGTGAATATTACAGTAAATAATGTCATAAGACACCCAAATGGACAAGGATTTTTATCATGAACACAATCACGGATACTAAAGAAATATAAACAATAGAGTCAGAACTTGAAAATCTAAATAGTCTACCAAGTTAAAGCGCATTGGTTACAAGCTGGTTGCAAACCACAACTCATAGGTACCCCTACCTGCACTCAGATACGCGTAACTGACGGCCCTGGTGGTCAACACTACCTTTACCCCTTTCTTTTTGACTTAATTCTTATAGTGCATTTCCCTGTACCCCAGCACACTCCTCTGTGGTAATTTGCAAGAAGACATAATGAACTGTAAGCCATTTGATACCAAAAATACCTAACCTGAATGTTCAGGATTCATTTTTTTTGCATTGAATATTTATTCAGCAAAATACCTGCTCTCAAGAACCATGCAAGTATGTTGTATCCGCAAGCAAAATAGCATTTTGCTGCTAAAGCGCTTCCCATCTGCAAAGAGCAAGCATTGGAAAAGCCAACTGGACTGGCTTGCGCTTTGAGTCTTGAATGAAACATTTAAAGAAGCCTGCTGCAGTGAAAAAAATAAATACAAACAATAGCTTTCTGTATACAACACATCTATGAGCAATAGAATTTAATGTGTGAAGATTCAGTGTCATTTTGAGATGCAAATAGTTCCTCATGCATTTCCATGGAAGCTAGACATTCAATAGGATGAGATGAAAGGGTAATACTTCCCTGGTTGCGGCCAAAGCACACTTTATGTATATTTTAACACATTGGTAGCAATTGGCCTTGCAGACAGTTATGCTGTTAATCCAGACATCAAAAGGCTAGTTTTCGAGCCATTCCTTGTAATTTGATTCTGGGTATTGGTGCTGCTTTAAAGCTGCTCCTTTCAGACACATTATGGAAACGCTGTTCCTGTCTACTGTTCATCAATATTTTTGTGTATGTGATTAATTTTGAGTCCAACGTTGTACAATGTTGTTGTGTTTGTTATGACACACTTGCACTTTGAAGCAGTTATGCTGAATGAACCGCGTGTGTCTGGGCCGCAGAATGCTCTAATTTGTCTACACAATTCCCTAGCCTTTTTGATTTAAGCACCTAAAGTGGTTACGGTGCGTCGTTAATTAAATGTTAGATAATCTATTACAGAATATTCAATCAATTCAATTTCAAAGCTTTATTCGATTATTAAAAACAATCACAAAAGCATACAGTATAAAAACACAGGGTGCAAACATTACAGTGGCAACATGACTCATCAGTATTAGGATTTAAAAGATATTAAAACACCAGACTTTTCCTATACCAAACAGCTTTGAGTAAAAAGGTAGCGGTAAAAAAGCAGATATCTACGGAGTCAAGTGCAAATAACAATTTCAGGGCTTGGGCTGTAGTATACACTGACTGTTTTCTAAAAACAGGTCTAAGGTAATAACGGCGAAGGTGCATATAAAGAGGGCAGATAAGTATAAAGTGCAACGTGCTTTGCCTAGATAGGCCATCACAGGGGCAGGGGGATTGGCTATGTAATTTCATCACTGGGAAGGCCACTAGGTTATGTACAATACCAAGTCTTAACCTCGTGAGAACAAACTGATGCGATTGCTTGGTAATAAATTTGAGGTACATAGGCATGCCCTTGTCTTCCAACATGTTAGAATAATAAAATACATGGGTTGACATGGAGCTGCATTTCACCCTGCGTAAGATAGATTTGGACCCAATAAAGACATTTTTGAGTTCCTTTTTAGATACAGTAACAGCACTATGGGGGTCATTAACAATGTCTAGGTTAAAAACATCACTATAGGAAGATGAAACATAGTTTAACCAGGGAATCTTGCAAGCTTTGTCTGTTTTAAGGCAATCTAAAATAATCTGCCTGGTGAAATCAGTCTCGTCTTTAGCCCATATTGACCTCCAGACCATTAAAGGTCTCATTCCCATCAAGTCTGTTAGATGATGCATGCTCACCTCGCTATGACACAATTCATTGGAAGCGGAGGGGGGTAAACAAAGGAGTATTTAAAGGAACCCATTCTCGGTGACTTGTAGTTCCCTGTGCTGACAGTAGCCCCATATACCAGAACCATATAGAGCAATACATACACACCTATGCCTATAGATATCTAGCATGTCTGGTATGCGGCGACTACCTAGCTTAGATGCAAAGCGAAAAACTCCAGAGGAGCTTTTAGCCATCCTAGCGTTGACATTTAGAATCTCCTGTGCCCAAGTCCCTTTGTTATTAAAAGTTACTCCAAGGTAGCAGAATCTGTCCACCACCTCGATTATATGATTATTAAAATGGAACGGGTTTAAAAGTTTCATCCGTTTACCACAAGCCATAATAAAAGTCTTAGAGTTATTAACTTTCAATTTTCTCTCCTTGATAAAGTTGTAAAAATAGTTCATTAATTTTTGAAGCCCGTTTGGAGTGCGCGAAAGTAATACAGTGTCGTCGGCATATAGCAGGACTGGCACAGGGTGGCCACCAACCTGCGGAGAATCAGCCTGTACCATCTTCAGTTCGGACTCTATAGAATTTATAAAGAGGGAAAAGAGCAGGGGGCCAGCACACAGCCTTGTCTTATGTCTGACTTAACCTTAATTTTCTCTGTGCATTCACCTGCCTGGCCAAAATGGATCTGGACTGATAACTTAATGTAGAGTCTGGCCAGGAAGTGTATAATTGCTGAGGGAGCACCCATACCCAATAAAGTGGACCATAGCAAGTTATGGTCCACTAAGTCAAAGGCACTCGAAAGATCAGCGAAACAGAGAAATAAAGAGCCCTGTTTCGCTTTCGTATACTTTCCAATGAGGAGGTCAAGATTAATGCACTGCTCAGTTGTCCCCAGTCCTTTGCGAAAGCCGTATTGGGATTCAGCCAAGATTTTGTTTTCCTCCACCCATTCCTCCAACCGCATCAGGAGGACCCTACTCATGATCTTAAGGGAGGAATCAAGAAGGGAGATAGGGCGGTAGTTCTTGGCCTCTCCTCTATCTCCCTTCTTGTAGATGGGTAGAATTATAGATTCACTCCAAGTAGGTGGTGTACTCTCCAGGACTGAAGCGTTAAACACCTGCGTTAGGAGTGGGCTCCAGAGTGTCGGGTTGGATTTATACAGGTCAACCGGGACCCCGTCGGGTCCAGGTGCCTTTCCCCCTTTACTCCGACTAATAGCGGTAACAACCTCTGGGAGTGTGATGTCCAGGGGTAACCTCGTTTCAGACATCGGGGTAGGAAAGCTGACACAGTCCTCCCTGGGCGGATTAAAAATTCCAGAAAAGTGGGAGACCCAGTTTGCTTCACTAACCTGGGCTGACAATATGGGGAAATCTTCTTTTGCAAGAAAGGGGCTATTGACCGTAGACCAAAAAAGCCTACTATCACGCAATACAGATGCTTGATTGAGAGCATCCCAAGCTTGTTCCCTTAGCTCTTGCTTCCTACGTATGAGATTGTTTTTATAGGTAAGTCTAAGGGATTTAATAGCCTCCCTGTCTCTAGGATGTTTAGTTAGAGCCTGCTTAAGTTCCCGCAGAGACTTGGTACACATGCTATCAAACCACCCCACATTTTCCTTCTTGATTCGGGCTTTGGTGATAGTAAGACAACGTTTTATAACAGTGCCGAGCTCCACAAAATTGGCTATAATGCACTCACAGAGAGCCTCTGGATCCAAACATTTGTATATTGCGGCAAACCCAGCTTCTATGATTTTAACCTGCAACTTCTCGGAGTTGTCCAAGCACCACTTTATACGGATACCATTCTGTCTACAGGGGGTGACATCTTCAATTATCGAATGGTGACTGTTTGCTGGTAACCCCCAGGCAGAAATCGACATGGTAATAGCATTGTGGTCGCTACTTCCAAGGTCGTCAACAATGGGAACCGTACAAAAGGGAACAAGATGCGTAGAGACCAATAAGTGGTCGATAACAGAAGCCGAATTCAATCCTACAAAGGTTGGGACAGGTTTGCCATCAACATCTGCAGCCGGTGGGTGAATCATAAGATCCATGCTTAACATAAGGGAATTAAGGGAGTCACCATAAGGTGAGTGAACAAAGTGTGTCAGGATTTCCCCATTATCCCCGTCATAACCACAAATTCTAGTGAATGAATGAGGAAAGGTACGTATGTTGAAATCCCCTCCCCAGATGATATCAATTGATTTATGAATGCCCTTTCGAATGTTGCTCACGGCAGAACCCAACTCCTCCACCACTGAAGTATTAGGTGCATCAAACAAGTTATTATAGTGGTTAATCACCATTATTACATGGCCCTTTACATGTTCTAATATTAAGATTTGGGAGTGGTGACCCACAGGCTGGTGTGATTTCATACAAACTGGGAAGTTAACAGAAAGTAAGATTACTAACCCCCCTTTATCCCTACCCATACCAGACCTTTGTGCCAAGTTGTTATATGACACAAAACCATCAAGGTTAATATCAGTAGTTACCCAGGTCTCTTGTAAACATAAAACGTCGAAGTCAGAAAGGATTTCACTCCAACCTAAGGACGACGTTTGCCGACTCCACCCTGCAACATTCCAACTAGCAAACTTAAAACCAGGGAGGCAGGGGGAGGGTTCAATGGACGCTGGTACAAGGGTAATTGAGGATTTGTTGGCGACTAGGGGAACCATTGGAGCAGAAAAAACAGCAGGGACACTTGATATAGCTCCCTGCGTAATTATATGCGCCTGTGAGGAAGTGGGAGATGATACAACTACCAAGCTTTGGCCCATATCAGCAACTGGATTGATATTTAAAGTTCCTATTCCCTGAGAGGGTAAGTACACCGGGACAATAATAGAAGACGTTACAGGGGTGGGAATAAGAGAGGAACTACTGCCAGATGTTACAACAAACCCATTGTCAGGAGAGGTTAGGGTGGAATCTAAGACTGGGGGCAGTCAGTCAACACCGTCCAGTCCGTTAAGACAGCTAAATCGATTATAATCAAAGAAGGGTGTCGCCGGGGGCTGGAAAACCGGTCGTGCTGTATACCCACAATGTCTACCCCGCCGATCAACCCTCGTCCATTTGCCTTGGACTTGATCATGGTACATATGGGTAGGGGGGAAGAAAAAAGACACTGACAGAGTCCGAATGGTGGATTCGAGAGATCTATTCGACCCGGCACATATATGAAGAACCGTCCTTGGATCTCGAAAACTCACCTTGATACAATCCCCTGTTATAGATTTTCTGGTTTTACCCAGCCAGGTTACCCTTCTCACCATGATAATTTCATTGTTAAGATGGGCGGGGAGAGGTCTGTTCCAGTTCAACCATTTGATAACTTTACTTTTAAGTGAGCGAAAGTTCTCACCTTCACCCACTTCAAGAGGGGGAACACCAGCCATAACTACCATAAAGCCGTTAGCCTCAGGAGGAAGGTCGGGTCTCCGGGGTCTGGGGGCAGGCTTCTCGGGGGGTGGAGGGGCAATACTGTCGGTGAATGTAGCCCCATCGGAGGTTGTCACAGGGGGGACTGAGCCTACTGGTTGTGAGGATAGAATAGATTTGCAATGTTGAGTCGGGGCTAAATTAGCCATAAGGGGTTGTGGAGGGGGAACAGCAGTAGTCACCAAGGGGGGTCCCGGGTTAGCTGGAAGGGTTTGGGGGACGGGGGGGGGGTAATAGAAGGGGGATTAGACTCAGAGGATCTTCCTTGGGTGATGACCGAGGATTTCATACTACTTATTGTTGCCTCCAGGATAGTGAGTCTAATCTCTACTTTCTTTATGCTCTCACTGATGGGCAGGAGCAGTGACCTGAGTAAAAATTCCAGGTTCCCTAAAGGGGCAACGGGGGGTGATACATTGGATGGATTATCCCCAGGGGCATCATCAAGATCAGTAGTATTAGTACCCTTAATGGGGGGAGAATTACGCGCATCCATCTTTATCCTATCGGAGATTGGGGGGGGGCTTAGAGGCTTTCCCGAAATCAGAGTGGGGGATTTTAGTTTTACCCTGCCCTCCCCTCATCTTGTTTCTTCGCTTGTTTGGAGGAGGGCCATGCATCACTGCCACAGCTGCTTGCTTCGGCTTAGCTTTCCTAGCTTTAACTGCTGGGAGAGACTGAGTAGTTAGATCAAAGCCGTACAGCTTGGACTGGGGGGAGGGGTGACACTAGGGACCTGCTCGGTAAATAGACAGAGGTTAGGAATACAATCCCTCAGCAAAAGCGGGACGCCGTCCTGGGATAATAGCTCCTCACTAATGTTAAAGGTGCCTCCCTCTTGGGGAATGGAAATGTCAGCAAGGGGCCTGTTTTTCAAGTTCTCAATAGAACGACGACGCTCCGCCCTGCGCTCCGCCAGGGAGGTTTCCTTGTCCCCATCACCCGACGGCCGGGAAAAATAATTGTCCAGGGTCCTGTTTCTGACTCCCCCCGCCTTCACAGAAGTTCCCTCCAGAGCCGGTGATGGCATGTCTAATACCTGTGTCAAGGATTACAGCAGAGATGGACCAGTACACACACGGCAGGCGAAGAGGGTGGGCCCAGCCCAGCCTACTCTGGCCTACGAGGGCCTCAGAGGGCCCGCCCTTTGCCCGGGCTTCGCCCCGGGCTACGGCCCGCGCGCGTCTCGCGTGCGCGTAGGTAGGTGGGGTTAAGTAGGTAGGAGGAGAGAGGGCGGGAAGAGTCGCAGGTGCGCTGAAGTCCAAAGCGCTACTCCTGCTGGGACTCGCAGACCCGCCCTCGCTGGCCAGATAGATTTCAAGCGTTCCCCGTGATTATCCAACAATCTAGACGAGCTACGGGAGGTTTCTCCTAACTCCACGAAAGCAGCAGCAGTCAATGACAGTCAGTGATTCACGCCAGGAACAAGGCTGCGAGTGGCCCCCGCAGAGCGGGGGCCGCGAGCCGTCTTAAAGCAGCAGGGGGAGGAGGGAGGGCGGGAAGAGTCGCAGGTGCGCTGAAGTCCAAAGCGCTACTCCTGCTGGGACTCGCAGTCCCGCCCTCGCTGGCCAGATAGATTTCAAGCGTTCCCCGTGATTATCCAACAATCCAGACGAGCTACGGGAGGTTTCTCCTAACTCCACGATAGCAGCAGCAGTCAATGACAGTCAGTGATTCACGCCAGGAACAAGGCTGCGAGTGGCACAGAATATTCAATCTCAACTTAATATTATTCTCTGCCCTTATTATTACACTTCACAAAAAATGAATACCTACATTGTCTCCATCAACGCAATCAAACATCTTTCTTTGCTTCCTTAGCGGGCCATAGTATGGCTCCTAGATGATTTGATTTTTTCATCTACACCTTGGTCAAACCCTGACATTTCATTTAACACTCAATGCATACTGAGAGAGGTAGATTTACTTCACCTCAACTGAACCAATGAGTCTAAATTTCTATATTATAGTGGTTCCTCACCCTCCAGCCCTCTCTACTGGCTTCTCGGTGTGAACTTCCAAGTGCCCGCTGCATTTGTTAGAGAAGCCAGTGAAGTTTGGTCTGCTTCGCTATTTGAAAAATAACTATGCTGCAGAGTTTGATCCCAGCGGTGTGTCCTTTACCAGTCTAGGTGGAAGCCAGAATAGTTCATGCTTACAGTTGCCAAGGGGCCCATGTCTTCAGGAGCACTTTATCTAGTCCCTGATATTTAGCCAACAGCACTTTGCATTCTGGGACTTACAGAGTCATTGTTCCCATTGCTAGCAAGGGGTTTACTTTGTTAGTAGACCGTGGAACTTCGCATTTATTGAGACTACAAAAGTTTTGCAAAGTGAGAAACAACTGATATTGGTGAAAAGAAGGGTCTCATCGATGGCCCTTTGCAACAACTGGAAAAAGTTTTATGTATGACAAAGGACTGTGCAGTGAAGGACTGGCACAGCTTGGCAATTCTTGGCCAGAGGTATAACCCCAACTGCAAAGTGACCTGGTCAGCCTGCCCCAGCCATGAGCCCTGCCCCACCTCTGCCAGTACTTCCCTCTGCACTGCAACACCCACCCACCCTACATTTTCTGGTCACCCCACCATCGTCTTTTGCACCCTCCTCTACTGTCACCCTCAGCTGAAGCTCTTCCTGGTGATGGGTGGCAGGGTGCAGATTTCTTTCAAGGCTTCCCATGTCCAGGGTGTCCTGCCCAAGGGATACTCAGGATCAGCAAGCAGGCACAGCAGTGTGGGCCATCCATATTTAGGAGTTGAGTAGTCGATTCAAATACGAATACTTCAAGTACATTTACAAATGCGGACATTTTCCAATCCCGCTCGACTACGTAGGCATAAAGAAATGCGCCCACCTCGAATTACATGAGGGTCATTCATTTAAAGGAAGTGTTAATGGCAATATAATAGGTCCAGTTGCTGCTGAGTAGAGGGGCCAAGTGGCAAATGCATGTTGCGCATCGAGGTATTGTTTGGGTTGAGTTCCTCAGCAGAGCTTGCCCTCTCGCCCACTGGGAAAATGAAAGCTTCAGCGCATCATAAACAACGAAATAACTAGAACTTTGGGAGCTGTGAGGACCTCACACAGGTGCAACATTAAGTTTTGTCGGGTTCTTCTCCGGTGACCATTATAAGTCATAAATGGTATGTGTTCACATTTACCATTAGCATCATTGATTAAATGTTGTCGTTTTGTGTACCTGTTTTTCTTTTTTCCGGAGTTTTTTGTGTGCAAATATGTATCTAGAAGTACGAATTCGTCTTTGCGAACACATGAGTGGAAAGCATCGGAAATATGATTAGTTGCGTATTAAAGTTTTGATCAAAATAATTGGAATTGTTAAATGCTGGCATAATTAAAATAACCTGTGTCGCTATTGTGGTGTTCAAGTGAGGATGGGTTGGGATAACTAGGGTTGCAGTGACATGTTGACTTTTTTAATGCTGCTAGGTGAATGTGGTCTTTAGTTATGTCCTACTTCTGTGCTTCAGTTTGTAAACTACATATTCGTTTGGTACTTGTATTGTTTTATCTTTGTGTGAGAGTAGGCATTTTCATTATCTGTGAACTGCTGGATTATCTGAGAATTGTGAAAATGTGTAATATTTATTGGCACTGTGTTACAAATGCTGTGATCAGTGGTATTTGGTGGACTAGAGTGTCTTGGTTGTACTGTGGATTTGAGACAAGTGATATGATGGGGACAGGAGGTGTGCCTTCGACTTTCACAAGGTCAACTGTATAGCCGTAGTGCTGCACCCTACCACCGATTAATTAGAGCTAGAACAGCAACTGCATTGATTTTCATGAAGAGTCGTGCATTGGCCCTGCAAGGTCAGCGGGAAGCCAGACTTAAGTCGCGAAGCGAACAGTAGCGCAATGTCATACACCAGTAATAAAGAAAAAACGTATCAAGTGCTCTCACTCTATCGACTAGATCTGCAAATCGACCTGGTTATCCTTAGACACACTGGTAGTAAATTGTAACTCTGTACTACCTTGTGTACACCGTCACTCAGTTTTACACTTCTGTGTAGCAGAATCTGTGCAAAGACATATCATCAGTAATATCTCAATTTACATCTTCCAGGCTACTCGCACACCTCTGGAATGCTGATTTAGCATACTGTGGTCCTGATTACTTGTTGCTTGTTATATTCCGACCCATGCACAAACCCTGGTTTACACATGGATCTGATTTGCGAGTTTTAAAGTATTTAACACATCTGATAATTAGCGGATGCGTTAAATAACTCAACCTTCGTTAAATTTCATCAGGTCAAACCTGCTGAAATGTAACTGGGGGAAAACATATAGTATTTACTGTACCATGCAAATTTTGGTGTATTAAATGCCAAAATCCACATGTTATTCCCCAATAACTCGTAATAGGTGTTACTTACCATACCCAATAAATAACGTATCCCGTTGTATTGTTATCAGGGGCGATACATAATGCCAAACTCATAATCAGACCTTATATTGTTTCCATCTAGGGTTCCACAATGAATGTCACCAGGGCTGATTTCTAAGCGTTGGCACCATTTACCCATGTCTTCAGGGCAATGTACTGCTCACATTTCTGGATAGCTCAGAAAATGAATTTATTACTCATTGTGAAAATAATAAGAACTGCTAACCTAATTACAATTACAATGTTTGCTGGTTTCCTTGGATCCGCCCACAACGCATACATTATAAGAAGTATTGGTATTCCACGATGTTGATGAACCCTCAAGTAGAGAAGTCCTGGTTACTTGGCAAGTGCTGCTTAAATTCTGGACAATTCCTTTAAACTGCACAGTGGGGAAAACCAACTATATATCAATTACCAGAGGTGACTAGAGGGGAAATAATAAATATTTGTATTCATTAGTCACAATTTGAGTTTTAGTTTTCTTCTTTCCTTTATTGTTTATGTAGATGCAGGATATTTTATATTCACAATAATTTTGAATTTTAATACTGAGAAAGGTATTTCAATTGATATATATAAATATTATATTTATTACCATAAAAAAAGTTAAAAGATCTTGTAACATACAGATGTTCCTACAGTTCTGAAATCTATAGCCATTAAATATCTATTTAATTACCTACACTAACTCCTGCTATTCCATGCAATGATCCCATTCATACTCATTCTCATCCTTTCACGTACGCTAGTGCAGGAAACATAAGCTCGTCTTAAATGTCATTATTAGCATCAACGGCCAAAGCAAGCTTCTAGAATCACTATGACCAATGTAACCAAATGGATGAGTGTCAACTGCCTCCAACTCAACTCCGAGATAACTGAAGTATTGATCGTCAGGAAGAACACCTCTGCATGGGACCACAGCTAGGGGCCTGCGGAACTCGGACCTACACCCACACCAATCAACCATGCAGGCAACCTTGGGATCATCCTAAACAGCCAACTGACCACAAAACGACAAGTAAACCCATGTGCCTCTTCCTGCTTCCACACACTTGGATGCTCTGCACATTCTTCAGATGGATCCCAACCAACACCAGAAAGACTGTCATTCAGGCCCTCGTCACCTGTCACCTTGACTATGGCAATGCCCTCAACGCCAGCATCTCCATCCAGCTCCTCAGAAGCTCCCATACCATACAGAACTCCACAGCCAGACTCATCCTGAACCTCCCCAAATGACCCCAAATCGCCCTCCACCTGAGAGACCTCCACTGGCTCCCTAACAGAAGAGATGCAAATTCAAGATCCTCACACATGCATACAAAGCCTTCCACGACCTAGGACCTGCCTACATCATCCATCGACTGAACTTCCACCATCCCTCTAGACACCTGCGCTCCTCTTCACTCGCCCTCGTACAACCCCTGCATCCATCACAGCCGCAGAGGGGGCAGCTCCTTCTCCCACATCGCTTCTAAGACCCGGAACGATCTTCCTCTCCAGCTCTGTACAAACTCCTTGCTGGCAGACTTCAGAAAGAAATTCAAGACCTGGCTCTTCGATGGAGACACAGTGCCCAGATACCACTAAGGGTGACTTTGTCTCGCTTTACAAATGCTGATTGATTGAACAGTTCTGCACAGTATGGTCTATATGTAGACAATATTGCTTAAGCAATCACTCTTATCCCTCTTCTTTCCCGCACATTAGGTTTCTTCAGGGCTTTCTTTTTTCCATTCTGTTGACCGTCATCACAATGCCTCCATATGGTCCAAAAGGCGGAAGTAGGATTTTATCTCTAATATAGCTACTCATCCTATGGAAATCCTACAATCCTTTTCAATGCTCGGTCCCTTATATGCATCCTCTTTGTACAGAAGCAGTCTTTATTTTTTATCAAAATTGCGTGTAGGTTTGGAGGGGTGATTTGGGTGTTAGAGATCATTTACCGAGGTTACTCTATAAGTGACATTCACAGGAAGTACTGGGAATGGGCAGTTGCATTTTACAGTTAAATGTTTCTATTCATCAGAGAAGCACAGCTCAGATCCAGCAGAACAGGACAAGTTAAACAATGAGTTCTGCACCATTGGTATCAACTTCACATTCAGCTGAGACTGACAGATAGCATTTAAGGGACATGACCAGGGTAGCCATGCGCTAAACAAGTTTCACTTCATTCATTCATTCAGGGTCTTCCTCTACGTTCCCCACACTACCTTGGAGTGCTATTCTCGAGTCACATTGTAGGGTGAAACTTGCATGAATCAAAAGAACCACTATATGCGTGCAATTTTAATAAGAAAATGGTTGAATGCATCAGAACACGACCATTATACATTATGTTTAGAGTGGTGTATAGCGGCTTCAAGTTTTTCCACATCCATTACCAATTGTAAACAATATTACAGAACACCATGCATATTGTGCAGATGTGCAACATGGCAAAGTACTTTCTGTAAGCATGTATAACAACTGGTGCTTAGACAGACTGGCAGATATGCTGAATTACTTTCATGCCACTACCAGGTTAGTAACATTTGTTGTGTAATACACCAATTTAACTAAGGCGTGTGCATGCCATGTGATTTGTGGCCTGCTGCTTGGCTGCATTTGCAAATGGAATTGAAGTCTGAAAATGTGACTATTCATTATGTCGCAGATTGCAGTCAACCTGAAAACTATATATTTCTCTACGACTTCAGACCTTACTAAGAAGATTGTTTACATGGAAAATTATGACAAATTATTGAAAAAAGCAGAGTACAGCTATAAAACCTGTAAGCAAGGGTCTTACGTTGAGCCCTTTAGATTCTGCTACTGTAGCTTGTAGTTATGTTTTTGTAATAGAGAAAACAAAACTACTAGTGCCAGAATGCAGAGTCGAAAACAGGACTGGACCAACTAACGACTCTAACCAAAATAGACCAACCCTATGGGGCTAAGGCCTTCACAAGAATGGCGGTCGGGCGAGTGTCTGACTGCCATCACCGTGGGTAGGAGTCCATACGACAATGAGTCGGTGGTCCCACATGCCCGATTAAGATAGGACCGTCAGCACGGCGGTTGAAATGTACCTTTTTGTACAAAAGCTTGTGTAGCTGCCCAGGAAAAGGGCTGCAATACAAAAAGTGGAGTAGACAGGTAAGCATACACACAAAAATGCGAAATTTCCAAATGTGACTAAAAATGCAATATGTACCTGCAGGGGCTGATTGAACATGAATGAAACAACATGTATTAAATCATCATAAAGAAGGGACTAGCGTTCAAGGACAGCAGTCCTTCTGTTGTGGCGTCGCAGTGATATCGCACTCATAAGTGGATGAGAATCAGAAGCTATAATTAGGCCACACACCAAGACTGCAAGCTAACTAGTGAAATGGGTCCATGATACACCTCTGTAAATTTTATCACCAGCATGTAACGCACCAAGAGGTACATTGAGTGGGATCAATGACACAATATCTTGGTGAACAATGTCCTTGGCAAAACTATAACAGCGTGTTCCCATACTTATAATGGGAAGTATCAGACTATTGGAAATAAATATCACTGACAGTAATATCATCCAAAAACATTCATAAATATAGATTTTTTCAAATATAAATACAGTTTAACTTATAGATGTCAAATATTATAATATATATATATATATTCACTGAAAAAACCATAGGTTATAGACCATATATAGTTAGGGATTAGCATTTACAAAACCTTATTTTACTCACACAAAACCATTGAAATTCGCATATATAGTTAGTTGCACTAACTATATATCGCGCACCCGCAATCCACTGCTGATGATGTCACATATTACATCATTCATGACATGGTCAGTGACATCACTGATGACATCACTGATGACATCATCCAGTGACTGTATGTTTCTGTAAAGTTAAAATATGTCTTACATATTGAAGAATGAGTGGATGTATAAGTGTCTGGATGAAGGATTAAGTAGGTGCATGACTGACTGTATGAGAGAGTGATTAAATGTGTCTCACTGAGAGCATGGGTTAGTGACTAAACTGTCTTAATTTGTGCATCATTATATCTGTTGTTCTGTAAACTGCTGCATGTGTTGATCAGTAGCTATATGATTAACTATATGGGTTATTGATTGGTTGCCCAAGTATTTGTATGGGAGAGTGAGTGTGTGTGTGGGTGGCTGGGAGGTGTGTGACTCTGTGCATAGATGTGTGAACAGTTGATTCACTAGATGTATGGGTTCAAAACTGCATGTGGAAATAGCTGTATGGGTGGTTGACTGTGTGCATGAGTGTATTGGTGAGTGAATGGATATCTCAGTGCTACATGTCAAAGAAAGTACATATGTAAAACACAGTACATGTGAGAGTTGACATATATAAATTACTGTGTATAAGAGCCAGTGAATGTGTGAGTGGCAGGATGGATCATTGAAAACTTGTATCAGTGATTGTATAAGAGAGTAAATATGTGTTAGAATATGTTTGAATAAGTAAGGTGTGTATAACTGTATAGTTGAGGAAATGGAGGTGTGATTGATTCTTTGCATGACTGACTAGGTGTATGAGTAACTCCATGGATGAGTGACAATCTGTGAGTGTCTGTTTACACTGAGTGTATCTAAGGTTATATTAGAGTCTGAAGAGGTTCATCGTATTATCACATGAATGATGTCATCAGTGATGTTGTCAGTGATGTCATTTGAGTTGTCATCAGTGATGTCATCAGTGATGTCACTGACCATGTCATGAATGATGTAATATGTGACATCATCAGCAGTGGATTGCGGGTGTGCGATATATAGTTAGTGCAACTAACTATATATGCGAATTTCAATGGTTTTGTGTGAGTAAAATAAGGTTTTGTAAATGCTAATCCCTAACTATATATGGTCTATAACCTATGGTTTTTTCACTGAATTTTCAAGGTTTTTTAAATGCTAATTCCTAACTATATATGGTCTATAACCTATGGTTTTTTCAGTGAATTTCAATGTTTTTTTAATAGCAAATATCAAAAGCTGTAAAATGTATTCTTCTTTTAAAGGAAAAATATATTTTATATCTTTTTAATATAATTTTTTTATGCATCTGCCAAACCCTGACCTCTTAATAGTGCACTGTGGTGGAAATGATTTTGGGACTGTGACTGGGGTTGGTCTGGAAATGCTTTTAAAGGACACCTTTCATCAATTGATGACACTTTTTCCCCAAACTGCCTTTGTATATTCCAATATATGCCAAAGACAGAAATGGAACTGGTCCAACCAATTTTGTCCACAATTGAGAAAGCACGGAAACATGTGAATAAATCTGTTTCTGCTTACATGAGAGACTTTAGAATGGGTTTAATATACAATAATAACTTGTGTTACAACATGCAAGACATCTACAGAGGAGATGGTGTGCACTTCTCCGATGAGGGGAATAGAATATTCCTCCTGAATTTAAAACTGTGCATTGGAACCTACTTGTAGGTACCTAAATTAGCCACAGAACCCAATAGCTCTTTTCAGAGCTACCCTACCTCTGATCATTCAAAACATTTATCTTTTTCTAACTTTTTTCACTATTTTTCACCAAAGTACACTCCCCGGTTCGCTTACCGGTGCGCGTACCGGGCGCTCCCCACGCAAATATTTTTTTTGCCTTTTTTTTTTGCCTATATGAGCGTCCTAAGCCCCCCTCAGAAAACCTAGAGGGTCAGGAAGTGTCTTCCCTGCCCCTTTCTACCCATTCCGAACATTGTTTGCCCTCCATCTTGTGTCTCAATTCTACCGAAACACAAAATGGAGGACTCCTGTAACGCTGCCGGTACGCGTACCGGGGCGCGCACCGGAGAGCGCTCGCTAAAAAAAGGTGGGAAAGTAATTTACAGAAAAACCACTGGAGACACTTTCATCAAATATAGAATAGGCCCTACTACATAGCAGTCCCTACCATTTACCCAAATTTGATGGAATTCCATTGAGAAAATTATGCTGTAGGCCTGACTAAATATCCTGAGGTAAATTACATGACAAAAACACATATGAAGTGTTAGAATTGACAAGCAATTAAAATGTTACTTTCATTTTCTACTATTATTTCAAGACATTTGATTGGTTATGTACCTGAATATATATAAAGAAAGAGAGAGAAACACAGCCATTTTGACTACTACTTCCTGAAGTACATTTCAAGAGCATTTTCACTGACAACTTTAACTTCTTTTTCAAAGGTAAGATATAATTTAAAAAATTTGAAAGGAGAACTATGTTATGCACTTTAAATTAATTTAGAAAAACGTTTTCAGATAGTTACATACTGTCCCTCTGTAAGAGTTAGTCATTGAGAAAGACTTAATTATTTAAATTATTGATTGAGTTAGGCTTCTGTGGTATAATTATGAATTTACTTAGGCTTCATCACAGGCACTTTTTAATAGTTCTACTTCCTGCCTGAAACCATGCAGTGCCCAAAGATAACTTCACTGTTAAAAACTCACAAGTACCTGTCTGAACTTAAACCCAACAGTGCCCTATCTCCACTGATATATTTATTTTTTATGCAATTTACAGCAAGAAAATGGAAGCACAGCAAAAAGAAAATACAATTTCATTTCAAATTAAGATTGAAAACAATCCTAACGAAGAAAAAGAAGAAGTAGACTTTATGGATGAAACAGTAGACCAAGAATTAATAAAATGTGCTGAAGAATGTGATTCTTGGAATGAAAAGGAGGACATACCTGATGATTTAATGTTACAAATTCTCTTAGATTTTGAAAAATCAGAACAATAAATTTAAATTTTATAAGTTAAAATTGTTTGAGACATTATTCTTTTTAATATGAAAATTATGAAATAGTACCCAAAAAGATAAAATATAAAGTGAGACTTAAAATATACTGTGCAACTTTTTTGTGTTACATAGTAAGTTTGCTAATAGTTACTTCCTTTCTCCCACTATATTATCTCCAATGTGTATTTAACATCTCTTTATCATCTCCTGCCTCCATGTTCTTTCTGCTTTCCTGACAGACTATGCTATGAATTCCATATACCACAATAACTTCTGAAACATCATGCAAGATATCTACAAAGGAGACGGTGTATATTTATTTTTAGACTCTGCATTGGTACCTACATGTTCGTACTTAAATAAAAAAAAACACAAAAAAACAACAAAAAGAACAATCAATAAACATACAATATTTGAAAATTCTTCCATTCTTTTTTCCCTATATTACGCTCCCCGGACCGCTTCCCGGTGCGCGTACCGGGCGCTCCCCCTGCAAAAAAAACGATAATAAAAATTATTTTTTTTTGCCCCGCGGGCCCTTTTAAAGCCCCCTCATCAAACCTAGGGGATCAGGGAGGATGTAGTCTGCCCCCTTATGCTCATTTCCCCCTTTGTTTTTGCCACCTCTTGTGTCTCGATCCTACCGAGACACAAGATGGCGGCCGCTCCGGACTGTTTAGAATGTTCACAGTCACCGGGGAGCCAATCCGCTTCTCCTCGCGAAGTTCCGTTGCGCGTCAGGTACGCGAACCGGGGCGCTAACCGGGACGCTGTCACAGATATATATATTTTTTTGAACGTTAATTTCTCAAAATCCACTGGAGCACATATCTTGAGACCTAGCAAAGGCACATCGGGCTACCAGTCCCTACAATTTTGTCAAGTTTCATAGAAATCCATTCAGCCGTTCGAGCTAAAAGTGAGTCCAACCGCCCTATGGAAAACTCAATGTTAAAAACACGTTTTGGGACCCCCCTTTTTTCTCGGCCCCCACTTCAGGAACCCCCCCCCCCAAACTTTCAGGGGACGCTCAGAAACAAAATGTGCCATTATCCTGAAAATTCCGTCCTTCAACGCCAAAGTTATTCAACATAGAATTTTCAGAAATCCCCATTCAAAAAAATCCTAACTATATATACCTACTGGCGACCTCCAGTAGGTAATATATATATATATATATATATATATATATATATATATATATATATATATATATATATATATATATATATATATATATATATATATTCAGCTCAGACTTCCATTCCACAGAAAAGAAGGTACCACACTCATGTGTGTAAATTCATATCCATTTATTAACAAAAGTTGGGACGCGTTTCGGCTGAATCCTTCCTCGGCCACAAATCGTTTACCAACATTACACACCATTTTAACGTGGGGTTTTGCGTATGGAATATATATATATATATATATATATATATATATATATATATATATATATATATATCCAACGTAAAGGTTGCCACCAAATGAGAATGACCACTGAGAGGATCAGCTCTTGTAAAGTTGAAGATGACAGCACAGACGTTTTCACTCATCCATCACACTATAGCGGCTCACTATGATTCGCTATTCTAAGTTGCACCTACCCACTGGGGTTTTAATAAGGATAAGGACAAA
The DNA here is from genome assembly GCF_964263255.1 of Lissotriton vulgaris. Taxonomy (NCBI): domain Eukaryota; kingdom Metazoa; phylum Chordata; class Amphibia; order Caudata; family Salamandridae; genus Lissotriton; species Lissotriton vulgaris. The sequence goes on from NC_141685.1 coordinate 302,088,075, forward strand.
TTTGGTGCACACAACGGCATCAACTTGGATTGTTTGATATGCAGAGCACTACAGAGACCATAATTCATAGCGCCAGAAGAACATTGGCAGGCCCTCTGGGGCGAGGTTTGAATAAAAGAAATGCGTGCTTTGCATCAGCTGTTGTTGTGTTCAGTCTCAGGCTAGTGATCAAGAACTTCTGTTTGAAACGCGTTGAGCCGCTATAGTTTGATGGACGAGTGAAAACGTCTGTGCTGTCATCTTCAACTTTACAAGAGCTGATCCTCTCAGTGGTCATTCTCATTTGGTGGCAACCTTTACGTTGGATATTAGCGGTCGGCCCGACCGCGAGAATGACCCGCCGCCTGGAGCGGATGTACGGTGGTCGGATTGCCGAGTGCCGTTTGAGAGGAGGAATGCCAAGGCTGAGGAGCGTGAAAGACAACACATTCGCTATTCTAAGTTGCATCTACCCACTGGGGTTTTAATAAGGACAAATTTGGTGCACACAACGGCATCAACTTGGATTGTTTGATATGCAGAGCACTACAGAGACCATAATTCATAGCGCCAGAAGAACATTGGCACGCCCACTGGGGCGAGGTTTGAATAAAAGAAATGCGTGCTTTGCATCAGCTGTTGTTGTGTTCAGTCTCAAGCTCGTGATCAAGAACTTCTGTTTGAAACGCGTTGAGCCGCTATAGTGTGATGGACGAGTGAAAACGTCTGTGCTGTCATCTTCAACTTTACAAGAGCTGATCCTCTCAGTGGTCATTCTCATTTGGTGGCAAACTTTACGTTGGATATTAGCGGTCGGCCCGACCGCGAGAATGACCCGCCGTCTGGAGCGGATGTACGGTGGTCGGATTGCCGAGTGCCGTTTGAGAGGAGGAATGCCAAGGCTGAGGAGCGTGAAAGCCAACACATTCGCTATTCTAAGTTGCATCTACCCACTGGGGTTTTAATAAGGACAAATTTGGTGCACACAACGGCATCAACTTGGATTGTTTGATATGCAGAGCACTACAGAGACCATAATTCATAGTGCCAGAAGAACATTGGCACGCCCACTGGGGTGAGGTTTGAATAAAAGAAATGCGTGCTTTGCATCAGCTGTTGTTGTGTTCAGTCTCAGGCTCGTGATCAAGAACTTCTGTTTGAAACGCGTTGAGCCGCTATAGTGTGATGGACGAGTGAAAACGTCTGTGCTGTCATCTTCAACTTTACAAGAGCTGATCCTCTCAGTGGTCATTCTCATTTGGTGGCAACCTTTACGTTGGATATTAGCGGTCGGCCCGACCGCGAGAATGACCCGCCGCCTGGAGCGGATGTACGGTGGTCGGATTGCCGAGTGCCGTTTGAGAGGAGGAATGCCAAGGCTGAGGAGCGTGAAAGACAACACATTCGCTATTCTAAGTTGCATCTACCCACTGGGGTTTTAATAAGGACAAATTTGGTGCACACAACGGCATCAACTTGGATTGTTTGATATGCAGAGCACTACAGAGACCATAATTCATAGCGCCAGAAGAACATTGGCACGCCCACTGGGGCGAGGTTTGAATAAAAGAAATGCGTGCTTTGCATCAGCTGTTGTTGTGTTCAGTCTCAGACTCGTGATCAAGAACTTCTGTTTGAAACGCGTTGAGCCGCTATAGTGTGATGGACGAGTGAAAACGTCTGTGCTGTCATCTTCAACTTTACAAGAGCTGATCCTCTCAGTGGTCATTCTCATTTGGTGGCAACCTTTACGTTGGATATTAGCGGTCAGCCCGACCGCGAGAATGACCCGCCGCCTGGAGCGGGTGTACGGAGGTCGGATTGCCGAGTGCCGTTTGAGAGGAGGAATGCCAAGGCTGAGGAGCGTGAAAGCCAACACATTCGCTATTCTAAGTTGCATCTACCCACTGGGGTTTTAATAAGGACAAATTTGGTGCACACAACGGCATCAACTTGGATTGTTTGATATGCAGAGCACTACAGAGACCATAATTCTTAGCGCCAGAAGAACATTGGCACGCCCACTGGGGCGAGGTTTGAATAAAAGAAATGCGTGCTTTGCATCAGCTGTTGTTGTGTTCAGTCTCAGGCTCGTGATCAAGAACTTCTGTTTGAAACGCGTTGAGCCGCTATAGTGTGATGGATGAGTGAAAACGTCTGTGCTGTCATCTTCAACTTTACAAGAGCTGATCCTCTCAGTGGTCATTCTCATTTGGTGGCAACCTTTACGTTGGATATTAGCGGTCGGCCCGACCGCGAGAATGACCCGCCGCCTGGAGCGGATGTACGGTGGTCGGATTGCCGAGTGCCGTTTGAGAGGAGGAATGCCAAAGCTGAGGAGCGTGAAAGACAACACATTCGCTATTCTAAGTTGCATCTACCCACTGGGGTTTTAATAAGGACAAATTTGGTGCACACAACGGCATCAACTTGGATTGTTTGATATGCAGAGCACTACAGAGACCATAATTCATAGCGCCAGAAGAACATTGGCACGCTCACTGGGGCGAGGTTTGAATAAAAGAAATGCGTGCTTTGCATCAGCTGTTGTTGTGTTCAGTCTCAGGCTCGTGATCAAGAACTTCTGTTTGAAACGCGTTGAGCCGCTATAGTGTGATGGACGAGTGAAAACGTCTGTGCTGTCATCTTCAACTTTACAAGAGCTGATCCTCTCAGTGGTCATTCTCATTTGGTGGCAAACTTTACGTTGGATATTAGCGGTCGGCCCGACCGCGAGAATGACCCGCCGCCTGGAGCGGATGTACGGTGGTCGGATTGCCGAGTGCCGTTTGAGAGGAGGAATGCCAAGGCTGAGGAGCGTGAAAGCCAACACATTCGCTATTCTAAGTTGCATCTACCCACTGGGGTTTTAATAAGGACAAATTTGGTGCACACAACGGCATCAACTTGGATTGTTTGATATGCAGAGCACTACAGAGACCATAATTCATAGCGCCAGAAGAACATTGGCACGCCCACTGGGGTGAGGTTTGAATAAAAGAAATGCGTGCTTTGCATCAGCTGTTGTTGTGTTCAGTCTCAGGCTCGTGATCAAGAACTTCTGTTTGAAACGCGTTGAGCCGCTATAGTGTGATGGACGAGTGAAAACGTCTGTGCTGTCATCTTCAACTTTACAAGAGCTGATCCTCTCAGTGGTCATTCTCATTTGGTGGCAACCTTTACGTTGGATATTAGCGGTCGGCCCGACCGCGAGAATGACCCGCCGCCTGGAGCGGATGTACGGTGGTCGGATTGCCGAGTGCCGTTTGAGAGGAGGAATGCCAAGGCTGAGGAGCGTGAAAGACAACACATTCGCTATTCTAAGTTGCATCTACCCACTGGGGTTTTAATAAGGACAAATTTGGTGCACACAACGGCATCAACTTGGATTGTTTGATATGCAGAGCACTACAGAGACCATAATTCATAGCGCCAGAAGAACATTGGCACGCCCACTGGGGCGAGGTTTGAATAAAAGAAATGCGTGCTTTGCATCAGCTGTTGTTGTGTTCAGTCTCAGGCTCGTGATCAAGAACTTCTGTTTAAAACGCATTGAGCCGCTATAGTGTGATGGACGAGTGAAAACGTCTGTGCTGTCATCTTCAACTTTACAAGAGCTGATCCTCTCAGTGGCCATTCTCATTTGGTGGCAACCTTTACGTTGGATATTAGCGGTCAGCCCGACCGCGAGAATGACCCGCCGCCTGGAGCGGATGTACGGAGGTCGGATTGCCGAGTGCCGTTTGAGAGGAGGAATGCCAAGGCTGAGGAGCGTGAAAGCCAACACATTCGCTATTCTAAGTTGCATCTACCCACTGGGGTTTTAATAAGGACAAATTTGGTGCACACAACGGCATCAACTTGGATTGTTTGATATGCAGAGCACTACAGAGACCATAATTCATAGCGCCAGAAGAACATTGGCACGCCCACTGGGGCGAGGTTTGAATAAAAGAAATGCGTGCTTTGCATCAGCTGTTGTTGTGTTCAGTCTCAGGCTCGTGATCAAGAACTTCTGTTTGAAACGCGTTGAGTCGCTATAGTGTGATGGACGAGTGAAAACGTATGTGCTGTCATCTTCAACTTTACAAGAGCTGATCCTCTCAGTGGTCATTCTCATTTGGTGGCAACCTTTACGTTGGATATTAGCGGTCGGCCCGACCGCGAGAATGACTCGCCGCCTGGAGCGGATGTACGGTGGTCGGATTGCTGAGTGCCGTTTGAGAGGAGGAATGCCAAGGCTGAGGAGCGTGAAAGACAACACATTCGCTATTCTAAGTTGCATCTACCCACTGGGGTTTTAATAAGGACAAATTTGGTGCACACAACGGCATCAACTTGGATTGTTTGATATGCAGAGCACTACAGAGACCATAATTCATAGCGCCAGAAGAACATTGGCACGCCCACTGGGGCGAGGTTTGAATAAAAGAAATGCGTGCTTTGCATCAGCTGTTGTTGTGTTCAGTCTCAGGCTCGTGATCAAGAACTTCTGTTTGAAACGCGTTGAGCCGCTATAGTGTGATGGACGAGTGAAAACGTCTGTGCTGTCATCTTCAACTTTACAAGAGCTGATCCTCTCAGTGGTCATTCTCATTTGGTGGCAACCTTTACGTTGGATATATATATATATATAATTATATATATATATATATATATATATATATATATATATATATATATATATATTACCTACTGGCGATAGCCAGTAGGTATATATATAGTTAGGACCTAGTTACCATAGGAAATTCCGAACATTCTATTGGGAATAACTTTGGCGCCGATTGAGGGATCTGCCTGTAATTTTCCTTAAATTTGCCTCCCTGCGCTCCGCTCCTTCCCTAAAAGTTTCGGGGGGATTCCTCAAGCGGGGGCCGAGAAAAAAGGGGGGCCCCAAAATGTGTTTTCCCCATGTTAATTTCCATAGGGACATTCTGACAAGGCTACAGCTCGAACGACTGAACGGAATTACACCAGATTTGGCAAAATGATAGGGACTGGTACGCAGCAGTGCCTTTTGTATGTTTGGTGACAAACCCTCCAGTAGTTCTTGAGAAAATTGAATTTGAAATTTTTCAAATGGCATTTTCTATGAGACCTTTAGACACGGCTACAGCCCGAACGGCTGAACGGAACTACACCAAACTTGGCAAAATGGTAGGGACAGGTATGCAGTAGTGCCTTTTCTATATTTGGTGAAAATCCCTCCAGTAGTTGTTGAGAAATTGAATTTGAGCAAATTTTATATCTATAAGGGGGGTCCCAAAACGTGTTTTCCCCATGTTAATTTCCATAGGGACTTTTAGACACGGCTACAGACCGAACGGCTGAATGGAATTACACCAAACTTGGCAAAATGGTAGGGCCTGGTATGCAGATGTGCCTTTGCTATGTTTGGTGAAAATCCCTCCAGTAGTTCTTTAGAAAATTGACTTTGAACTGTTTCAAATGGCATTTTCTATGGGACCTTTAGACACGGCTACAGCCCGAACGGCAGAATGGAATTACACCAAACTGGGCAAAATGGTAGGGTCTGGTATGCAGTAGTGCCTTTTCAATATTTGGTGAAAATCCCTTCAGTAGTTGTTGAGAAAATTGAATTTGAGCAAATTATAAACCAGGAAGTGTTGGCTACCATCTTGTTTTTCAAGAGAACTGAGGCACAAGAGAGCCCAAAACAAGAGTGGAAAACACGAAAAGGGGGCAGGGTAGAGACCCCCCAACCCTCTAGCCCTGAGGTCCCAGAAGGACTTCTTCTGTTAGGATTAGCTATCCACAACATTCTATTGGGAATAACTTTGGCGCCGGTTGAGGAATTTGCGTGTAATTTTCCAAAATTTTGGCCAGCTCCGCTCTTCTCCTTCCCTGAAAGTTTCGGGGGGATTCGTGAAGTGGGGGCTGAGAAAAAAGGGGGCCCCAAAACGTGTTTTCTCCATGTTAATTTCCATAGGACGGTCTGACAAGTCTACAGCCCGAACCGCTGAACGGAATTACGCCAAACTTGGCAAAATTGTAGGGACTGGTACGCAGATGTGCCTTTGCTATGTTTGGTGAAAATTGCTCCAGTGTTTTTTTATGAAAATTAACTTCAAAAACTCATATATATCTATAGGCGCGCTCCGAGCGTTCACAGGAGCGCGTACCGGGGTGCGCACCCGGCGCACTACGGGATTGGGCGAGCGGAAAGCTGATTGGCTGACGGGTGTCTGTCAATATTCTAAACAGTCCGGAAAGTCTGCCATCTTGTGTCTCGGGAGAATCGAGACACAAGAGGTGAAAAAAGAAAGGGGGATATAATTAAAAGGGGGCAGAGTAGACACCCCCTGGCCCCCTAGGTTTTCTGAGGGGGGCCTAGAAGGACCTTCGAGGGCTAAAAAACTTTTTTTTTTTTTTAATTTTCGCGGGGTAAGCGCTGGCGGCGCTCCCCGGTACGCTCTCTGGTACGCGCACCCTGAGTGAACCACGGGGAAAAACAGTGTAAAAAATAGAGTAAAAAAATAATGTTGAGTGTTTAGAGGAAAGTGATGCATTGCTGGAGTGTGTCACAAAAGTGACGCAACTCCAGCAATGCATCCTTTCACATGGGGCCAGTCCCATGTGAAAGGGCCTGCGTCAGTCTTACGGCTGCTGTTAAGCAGGCGCAAGATTTGGACGCAACAGCGTCATAAAAGTGACGCAGTGATATCTTTTAGATTTCACTGCGTCACCTCTACGACCCTTTCTTGCGTCAATACACCCCTTTTGCATACATTACACCTGACGTAGGTATAATGTGGCGAAGGGGTTTACAAAGTGACGCATCTACCTAGATGCGTCACTTTGGAAATATGACTCAACAAGGTGCATTTTATACAGCACTGGTGCGTCACAAAAAGTGACGTACCAGTGGCGTAAAAGTGACGCATGGCCTCATAAATGAGGCCTCATGCGTCACATTAAATATAGGACGCATTATGTCGCAAGTACTTACAGATACGTCAGTATTTCTGACGTATCTGTAAGCGCAAAAGTGATGCATTGCTGGAGTGTGTCACAAAAGTGACACAACTCCAGCAATGCATCCTTTCACATGGGGCCAGGCCCATGTGAAAGGGCCTGCATCAGTCTTACGCCTGTTGTGATACAGGCGCAAGATTTTGACACAACGGCGTCCTAAAAGTGACGCAGTGAAATCTCATAGATTTCACTGCGTCACCTCTACGACCCTTTCTTGCGTCAATACACCCCTTTTGCATACATTACACCTGACGTAGGTATAATGTGGCACAGGGGTTTACAAAGTGACGCATCTATCTAGATGCGTCACTTTGTAAATATGACTCAACAAGGTGCATTTTTTACAGCACTGGTGCGTCACGAAAAGTTACGTACCGGTGGCGTAAAAGTGACGCATGGCCTCATAAATGAGGCCTTCAGTCTTCTACTAATGCGTCATAATTAATATATGACGCATTATGTCGCAAGTACTTACAGATACGTCAGTATTTCTGACGTATCTGTAAGCGCAAAAGTGATGCATTGCTGGAGTGTGTCACAAAAATGATGCAACTCCAGCAATGCATCCTTTCACATGGGGCAAGTCTCATGTGAAAGGGCCTGCGTCAGTGTTACGCCTGCTGTGAGGCAGGTGCAAAAATGAGGTCTTCAGTCTTCTACTCTTATTTTTTCTTTCACTTTCTCTGTTTCTTCACTGCCTTACTTACCTGGTCTCAAACTTACTTGTCTTTATCCAGTCTGTATCTCCACTCTTTCCAAAACATCACTGCTCTTTTCTTACCCTTCCACACCCCTGTTCCTTTACTACATTTTCTTCGAATATCCACATTCCCCATGTTCATTCTCCTTCTCCTCACTCTCCTTCCCCACACTCACCTTCTTTCAGTCCCCCTACTTCACTTCCTTTCTCCTCTCATCCCTTTCTGTGCTTTCTTACTTATTTTCCTCTCCTTTATCAATGCACTCCCCTTCACTTACTCTTTTTCATTTTTTTAAGAACATAGCTCTTTGATGAGAATTGGAGGTAGTTCTGAAAAGAACTTTTTTTTCTTCTTTTTTCTTTTTTTAGAACAAAAACAAAAACAGGGAATGGAAACTGCTCAACAGGAGCAAAAAAACAAACAAATTTAGGGCTGGGAACGGCAGCGATGGTTCTCCAATGCTCGAACCATGAGCAGAACACTTTGTTCCCCATAGCAAAGTAGCTGATCACAGTCTCTGCATTTAAGAACGCCTTTGTTAAAAGCAGGCTGAATGTTCGGAATCAGCTTTTGCGATCGCCCCCTCACTGAAGTAGTTGCTCCTCCAGTTGAAGTAGAGGCCCCATCACTGGGAACCTCTCGTGCCTGAGCCCTGACACTTTCCCGGGCAAAATTCTGGGGGTGCCTCCTCTCCACATGGCGAATCATTGTGGAGTTCCCAAAAGAATATTTCTTAGTGGGGTCACCCCGTGACAGGACAGTGTGACAAATCCTGCACTCCACTTTTGGAGCATTTACTTTCTTCTGGTCATCAGGAATTGAAAAAAACTTCCAAATAAGTGTTCTTTTACTTTCGGCTGAGGACCCTCTTCATCAAGGAATTCATTGGAGTCATCTTCACTGCTGGATGGTCTGGCAGCCATGATAATCCAAGATATTATTCCAACAAAGAACCGACAGCAAAAAGCAGGTCTTGCAGTCACAAAAGTGAAAGAAGAAGTAAAGGAAATGGGTGGGGATTTCATTCTTTGTAAAAAAAACTGTTAGCAACCAATGAAAAGAGTTATTTTAAGGTCACATGATTTGACGCGCTTACGCTGCGCGCACCGAAGCGCTTCCAGGGGCGCTTACGCGGCGCGAACGTTGGCGCTTCGATAGTTTCACGGAAATGCTAAATCATTTTCATTTCGTAAATCAAAAATACTGCTTTTATAAGTATGGTACTAAATGTCTTGCGTTATTATTTACCTTTCATACATATTTTTTTACCCGAATGCAGAAATAGCGCTCTGGGTGCGCTCTCCGGAGAGCTTACCAATGCGCGCACCCAGAGCGCCCCAGGAAAAAATGATAAAAAAAAAAACATTTAAGGAATATTATTATAAAAAAACATTATTAATAATTAATACTTACACAAAACAGCAAATAAAAAAAATAAAAAATCGTAAGTTACAAACTCGATATAGAAAGGAATTAGCGTTTAAAAAACCTTTGAAATTCTGTGAAAAAAACAGAGGTTTCACAATCGTTATAGTTAGGAATTAGCATTTAAAAAACCTTTGAAATTCACTGAAAAAACTATATGTTTAACACCAGTTATAGTTAGCTGGACATTTTACTCATACAAAACCATTGAAATTCCCACGTTATAGTTAGCTGGACTCACTATAACTCGCGCACCCGCAATCCACTGCTGATGATGTCACATATTACATCATTCATGACATGGTCAGTCACATCACTGATGACATCACTGATGACATCTCAAATGACATCACTGATGACATCACTGATGACATTTCAAATGACATCACTGATGACATCATCCATGTGATAATACGATGCACCTCCTCACACTCTAATCTAACCTTTGATACACCAAGTGTTAAATATAAACTACCATTCCTAAAATTATTGACTCACCAATACCAGTAACTACATACGCACTCACTGATTGCTAGGTCTACACACACATCCACTCATTCACCCATACAATCACTCATACATACGGTCACTCATCAATAGAACACTATCATATCCAGTCATATACCTATACAGACACTTACACACTGACACTCATTCCCAGACTTACTCAAACACCTAGTCAGTTATGCAGAGAATCAATCACACTCCCATTTCCTCAACTACAAAGTTATACACACTAAACTTTACTTATTCAAATATATAGTAACACATACTTACTCTCTTATACAATCACTGAAACAAGTACACATTGAACCATACAGTCACTTATGCAATCACAGGCTCTCATGTATAGTCATTTATATATGTCAACTCTCACATGCACTGTGTTTTACATATGTACTTACTTGGACATGTAGCACTGAGATATCCTTTCACTCACCAACATACCCATGCACATAGTCAACCGCCCATACAGCTGTTTCCACATGCACTCTTAAACCCATACACCAAGTGAATCAACTGCTCACACATCTATGCACAGACTCACACACCTCCCAGCCACCCACACACACACTCAGCCTCACATACAAATACTTGGGCAACCAATCAATAACCCACATAGCCACTCATATAGCTACTGATCAACACATGCAGCAGCTTACACAACAAGAGACCTACTGATGCACACATTCAGACAGTTTAGTCACTAACCCATGCATTTGGTAAGACACATTTAATCACTCACCCACAGTCAGTCACGCACCTACTAAATCCTTCATCCAGACACTTATATATCCACTCATTCTTCAATATGTAAAACATATTTAAACTTTACAGAAACACACAGACACTGGATGATGTCATCAGTGATGTCATCAGTGATCTCATTTGAGATGTCATCAGTGATGTCATCAGTGATGTCATCAGTGATGTCACTGACCATGTCATGAATGATGTAATATATGACATCATCAGCAGTGGATTGCGGGCGCGCGAGTTATAGTGAGTCCAACTAACTATAACGTGGGAATTTTAATGGTTTTATATGAGTAAAATGTCCAGCTAACTATAACTGGTGTTAAACCTATGTTTTTTTCAGTGAATTTCAAAGGTTTTTTAAATGCTAATTCCTAACTATAACGATTGTGAAACCTCTGGTTTTTTCACTGAATATATATATATATTTATATATATTTTCAAGCTCCAAGTTTGTCCAACAAACGGAAAACCTGTTGAATTGAGGCGGGTACTGCAGCTCCCTGCAGGATCCTTTTTCAGGTAAAACCGGCATGTACTCTTGGATAATCCTGTGCCCTACGCGTTTCTGCACTTCTGCTTCTTGATCACGGGCATACTAATGGCAGATGCAGATGAAAACCAAGTCTTGTGATGTTTATTTATCACGCCCTCAGACGGGCCTCTTGGGACTTGTAGTGTTGACATCAAATTGAACCTACGATAGGCTCCACTTCATTAACATTCTTATATGTTGATTTCAAGCTCCCATGAGCCTCCAATTGCATTGCCGGTTAATTCAAATCCAAACCTGTACTCTGCCAACACACTTTCCAGGCATCCGAAAGTGGCAGTCCACCTTAAGATGGTGGTGGTGCATTCTCCCCGGGCTTTGAACAGGCCAGTAAAAATTCAAGCTCCAAGGTTGTCCAACAAACGGAAAATGCACTCAAGGTCAAGCGGGTCCTGCAGCTCCCAGCAGGATCCTTTATTCAGGTAAAACCTGCATGTACTCTTGGATAATCCTATGCCCTACGCGTTTCGGAGCTCCTGCTCCTTGATCACGGGCATGCTGATGGCAGATGTAGATGAAAACCAAGTCTTGTGATGTTTATTTATAACTTCCTCAGATTGGCCTCTTGGGACTTGTAGTGTTGACATCAAATTGACCCTGTGTTGTGTTAGGCTGAGGCATCTGTTCTTAGTTGTAAGCTGGTATTGGGCTGCGAGTGCGAGAATCTTTAAAAACGGATTTTTTATGTAATCTGCTGTATTTTAAATATTTTCTGATTTGCACATATCTATTTGTCGTAATTTCCCCCCTGTGGAAATTTCCCCGGCGTTGAGCCGCAGTACCCATCTGTAAGAGTGGGCCACCTCACCTGGGTCAGCTTTCTAGTCCTCTCGCTACCATGATGATAAGAACCATGCTGGTGCAAGCGCGTCGACAGGGCGCCGAAGGCGCCAGGACCCCTGGTCGTTTTAGGGTCCATGCCTACTCTAGATAGGCACTGCTGAAGCTTCGGGGAGATCGCTAAAGTGACTGTGATATACTCAGCATGGAGTGTAGGGCGGGAACGTCTTCCTGCACACACTGCTTCTATCGGGTGAAGGGGGGTTTTGACAATAACGTCATGCCGACTGGGGGGGAAGTTAGGGAGTGGAGGGGGGGTGCCGGGTGGAATCTTTGGCCAAGGAACACATATCTCCTACTTTTAGAGATCATGGGCTGAGAATAGGTGCTATGTCTACACAAGAAAATAGCCTTCACTGTATACTTCTCAACACACGCTCGGTTGTTAAGCACAAATACGAGTTAGAAATCTTACTGAAGTCACTTTATCCTGATATAGTCTTTCTCACAGAGAAGTGGACGGATGACACCTCTGTCCCGGACTGGAATGCAGCCCTGCCATCTGGCTATGCACTATGTAATCAAGATAGACAAGGAAGTAGAGGAGTGGGTATAGCTGGTATTTATAAAGATTTCCTGAAGGTTCAAGTGAAAGCAGTGGGGGACCTCCCGGCTGAAGCCATGCATTTCTGTGCCAGGCTCAAAGACACCTTTAAGTTTCAGGGCTTATTGGTATATCGGCCGCCGGGCCCCAGAGTTGCTTTTTCACAGGCTCTCCTGGCCTATATGGAATCTTGTACAGACTCTGAATTTTTCACAATACTTGGAGACTTCAATTATCATCTGGTATTGGGTATAAATTCTGAGACTGCCAGACTCCTGGACCACTTGGAGGGGTATGGCCTTGGCCAGCTAGTGTCTGAGCCTACACATCAAGGGGGGCATACTCTGGACGGACTTTTCTCTAATAATCCTGACATCACATTTGTAAGAGTGGAGTCACTTCCCTGGACAGATCACAAGGCAGTCTTTTTTTTGGGCCAGGGTTAGGGTCTTAATGAAGTACTCCCTGCCTAAAGCAACCAGGGTTACGTTCCGACGTTGGTACAAAGTAAAGAGCAGGGACCTACAGGATTCTCTCAATCTTTCTTCTCCGATATTAGACAGCAATAACGAGGTCGCTTCCTCCCAGTTTAATGAGTGGATCTGGAATGCGGCCAACTGCGTTGCCCCAGAATATACTGGAACAGCGAAGAGGCGTCCGGTGGTGATACCTTGGTACGACCCTGAACTTAAAGGGCTAAAGGTGGAATGCAGAAGATTTGAGCTCCACTGGAGAGTAAACTATATTAGGTTGAGCAAAGATGTATACAATGGGGTTCCAAACAGTATAAGGAGGCTATTCTGGAAGCTAAACAACTTTATTTTACAGCAAAGATTGAAGAGGCAGGAAACTCAGCCAAAGAACTTTTTAAATCTGTTACTTGTTTAGCTAAACCACAGCAGGCTAAGTCATTTCAACGGGACCAGGCTTTTTGTAGCCAGCTGGCAGCCTTCTTCCAGAATAAGGTGCAAGTGATATATGATAGCCTGGCCAACCCATTAAATGTTCAGCCAGCTAATCACCAATCTTCCTCTGCGGTAGAGACAGTGCAGTCTAAGATAACCTGTTTTAAACTCCTTCTTGTAGACGATGTGAGGAACAATCTAAAATTGATTAAATCTGGGTCACCTAATGACCCCTGTCCCCCTGCTATTATGCACCTGGCCACCGAGAGGATCATTGAGACTCTCCCTTACCTGATTAACCAAGTTTTGGCATCAGGGATTTACCCTGCGTCCTGGAAGACCGCGTGCATCAGGCCAATTTTGAAGAAGATCACGTTAGAGCTTACCGAATTTAAAAACTATTGCCCGATCTCTGGTCTGCCATTTGTAGCTAAAGTCCTCAAAAAATCTATCAACAAGACACTGACAGAACACTTGGAGAGCAATAGGCTATTGGATTCCACTCAACATGGCTTTCGGCCAAGACACTCTACTGAATCCGCTCTGATTGCGGCTTCAGAGGGGATTCGGAGAGTAGTGGATGGAGGGGGGAGGGCAATTCTTGTTATCCTTGACTTGTCGGCCGCATTCGATACCGTTAACCACACCGTGTTGGTGCGGCGACTATGGGAGGTAGGAATCGAGGATTCAGCTCTGGCCCTCCTTTCCTCATTCTTAGAGGATAGGAAACAGAGTTTGAGGTGGGACGGCTTACAATCGGACAGTTTTAATTTGTCCTGTGGTGTATCGCAGGGATCAGCGCTGTTCCCAACTTTGTTTAACGTCTATGTGAAGCCACTGGCAATACTTGTCAGGAAACATGCTTTCACATTTGTGTCATATGCCGATGACTCACAATTGGTGATATGCCTGTCAGATAGGCCTAAGATAACAGTGGCAAGCTTTCACTCCTGTCTAAAGGACAACATGAATTGGATGAGCCTAAGATTTATGAAGATTAATACAGAAAAGACAGAAGTGATTGAGTTCGGCAACGGGACATCATCATTATGGAAGAAATCCTGGAGGCCGTCGGAGGGTGGGGAATGTCCTCACCCTGTCAGAAAGGTCAGGAATGTTGGAATTATTTTTGACGATAAACTCAATATGTCAGCACAGTTCAACAGTTTAACGTCTGCCAGTTTTTTCCTGTTAAAGACCCTTCGTAAAATTTTTACTTTTATCCCTCCCAAACTACAGAAAACGGTAACGGTTGCCTTTTTTCTGTCCAAATTGGACTATTGTAATGCGATATTTCTGGGCATTGATAAACATCAGATTAGCAAACTGCAATCACTGCAGAATGCTGCAGAGCGATTAATCCTAAAGCTCCCTAAGGGTCATCATCCTATGTCACATGGAATGAGAGCACTACATTGGCTCCCCGGTCGGCAGAGAATTGAATTTAAGGCACTCTGCCTGGTGCACAAGGCACAATATGGTGGGGGCTCAGATGATGGCCGAGCAGAGGCATTGTGTGCTAAGCATTTGTGACCACATACAGTAACCCAGTGACAGCACAACAGATGGACACCACACAAGGTTTTATATAAAAAGTAAGTATACTTTATATAGAGTAACCACAAGACCATAAATGACAAAAATACACTATAATGTTACTTTAAGATGGTAGATTTAAGCTTAGTCTAGTTCAGTTCCTAGATGTGACACTTTGCGTCAATGTACCTTAGGTTGCGTTGCACTTCCACGACAAGCAATGTCGCAGCGAGGAAAATGCGGCAAAGTTCAGGTGCAAAGAAATAAAGACGTGAAGATCTTCCAGATGAGGCAAGCTTCTCGGGGATGCAAGAAGTTCTCGGTTCGCTGCGTGGACTGCAGTGGCGACACCCTTGTTCCGCGATGCGACGGCAGCAGCTCCAGCGGTGACACTCTTCTCCCACGATGCGTGGAGCTTCCGCACGATGCGACAACTACAGCGGCGACATCCATGATGCGACGGCAGCAGCTCCAACTGCGGCGCGCTTCTCGGGGATGCAAGGTGCTCTTCTTCAATGCGGTGCAGTGTGACCGTTCCAGCGGCGACACCCTCCTTCGGAGTTGGGACGGCAGGCGCAGTGACGTTGACACGCTCCGACCTCGTTGAGAGATTCTTCTCTTGATGCGGTGCAATGCGACAGCTACAGCGGCGACACCCTCCTTCGGAGTTGCGACAGCAGCAGCAGCGACGGCAACACACTTCCTCTTCGTTGTGGCACGCTTCTCTTCGATGCAGTGCAGTGCGACAGTTCCAGAGGCGACACCCTCCTTCGGAGTTGCGACGGCAGGCCCAGCGACGGTGACGCACTTCTTCTCGTTGAGTCGCGCTTCCAGCTCCTTGAGACACGCAGTACCTCAGAAGGCTAAAAAGAGCAGGAGGCTGCTCCAAAAGAACTCTGGGGAGCTGGGGGGTGAAGTCTGTTGTCCATGAGACTTCAGCAGGAGGCAAGCTCTTTTCTAAGCCGTTGGAGATCCTTCACAAGTTGAAAGCAAAGTACACAAAGTTTCTTTCTCCTTCCGTTGGCAGTAAGGCAACCACTGCAGAGCAATCCCCCAAGCAGCACTTCAGCTTGGGAATAGTCTCTCCTCTGTTTCTTCAGGTTCCTCTACTCAGTAAAGGTTTCTTCTTGTAGTCCAAAAGTGATCTTATTTCTTGGGATCAGGGTCCCAATATTTATAACCCAAAATGCTTTGTCCACTGAGGGCAGAGGGGCCTTTGCCTAGTCCAAACCAGTTATGGAGCACTCTGTTTACATGACTCCTTCTTTCCTTTCACAGCATTATGGAGGGAAAGCACAGCCCTGGATCACTTTGATGACATGATTCCTTCTCTTCTTTCACAGTGCAGGGCAGAGACATCAGGCGCACCACAGAGGGTGGAGCCAGCACTGTGGGGGGCAGGCCAGTCCTATTCAGGTCCCAGGTGCAACTGCTCCCTCCCATCTAGATGCAGATCTCTCTATTCAACACTGGGCTGACTCATTCTGTCTCCTGGAATCCCCCAGCCCTGTCACTCAAAGTTCAGACAAGGAATACACAACCTAGCAGAGGCAGGCTTTGGATAGTTAGACAAGAAAATACCTACTTTCTAAAAGTGGTATTTTCAAACACAGAATATTAACCCCTCCCATGCTCATGACGAGCTGAGCTCGTCATGAGCCACGGCGCTCCGGTGCTCATGACGAGCTCAGCTCGTCATGGCCCATGGAACACTGAGGTGCGGGGAGAATTCCCCTGCTGTGCTGAACGTTCCACGGGAGCCAATGCATCTGTGACGAGCTCAGCTCGTCATGAGCACAGGAGCGCCGTGCCTCATGACGAGCTGAGCTCGTCATGAGCATGCGGGCGCTGTACACGTCCCCCTGCCCCCCAGCACAGCGGGGGAATAACCCCCGCAGCGAAGGGGTTAAATCAACTTCACTAAAAGATGTATTTTATTATTCTGAGTTCAGGCATACTAAACTCGAATTTCACCATGTTCTCTGAGTCTGTTAGGATTATAAAATGTAATATTCTAAAAGCCCATTCTGGCCTATGGAGAACAGGTAGCCTTCAATAGTGAAAAACGAAAATGGCTGTAATTCACTATTAGGACATGTCACACACATCACGGCTTGTCCTACCTTATACTTGCAATGCACCCTGCCCTAGGGCCTACCATAGGGGTGACATATGAAGAAATGGGAAAGTTTAGGGACTGGCAAGTGGGTGCACTTTCCCAGTCAGCATGGCAGTACCAGACTGCACGCAGGCTCTGCAATGGCAGACCTTAGACACATTTTACAAGGCTGCTTCTGTTGGTGGCACAACCAGTGCTGCAAGCCCACCAGCAGCATTTGGATTACACGTCCTGGGCATACTCAGTACACTAGACTAGGGTCTGACAAGTAGACCAAATAGCCAAACATGGAACCACTGATTAATATATCAATTTACAATAGGGAGAGCATATGCACTTTAGCACTGATCAGCAGTGGTAAAGTGCCCAGAGTCATAAAACCAACAAAAATAGGTCAGACAAAATACAGGAGGAATGCAAAAAGTTCAGGGATGACCCTGCAAGAAGGGTCAAGTCCAACAATGGCCAGGAAATGTTTAGGCTCTAAACCCCATCACAAAACCTACGGTTGGCTAGTCTCGGTTTGATCTGTACTACCAAGTTTCGAAGGGCCAGATGGGGGGGCAGGTCCCTGTCCAGCTGTACAGCAAAATTGTGGAATAAACTGCCAGTGGCGCTGAGATTGCAACCTAACCTTCTATCTTTTAGGAAAGCCTTGAAAACTCTGTTGTTTACTCCCGAGTGGATTTAGCTCGGCCCCTGCCTACTTCACACCAGCGCCAAGATGCCTCGGCAGTCAAGCGCTTAATAAGCCCCCTATCATCATCATCTGCGATGGATTCCGCTTCATTTACATTCTTATATGTTGATTTCAAGCTTCCATGAGCCTCAATTTGCATTACCGGTTAATTCAAATCCAAAACTGTACTCTGTCATCACATTTTCCGTGTATCCGTAAGAGGCAGTCCACCTCATTATGGTGGCTGTGCAGTCCATACCGTTCAGGTACTATGGTGCATGTGCACAGGGTAGTACACCATGTGGCCCCCTGCATGCACCCCATGACCCTGATGAAACAAGGGGCCCCCTAAGTTTCCTCACCGCCACAGTTCCCATAGCATGCTCACCGCCATGAAAACTGGTGGAGAGGAAACTCATAATATGCTTGGCGGTTCTCAGCAGCACTGCTACCATATTGCAATCCTCGGACTGCTGCAAAACCAGCTCGGACCACCAAACTCATAATCAATCCTTTAGTCACGTTATGCACTGACACCCTGGAAAAATGTAAATATAAATAGTTAAGTATGGTGGAATGTATAAAGTGTGCTATGAGTGTAGGTACCATTTACAGCACGTTGAAAACGTTAGTAATATTGTACAGGATGAATTGTAGTAGTATGTATGCCAACAGGGGCATTTTACATCAATAGGTATTCAGTATGTTTCATGGTATCTTGTTCCATTAATCAATATAGAAAGAATATAGAGAATGTGAGGTGGCAACAATGCAAAACTACATTTAGTTACTATAAGCTATCAAGCATTGAAAAGACATCGAGAAATCAGACTGCTAATTAAGCCCACTTGAGCATGATATAACATGATTCACATAGTTTGAAGTTAATGTTTATGTGAATGGATTAGAAAAACATATCATTAGTTTGTTGCTCATTTTTATGAATTTACCTTACATATTTAGGTTATGTTTGAATTACCACTAGCACTTTGTATGTATTACGTTTATAACAGCACAAGCACGAGTGCATATCCTAAATGGGGCTCCTTGTTGCGATCAAGGCTGCAGGGCAGCCGAAATGCGTCAGTAGCAGCACTTGCAATAAAGAGAAGAGATCTCAAACACAGTTGCGTCGACATCCTTTTCTGGATGAATGGGGTGAAAAGGATTGAGGAAATTGTTGCAGAGATTGCTGCCTATGCTTATATGTCGACGCGTCGTTCGATTTGGAGCAAGCGGCGGGCAGCAGTACAGGGGATGGTGTATATATATATATATCTACACCATTGCTGAAAAGCATCAGGTTCATCACACCTTGTCTGTGCCTGCGCAATAGAAATAAAAGCTGTGTTTCCAGAACCGGGGCTTGGCGCTTTTTTCTTTGGATTTAATTGTTGGGAATTGCTGTCTCCCACTAAGCCAAGCCCGCCCTGCAGGGTTGGGGGCCCCCGACGACGGCGTGAGCATTGAAATATATATATATATATATATATATATATATATATATATATATATATATATATATATATATATATATATATATATATATATATATATATATATATATATATATATATATATATATATATATATATATATATATATATATATATATATACACACACATATATATACATTTAAAGATTATTATGTCTCTTTCAAATTAATTTGGAATAGGCTCAAAACTATGACTTTGCAGTATAAAAGGGCACTAGACCGCTGGCAAGTCATATTCTGCTGTTATAACTGATACCACCAGCATATGCACCTTCTCTTAATAGTTAGTGGTTTTCAGTTCTTATCTGGACACGATGCATAGGAAAAGTTTTAAATTATGTATTCTCAGTAAAATGTACCCAGGAAATGTTATAACGGCAGGTTGCACAATCATTTCTTTGTGACTTTCAATTCTGTATGAGCAAAGCAGATTCTTGTACTAGAATGTAATTTACCTGGTATTTACCCCATTACAAAATGGCGGTTTGTTTGGAGCAAGTAAATGCACTGTTCCATTGTTAAGTCACTTTTTCCATGTTTACTTTCCATGAGCATAATACACCACACACTGCAGGGTGCAGGGTGGTTCACGTGTGATCAAGACACAGAGAGTGTCGAAACGCGTAGCGTGATAACTGAAAAATAAACTTCTATGCTGATATCGGATTCCTGAGTGCGCATTTATTGCAGTGAAGCAATCCTTTGAACTTTCATATGTATATGTATATATATATATATATATATATATATATATATATATATATATATATATATATATATATATATATATATATATATGTATATATATATATATATATACACACACGCACACACACACATATATATACATTTAAAATATATACATATAATGATATAATTTAAATAAATGTACTTTAAAGTACTTAATAAACAATATTTTATATTTAAATATTGAAATGTTAAAAATAAACTACATTTGAGCCGATATTTATTAAAAAACAATATTTTGGCACACTATTTTTGTAATTTACATTATAAGTCCGGGGTTACATTATTTTTGACAATGATATTTTTGACACAATATTTCTGTATCCCGATATTTATGGCCACGATATTCTGTCAGTGATCATATTCTGTTAATTAAGCAGAGTGAATTAAACAGTGGAATAATTTGAATTATGCTTGTGACATTGAAATAATTCATGAAATATAGCAATACACAATTGTTGCTTGTGGTAGACTCATTCAAGCAGAAAATGACTAGCCAAGAGACATTTCCTGCTTGAATTATTTTTTATTTTCACGGAAAACAATATTTCGTGCCATCCTCACCATTTACTGTATTCAAGTGCTTCAGGGAATATTTGGGTCCCTCTTTTAAAGGCATATCTCTATCCCAAAATTACTGATACCCATTGATTGGCTAATTTCACGTACCAGACTACCCATTGGTGTTGACTGCAAACTTGTAAAGGAGGCCAAAAGTAAAGATTCTTCATGGAAATAATGCAGCAGTACATTGGGGCATGGGTCTGAGCTATCAGAAATAATTCCCTCACTGATATGCGAAGGTGGGAGAGTGAGACGCCTGTCTTCAAGTAGAAAGCATCATCTGTAGGACACATACATATGTAAAGGCACTGAGGAGTATGCCGTGCACTACGGTGCAGTGCATACCCCTCTGTGCCCCTACATAAATTATTTTGTAAGGGCACCGAGGGGTATGCAGTGCACTTCAGTGAAGTGCATACACCTCGATGTCCTTACATAAGATTGTAAGGGCACCGAGGTATCCACTCCAATGCAAACCCTGTGGTGCTCTTACATAATGGCACCAAAGGGTATGTGCCCTGCAGTGGTATTAAACAGGGCTGGAAGAGGGAGCAGTCCCTCTATGCTTAAAAATCACTGCAGATTACAGTTTAACCTGCAGTGGGTTTTGAAAATGGAAGACTGCTAACTCTCAGCACTGTTCAAGTACCATTACAGTGCTGATTTAATTCCACCAGCGGAACAGCAGAATTAATTAGTAATTCTGCATTACACGAGCAACACGGAATTACTTATTTACTTAAATTCCGCCTGCAAAATTAAAAATTCTGCCCACCCCTGCTTTTTGGTACTATTTTCATATAAAACATTTTTTAAACTCATACATCCGGTTTTACTGATTGGATGTTTGCTGTTTGTGTGTTGCATACATAGTTTACACATTGCTTCTAAATTAAGCCTGACTGTTATGTGCCAAGCTACCAGATGGTTCACCGCAGGTTAATTTAGTGACTTTTGTGGTTTACCCTGACATTAATTGTGTTTATTATTTGAGTGGGGCTCCCACCCCTCTAAACTAATAACCCAGTTTTTCACACCCACAGGTTTCACATATTGCCTGTTCCTCTCATGTTCGTGTTGTAAAGTGGTCGTTTTAACAAACATGGCAAACGGAGAAGTAAGTAAAGTGTAAAAAGGTATGCAGGTGAATGTTAATAAACAGGATTAATAACAAATCCCAGTATTCTGCAGAGTTGTGTGTTTGACTAGCCTGTAAAGGAATGAGAATACCTTTTTCAAGGAACCTTTTCATTCTTTTGATTTCACTGTCTGTACTTACTTCAGCAGCTAAATCGATCAGCCGTGTTTTTTGGTGTGTTAAATGCAGATTTTTTTTTCACCTTGGTCAATAGCAAGATAACCTTAAATGCATGTGTATAGGTCAGATCATGTTATACCTTTAGCATAACACATTCGCATTAGTTGATTGCAAGCTAAAATATGCCAAATGTTACATAGATTAAACATAAATAACTGGGGCCATAATACAGAAGTGCCCCAGGGGCACAACAGGTGTTAACGCCCGCTTTGCACGTCCCCTCGGCACTTTGGTATTAGAGAAAGGGTCGTAGTTGCTTGTGCGGCCCTTTATGTAACACAGCTAGCGCTGGCGCACATATAGCACGTGGCCCCATGAACCCCTTTAAATTCTGCGCCCACGTCGTATTATAGACCCTGGCGCAGAGACAAAGAAGTTGTCTGGAGGCGCACTGACAGAGCGCCATCTAAAAGGTGGCGCAATATCAGTGCACTCCCTGATGGCAGCCCTCTGGAAGGACACATCCCCTTTCAGGCAGGTGCAGTCAATCAGTGTACCCACCTGCAAGGCGATCTCTAACCCTCACTTAAAAGTGCAGACGTGTTGCCGCTGGCACAGTTAAACACAGAGCAGCTGCTTCAAAACCGCTCTGTTTTTCACTTGAATGTGCTGCCCCCAGGTCAGCACAAGTCCATGGCTACCCTGAGGGCAGCACATTCAACATAATAGGGCACACTTACCCTGTTTATGCACGGCACACCTGATTGAAGGCGGGCTGTGGCACAAACAGGGAAAGTGCGCCCTATCCATAATACAGCCCCTTGTTGTTTACAATGCTTGGGAGTATTGTACCTTTGGCCGTTTAAGGTTTATCTATATGTATTTCTGCCCAGAACAACTTTTTTAAATCTAAATAAGGACACTGCTCTGTCATACCTGCTGCTTAGCCAGTGTGAATGTGCTGTGGAATGTTGGTGTGCATGGCGATGTAATGGAATGTGAGGATTCCTGGATTGGCACAATGCTACAATGTTTATTTGCTTGCATTTGTTCTGATGGCTTTGAGTTGCATGTAATAGTTTTAGTGTCATCCTTTGCATGCACTATTTTATTTTTAATGTTATTCTTTCTAGAACTTCCTTGTCATTTGTATAAAGAGAAGGAGATGTGTTATACCTGCTGCTCAGCCAGTGTGAATGTGCTGTGGAATGTTGGTGTGCATGGCGATGTAATGGAATGTGAGGATGCCTGGATGGTACAATGCTACAATGATTATTTGCTTGCATTTGTTCTGATGTCTTTGTGTTGCATGTAATAGTTTTATTGTCAGCCTTTGCATGCACTATTTTTAATATTATTCTTTCTGGTCATTTGTATAAAAAGAAGGAGATGTGTTATACCTGCTGCTCAGCCAGTGTGAAAGTGCTGTGGAATGTTGGTGTGCATGGTGATGGCTGGAATGTGAGGATGCCTGGATGGGGAGTACCAGTTGGAGTATGGGCTGAGCAGCAGGAAGGCTGCTCCTGGTGGGGCTCTACTTTACATCATAACAACGCATCCTGAATAAACCTACTTAATACTTATATGGACCACGAAGCATCCTTCTTCATTACCACATGCTCCCTGGTTGTTTCCTTTAGAACTCACATTTATTGACACATCCAGCATGGACCGAACATATTTAATATCTTTTAAGGCAGCCATAAGCAGAGCCTTGCCATGACACACTGTGACGTTAAATCGAGGCTATGAGCACTTCATCAGAGAAGCCCCAAGTTACTAATGGCCCTGCCTTGAGAAAACCCAAAGCTCCAGTTAGGCCCTTAATTCACTGTGTCTGTCTTGTTGAGGACAAATGTAAGCAGAAATGTCATATAGTTGATGGACTGATGGGCACTAATAGCATGGACACTAGAGTAAGGGCAGGCGAAAAATTATTCCAGAGAATGCACAATTTGCCTTTTCTTGCCACATCATTTAGTGAACCCCACCTCATAATTTGGTCCTTATAGTAGTACTGGTAACAAATTACAACTCGGCATGAAGTCCTCCTTGACGGCTCAGTGAGTTAAGCTTTCACTAAAGGCATCGATGCATGACCTATATAGGTCATGCATTACAATCCCATCAGCACCAGCCCAGATTTTAATCTTTCAGTGGATGATCAATTACTTACCATTTAGAAAGGCAAAATAACCTATGGTTATTTATAGCGCTTTGAGAGAGCCGGGGGTATTATAATAAGCGCCTTGCACTTGACCATTCTTGCTAAACACCTCATACTCTGGCTGCTTTCTCGTAAGTGTTTGTGTGAGTGGTATCCATTCTGCAGACTGTAACTACTTGTTTACAAAAACAGAGAACTGTACCTTTCACGAGAGAGTCACTGGTGTCTGTAGAGATTCTGTGAAATGTTGTTAACCATTTTCAAAAACTTTTTCTGGAAATGACTAGATCAACATTTTCTTCTAGAGTCGTTTGACTTCCAAACTTTAATACATCTTTTATTCATTTTGTGAGGGCAAAATCTGACCAGCAGACTCCTGGAAGGTTTTGCGCCACGGGTTTCACGTGCGCATGCGCAGTACTACACGATTTTGCTTTTCGCCGCAGGTTTTATAATGCTAACTAAATCGATGCAATGCTTTGTGACACTTTATGGCACATTGTGTTAAGTGCACAATCTTAGTAAAAATCTCCCATGACCTTGTTTAGGATTTTAGTACCAAAATTGGTGTACAGTTTTTTTCTGCGCGTTCTTTGATGATCCCTTATAGCACTTGTGTGCTCAGTGATACCTTTCACTTTCAGTGTAAGCTGGTGATAAAAGTCAAGCATTACATTAACCAGTGCCAAAACATTGCTGTATCTCTTACTACCTATTTTTGTAGGGAAAGGCAGAATACCTTTCTGCAAATGGAAATTACATTGACGAGTTTTGCTCCAGGTGTAGCCTGGACTCTACATGATACAGTAGTGTCATGTAGTGTCGCTGTTGCTGTAGACCAGGCTACAAAGCAGGCTCCCGGCACATGGATGCATGTCTCTTCTTGTCAGCTAAAGAGATCTTGGGCTTTGAGGGACCGCCAATGGTGTAAAAACCAATATGACAGAATGCACTACATAAACTAATTAACAAATAAATAAACAAGCAAATAAATAAATTAACCAGAGTCAAATTTAAATCCCTGACTGATTCACAAATCGCCTCTGACTACCTGAGAGGGTGACTGAAATCCACAGCCTCAGTGATGACTGATCGAGCAGCAAAAACTATCTAACAGAGCCCAGGTAAAGAAGCAATGGCAGGAGATCACTGTTTTCCTCTGCTGGCCTGCACACCATGCAATAATCTACATGGCAACATCAGAGGGGAAAGCAGGGTGATAACATTTAGGAAAACATGAAACAATGCTTTTCTAAAAGGAACTTATTTCCACAGGACTTAGAATCCTACAGAAGGTGTTGACATAATGAAGATGGAACCAATAGAAATAGGTTTAACAATAAATATTTGAGGTGGAGTAAGGTAGGCGGAAGCCTCTGGGATTGTTGAAACTCGTGTGGACTGGGAAGAAGTAGAAGTAAAGATGTTTCAACATGTAATGATGCTGATGGCGGAAAAGGGGGTCAGAGATCATAAACCATGCCAGACACTGTCATCCACATTCAGAAACATATACCTGTGTATGTTCTTTTTTTGGAGGATAATTAGATTGATCAAATGCTGTAAGAAAGTGAAGAGGGACAGAACGTTCTTAAGACAGAGCAGACAGATGTCCGTTTGTGTTTTTTTGGCCTTTGGTATTCGGACCTCTGCTGTGTGATGACACTTCCTAATGAAGTCTCCCCACTGTAGCTCTGTTCAAGTTGAACTGTGAGCTTCAAGCTATTGTGTCTGCTCATTTTAGTTTTCTGTTCCTGCTTAGGTGTGGGCGGGCGGGGCTGGCTATATCAGGGGCCAGGGGGAGGAGTGATGAGCACACTCTAAAGTGCGCATGATGGTTTGGCCGGCTGTATGGGCCGGCCAAACAGTCATGCGAACTTTTCATGATCTCCACCTGCTGTAATGCAGAGCTTTTGGTGGGAAACATGCACAGCCTCGCAGTCTCTCTCTGAGCACTACATCATTGCGCTCAGACCAATTACAATGCTGCTGTAAGGCAGCGTCATGATTGGCTAGGGAAGTCTAGGAGCCTGTGTGCTTCCTGGTTCCTGCTTACAGCTGTCGACCGAGGAGCCGAAGAAGACCGAGAGGCGGCAGCCGGCCGACCCGCAGGTCAGTGGTTCTTTTTACATTTATTTTCATTCCTGACCCTCCCGCAGCTCCCTCCAGCCCCGACACCCCCATTAAGTATCAGCTACCACTGGATTACGCTCATTGTTGTGTGTGTGTTGTGCTTAACTATATGAGGGCAGGACTCCAATTTGGATCTTCTGTGTGTAGAAGGGATTCAAGAGGGAGATGGCAAAATTCTGTCAGAAAGGAACGTAGATTGAAGAAATGATGTTTGAAGTATCCCAGGTCCCTTGTGAAGGAAGAAGTTTGACTGGGGTGCTTTTTAAATATATGGACAGCTTAGGTCGTCTTTCTACTTAATTCTCCCTCAGAGGTGTTACTGCATTAATTAGTTTTGTAGCAGCTGAGTGGCAAGACCCCTCCATCTTTTGTATCATTGCCTCTGGTTTTCCAGTCAGGGAACATCCAGTTTTACCCCCGCTTGCAACTGAACCTTACGTTTCAAAGACTTTAGTTTCACAAGTCTGGAACTGATACACACATTTCAGGGACTACAAGAAAATAGCAACCATTGAATGATCTCTGGAATGCACATCTGTGTCAGCAAAACTAGAATAAATACAGGATAGAAACCAATGCCAGTGTGCCAGGATAGCTACAACAAAAACCGGGAGAAGAAGAGTCAAAGGGAAATTTTAAAGACCAACCCAGGTTCACATCCCCTAATACTAACCGGGGGTCTAAAAGGCCAATACGAACTACACTTTCACAGAGATAAAGTTGTACTTACGTCACACGTAAGCCAGAGATAAAGAACTCAAAACATGAAGAAGAACGCTGCAGTGATATGTGGTGCGATCCAACCTTGTTTTTCTGGATAGCCATCAACTTCTCATTGTGATCAGTATTATCATTTGGTCAACCAGTTAAATAAATGGTATGTCTCTTGATCATAGAGAGCACCATTCTTATGGTAACGGGCTGGATCTGGCCCACATTCACTTAGTGAGACAGAATGAGCAACTAAATAATTGACCACTGAGAAGATAAAGTGCAGTACAAAACACAAACATGTGGTGAGTTAAAATAGGGTGATGTGGCACAAAATAGAGAACATTTTATTAAGGTGTAGACATATCCCCTAAATAAAAACAGAGCAGTGCAACCGGCAGTTTAACCCCTTCGATGCTCATGACGAGCTCAGCTCGTCATGAGGCACGGTGGAGCTGTTCTCATGACGAGCTGAGCTCGCCATGAACAATGGGAATGAAGGGAATTCAGCACAGGAGGAAAATATCTCAAGCACCCAAGGTGTTCTAAACAAATAGCTTCCAAAAAAGGGCCAACATGTGTCAGCCAGTCGGGCAGGTAATCCCTAGGCTTTCTTCAGGGCCTCTGCTCTCGAAAATTGCTACTGCATACACACGTGATAATCCTACCCCTTGAGAATAAAGTGCTATACAAGTGTGTAAAACAAAATTCTTGCTGTTAATCAGGAATGAAATAACGCAAAACTCGTCTACTAATCCTCGGCATCAACGAATGCAGATGGCATCTAAAACAAATCAAATACAATAAGATTAAGTGAGTGAATCATGAACGTTCTCTTCCCTGTTAGGTTCATAAAAGTTAAATAAATGAGAATGTTAAAAACTAATGAGTGCTCACCCAGCTTGACCGGAGACTGGACCTCACCTCACCTGGACCGTGCTCAGGATATAGAGGCCCCGCTCTGTAAAGGTAAGGAGAAAGGGGGAACTATAGAATGGAGAAATGTAGAGCTGTAACCAAACAGTCCCTTCTATTCACTCAACAAGCTCAGTCCCTCCCCAATATCTCTTCCTCTGCAGGGAGTGGTGAATAAAAGACAGTCACTGGTACATCATCAAGCACCCAGTGTACCGCAACAACACACTCAGAACTCAGACTTGTAAATACAAGCCTAAATGGAACCAGACCCCCATAAAATGTATGGCAGTGAGGGTCTGTGTAACTACACATCTTGTGTTTCTCATTGCACCTCTACATCCAGTCTAGCTCACTAGCTTAATAGAGGCCTACAAAACATCATGAGTTACTTCCATTGTAGCCTTGCCACAACAGCCTGTGTCTCCTGTCTTAATCACATGCCCAAAAGAGTAATTATAACCCCCATAACGATCTTGCTGTTTTTTGGAAAACAAATAAAGCAGTGATTATGCCACCCAGCCTACCTGTCCGTCGTTGCCTCTAGACTGTCCTGAGTCTTGGGGGAGGCAACAAGTGGAACAGGAGGCGCGTTTAAATAGAGTGCGTGGGGGACTATTTTTCTGCCGCTCCCACTTGTGTTACTGTGCCGAAATAAAACAATTATATGTATGCAGTAGATCAGCAAAAGACAGCATGGATACTCGTCAAGGAAGTTCGAGAAGATAAGCTGATCTCTTCATGCTTACACTCTAAAGTTAGTCGAACAAAACTCAATACTGGCCGCCGCTGCACGCCGGTATTAAAAACTACAAAATGATATTCAACAATATAGCTTTTTTAGTCTATGTGAGAGAAATAATGTATGTGATGTGTCCCGAGAAAAGTTAATAAAGGGAGTCACCTGAGCCAAAATATCTCTGTCAGCCTAACTAGCATCTTCGCAATGGACTGTATGCATTTCTAGCCCAAATGCTCTATCAAAAGCGCTGCGATATCCCGCGGTACAATGAACTACAAAATGACGTCTTAACGTTGACGTTTGTAGTTTGCACTCAGGAACGGTAGTCAGTGTGTACCGGCGGCATGCTTAACAAAAGGACTACGCTGACCATAATAGTAACAGGCATATGTAGTATGTCCTGAGGAAAGTAGGTAGAAGGAATCATCTTAGGAGAGCTATTTCCATCAGCATTACTGGCTGCTGCGTATTAGAGTGTGTGAAAGTCTATCCCGTAAGCTATAAAAAATGTGCCGCAAAATCCAGACATATAATAAACTACAGAATGATGTCATAACGTTGACGTTTGTAGTTCAAACTCGGGAATTGTATTGAGTAACTGCAGACAACATACTGTACAAAAGGGATAGACTTTGGTAGATGGCTAATTTTGCAGTTAAAAGTAAGACCAGTCTATCTCCACTCAGTGTGGACCATAACATGACCCAGGGACAAACGTTTTGGGAAATTCTGCTCAACAGTATAGCAATTGAACTACAAAAGGGCGTCTTCATGCTAACACTTGTGGTTCAAACTTGCAAACTTGCTTGAGTGAATACAAAAACCAGTCCTGAAGGGGATAGAAGATGTTCTAAAGTAGGTTGTAGTAACTGGGTTCGCCAGGTCCCCGGGGGGTAGCTTGGCTCGAGCAGGTAGGCACCTGAAAGCTTAGGTGTTAAGTGACTACACAGCACACACATCCACTAAGACAATAAGGGCCTGCAAAGACTGAGACCACACCAGTATGGTTGATTTAAATAAATAAGTTTTATCTAAGATTCAGCTCAGAGCAATCAAAAATCACAGAAGTAACAACTTATTACTTTCCCTTAAAAGCAAATTTTTTGCATTGCTCGACCATAAATACTTAAATAAATATTAAATATTAAATAACTGTAGGCCTGGCATCAGCCTTGCTCCTAGTCAGCACCTGCAAAAAAGTCATGGGAGAGACATTCAAGTTACAGGTCATTAACCCAGCATAGACCATTTCAGCATATACTGGTAGGCGTTCAGGAACCTCTGCACTAGATAGGATTTAAACAGGTCATTTAAAATCCAGCAACATTTCATTAGGCAAGATTATAATCTTTCTTTAGGTAGGGGGAGAACATTTCACTACGCATGACTAGACATATCATCAAGCAGGAATCAGCATCTCCTCATGTAAAGAGAAACATTTCCTTTAGCAATAATGACCCATTCATCAAGCAAGGATGAGCCTTTCACTGGGCATAGATAAACAATGCATCAGGCCAAAGTTAGCATTTCAGAAGGCAAGAATAAACAGTTCCCTATTCAGGAATAAACCTTTCTTAAGGCAGGTATCAACTTTCCCTGGAGTAGGGCCTAGACGTTGTCTGTAACACTAATTTTCCCAACCAGGGGTTACCGGTTCTGAATTGATGCCCCCAAAGGAGTCTGTGGGGCTCTTGTCCAGTTCTAGTGGCTGAAGGGTCGATTGGGGCCAACGGGGCCCAACTAAAGCTTTCTCCCAGGCCTCCTTCGACCTTCCGCCCTCCTTCCCCAAGGTTACCTTGGTCTTCAGCCCCTTCGGGGCATTTGCGGCGGTTCAGTTTGCTGGGGGGAGGGCTCATGCACCCTCATAAGCCCTCTAGTTTGCCCTGCGCTGCCGTGGGACCGGTACCGGCTCCTCTGGCCTCAGGACCGGCCGGGGACACAGCGCGGGCATCAGCGGCAGCAGGCTGGCCCGGGCTTCTCCCTTGGCCTTGCTCGGGCCCCAGAACCAATCAGCGCTGGCTGAGGGGAGACGTGCCCACGGCCGCCAATGGCAGCGTGACCAGCGGGGGCGTCACAGCCTCCCCTCCAATGGCTAGAAGAGAAGGCGGGGGAGCGGCCGATGACGCGGCGCACCCCCCGTCACGTGATGCCGGGTTGAGGCTTCAGGCCTCGTCGGGCCTAGCGCGGCCTGCAGCGGCGGTCTCCTCAGGGGTCCTTCCTCATAGGGCTGGGCCGCAGCGGTAACCAGAGTTCCCAGGCGCACTGGCAGGCAGCACCTTTCCCGATCGCCTTCCCGGGCACGGCCCAGAACGACACGGCGGTGGCCCTCTCCTGGCACTTAGGGCCGCCGGGGGCAGATGACAGCACTTCACGGGGCTGCGGCGGTGATTTCACACTAACTGAGGAAGCGCTTGGGGAGAAGACTCAGCTGCGGTGAGTGGACTGGCCAGCGCTTTCTTTCCTGCAGCGCTCGCCGGGGGGCACAACACGTGGGGACAAGCGGCGCCTCAGCACTAACAGTCTCTGGGTCCACAGAGGGTCTCTGCGCCACAGGGCTTAAGGGGCATACAGCGCTTGGGCCACAGGCAGCAGGTCAGAGTTCTAGCGCTATGCAGAGGGAGCGCTTAACAGACAGTTCACTTCAGGCCGCAGTACAAGGTGGGGATAGTGCTCAGAACGAAGCACCCAGCAACTCAGTTTAGCGAGGGGGATGAGGCTGGACAGCGCTGGTGGCCCAGGTTGAAGCAAGGGGTGCAGAAGTGACACAGCCCAGTACCTGGTTGATCCCCAGCAGTTCTGGTCAGAGCAGATGAGCTTCTTCTTGGCGCTTATAGATTCTGGCGCCCTTTGGTTGAAGGAGGTTCTTGGTTTCTTGAGAGGGGGGGGTTGAGTTGGAGGATTTCCTCAGCAGGTCACTTCAGGTGGTCCCTGGGTACCCCTCCCGCCGGGCCAGATCAGTGGGCTAGCTCAGTGTTCCTTACTCAGCTTAGTGGGCAGCGCCTAAACCCTGTCACCCCCAGTGGTATAGGTTCCTGACTAGGCCCTACCGCCTAAGTCTCCTGCGTAGGGTCCCCCAGGTCAGTGATGCCCCAACTGACTAGAAAGTTTTCCTCCCTTTTCTTTTATAGTGGCAGTTGGCAGTTGGTGACCACTCCCCTATTCTGGAAGGTTCCAGGAGCTTCCTAACTCTAGCATATGGTCAGGCAGGCAGGCTGGTAATGCAACAATGTTTAAGAGTTCCAGCCAGCTCCTGGCTACTAGAGTGCGTCTAAAAAGATCACGCTGCAGTAGCAGGGGTCAGTGGCAGCCACGTTAGGGGAAGAGAGCACCTGCACCTTAGCATTGCCTAGCAATGGGAAGGTTCCCAGAGACCTAAGGCCAACCAAAAAGAAGGTGGGAAAAATGAGGCATAAGCGAAAAATTTCTGGGAAAAGGGACAAGTCCAACATAGGTGATATTAGTGACTAAATCATCTATTATGCTGTCTCCTACTCAAGGATTCCTTTTACCGTTAGTTTGATTGCCAGGTGACCATATGACAGTCTAACCATATCTAGTGATGTACTGATTCTTTCTAGTGTGCTATATGCCTGGCATATCGTGCAAACAATGCACTAGCAGGGCGTTGAGAGACATGATCCCATGAAGTCTCTACATTGAGTAAACAGTGGGTCCCCACCATCTATCAGAAGTAACCCAAACTGATCTGTGCCACATGTATGTGCAAACCTATACCTAGAGGTGACTGCCTGTAAGTGGACTCTAGCAAAAAAGGTTAGACCATGGAATCTTATCGTTGAGACCCAAAGTATCAGTGCAAAGCTTAAATATCCATTTTTGTTCTTTAGTAAACAGATATCTTGAAATGTTGCTTACGTGTGAAGGTATCAGAGGTTTTTCCAATACTGTCATCTGAAAGTCTTCTTCACCATGGTGCTTGTCTACAAAGTGTTTCGTAAGTCTCGTCATTGTCTTTTTGCATCGAAACAAGCTCTTGTGTTCAAGTATCCGAAAGCGCATGTTGCTTGTCGTCATTCCAACGTATCTCGTGGAGCAGGGGCAGGTCAGCAGGTAAATCAAATTGTCGCTATTGCAATTTGAAAAATGGACTTGTTCCCAAGGACGATCAGTACCTATGTCCACAGTAGTGGAATGTTTCGTTTGTGGACAGATAGAGCAGCTTCCACACGGATGGTGTCTCACTACGGCTGGTAGGTTCCAACGGGTGCCTAACATTCTTTTTGGCACATCCTTAGGACGTGTATGTACCAGCCGGTCACGTATGCTGCTGGCCCTCTTGAACGCAAAAAGTGGTTGGGCGATCTACTCACTGCTGTGATTCAGAATCCGCCAGTGTCGATGAACTATCTTTTGGATGTTATTAGCTTTAGTACTGAAGGTACTCACAAATGTCAACCGATCCATCGGGGGTTTAGGTTACAGGTACAGGGGCTCTGATAAGGCTTCCCGATTGTTATTCTTTTCTTGCTTGAGCGAACGCTTAATTAATAACTGAGGATAATGTCTGTCAGACAGCTGTTTAGACAGCCCCCTCGCATGATTACGGAAGGCCGTTTCAGTCGAACAATTCCTCCGCAAGCTGAGAAATTGCCCGTAGGGCAAGTTGTCTCTAAGGCCCTTAGGGTGTTGGCTCTCATACTGTAGCAATGAGTTCCTCGCCATAGGCTTGCAGTAAAGCTCACTTTGCAGCCCTGCAGGGGTTGCATAGATATATAGATCTAGGAACGACAATCCTTCTTTACTAATCTCTACTGTGAAGTTGAGATATTGGTTCCTAGTATTGAGCCATTGGTGAAATGCCAAAATAGACTCATGATTGCCTCGCCATACCACTAACAAGTCATCAATGTAACGTTTCCACCAGCGGATGGTCGTAAAAAACGGATTGGTGGGAGTGAGCACATATTGTTGTTCGAAGTGATGTACATAAAGATTCGCCAAACTCTGCGCAAAAACGCTGCCCATACTGGTCCCCGATATTTGAAGATAGATGGTCTCTTCAAAACGGAAGAAATTATCTTTCATTGCTAATTTAGCAAGGGACATTATAAAAGGCACAGGTGTTATGGTGTCGAAATCAGCATCCCCCAAGATGGATGTAATGACTTCAAAGGTCTCATCCTGGGGGATTGAAGTGTACAGGGACTCTACATCGAAAGAGACTAAATAGTCTCTTTTGGAATCAAATTCGATCTCAGGTATTACTCGAAGCACATCCTTCGTGTCCTGTAAGTAAGTGGGCATTTGCTGTACGATAAGCCTGAAAAAAAAATCTACAAAAGTAGATAAAGGTTCAAGCACCAAACCTTGGCCTGAAATTAAAGGTCTTCCGGGTGGGGGTCTTTGGGGCTTATGCACTTTGGGCAAGATGTAGAAATACGGCATCACCGGATATTTCATCTGTAGTAATTCTGCCTCACGTGCCATAATCCAACCCTCTGTGCCAGGATATTCAATGACCGGCACCCGGAACTACACAGGCATGTGGGTGAGAAATATATGAGCTCCAGAGGCAGGATCCATGATTGCTGGCTTCCTACCCTGCTGGTGCCATTCTTAAGAAAGTAAGACAGCATGAAGGATGAACTGTCTACTGAAAAAAGGGAACAACCTCCATGTGGCCACTCTCAAAATTAAACTGGTACTCACCAACAACCTTTAGCTGGGGGTTTCAAGTGAAATACGACTCAGTAACCTCCTAGTGCATTCAGGTCAATTTGCTCCTTCATTGGAAAGATGCATTTTGTCCAGTGATGCAAAGTTTGATAACTCCGAATTCTCTTCCAATAGTTCATTTTCTTAGCTTAATAACTGTTGGAGCACAGACATAACATTGATGCATACAATATCAAAACACAAAAATATTGGAAAATAAATGTTGTTAATATAATTATCACCTTCCTATCCTCAACTAATAAAACCACAAATATCAAGAACACAAATATCGTTGTTAAAAATATCGATTTGAACTTTTATTGAAAACAAAATTATCGGAAACAAAATATCATCACCTTCAAATAAACATATAATATGTCAAAAATATTGATTCTCACATTGTCAAATACAATAATATTACCAAAATAATTACATGATCATTGATAAATATAATAAAACTACTTTTTTTGTAAAAGAGTTATTTAAAATGAACATAAAACATTTTATACACATGTTTAAATTAAAAATAAATATATGATATCACCAAAATATTTACCCCAATAAAATATGTAACTAAATTCATAACAGTATAGCCCCCCAAAATATTTCCATTAACATTATATATATATATACATATAAGTGTATATATATATATATATATATATATATATATATATATATATATATATATATATATATATATATATATATATATATATATATATAACCACTTGTGCTCCTGCTGCTGCGCCAGCTATCAATAATCAGCCAACTTCAACAAGGACACGGAAGACCCAGAGTGCAGGTGAGTTTTTTATTTTATCGCACACCACGCCAGGATAACGTTTCGCCCTACACAGAGGGCTTGGTCACATGGCGCACCGAAAAAAGTTGCGTGAATTTAAAGTGCTAGTGCAGTATCAACGTCCTCACTGATTGGTTGTAACTTAATTAATCAAATTAACAACACAATTGTAAACACAATTTCTATACATAAAATATTTACCCCAATAAAATATGTAACTAAATTCATAACAGTATAGCCCCGCAAAATATTTCCATTAACATTATATATATATATACATATAAGTGTATATATATATATATATATATATATATATATATATATATATATATATATATATATATATATATATATATATATATATATATATATATATATATATATATATATATATATATATATATATATATATATTACCTACTGGCGGTCGCCAGTAGGTAGTTATAGTTAAGATTTTTTTCAATGCAAAATCTCAAAATTCTTTTTGGAATAACTTTGGCGCCAGTTGACGAATCTGCCTGAAAATGTCCTCAAAATGGCCTCGTCGAGCTCCGGTCCTTTCCTGAAAGTTTGGGGGGGATGCGTCAAGCAGGGGCCGAGATAAAAGGGGGGTCCCAAAACGCGTTTTCCCCATGTTAATTTCCAGGGCGATCAAACTCACTTTTAGCCCGAACGGCTGAATGGATTTACACCAAACTTGGCAACATTTTAGGGACTGGTAGCCCGATGTGCCTTTGCTATGTCTCAAGATATGTGCTCCAGTGGATTTTGAGTAATTTATGCCACTGCATTCGAGTGCTGAGAAGACGCCGCCCGATTATTCTCCACTGTAATTGAACTGAAGGGAGAAAGGACCACGCTCACCTATGGGGGCTGCGTTCCTGATTTTAAAGTCCTCTTGGCTGGTATGAGAGGCAAGGCTACTTGAAGGCACTCGAGATACAGTGCCTCTTGCAGTGGCTTTTAAATTGAGTTGCCCTGAGGAAATTGCCTGATAAAAACCAAGGCAATGAAACATGTCGGCTGTAAGCAGGGTGAGAATCGATAGGTAGTATTCACACTCTCCTTTTTTATGTTTATGTGTTTACTGTTTGCAACAAAGAAAGGAACGTGATTAAAGTTTATTGTCCTGGTTGCACGGTAACTTGTATGTTAAGTGTTTAATGTTGTAAGTTTTTGTCACATATAAGTTGCGTTCACTGCACCATTCACTGTCCTTTTACTTTGGGTTTGAGACACGTTTACGTTAAAGCTTGATGGCACCAATGATGAGAACAGGGGTCCCATTGGTGGTGCGCCCGTGAGGTGCCATCTCGCTCTTCACACATTTTTTGTCTTTCCAAGTAATTGCCAGTCTTGTGCTGTTCTAAATGTATAGATCAGAGAGGTTGCTTTTTATAGAGGCAATAGACTGAGACATCTGGACTATCCCTAGATTAAAGGGATTCCCTGGGGTGATTAATTCTCAACCATTGATGTTCACAGACCAATAGATAAATATTGCCACGAGAACTAGGATTTGTGTTGTTTGATGACTTATAGAGTGGAGGGCGTCCTAGTTCTGTTTTTCCCTCTAGACTCCTATTTTGTTGTGCCTTATTTATGAAGGCATTGCGACAGTTTTGCGCAGCCGGTGCGTCACTTTTTGTGACGCGCCAGTGGTGTAAAAAATGCGCCTCGTTGCACATGCCGTATCATTGTAAAGTTCCCAAAAGAATATTTCTTTTTGGGGTCACCCCGTGACAGGACTTGTTTGCAGATCCTGCACTCCACTTTTGGAGCATTCACCTTTTTCTGGTTAGGTGGTATTGAAAAAAATTTCCAAATGAAATGCTCCTTCTCCTTTGGTTGAGGAGGCTCTTCATCGATGAATTCAGGCTCATCATCGCTGCTGGGTTCTCTGGCAGCCATGGTAAACCAAGAAAGATCCAAGAGCAAAAAACAGGTCTTTCAGTCATAAAAGTGAAAGAAGAAGTGAAGGAAATGGGTGGGGATTTCATTCTTTGTAAAAAAAACTGTTAGCAACCAATGAAATGTGTTATTTTAAGGTCACATGACTTGACGCGCTGACGCTGCGCGCACTGGAGCGCTTCCGGGTGCGCATACGTGGCGCGAACGTAGGCGCTTCCGGGGGTGCACACGCGGCGCGAACGGAGGCGCTTCCGGGGCGCATACGCGGCGCTAACGTAGGCGCTTCTGGGGGCGCTTACGTGGCGCGCCGAAGTGACGTTTTGATAGTTTCACGGAAATGCAAAATCATTTTCATTTCCTTATTAAAAAAAACTGCTTTTATATGTATGGTACTAAATGTCTTGCGTTATTATTTACTTTTCATTCATATTTTTTTTTCACGACGAAAGTAGCGCTCTGGGTGCGCTTTCCGGAGAGCTTACAGGAGCGCGCACCCAGAGCGCCCCAGGAAAAAATGATTAAAAAAAAAATAATAATTAATACTTACACAAAACAGCAAATTTAAAAAAAAATCATAGGTTAGAAACTCGATATAGAAAGGAATTAGCATTTAAAAAACCTATGAAATTCAATGAAAAAACCATAGGTTTCACACCAGTTATAGTTAGGAATTAGCATTTAAAACAACTATTAAATTCACTGAAAAAAACATAGGTTTCACACCAGTTATAGTTAGCTGGAAATTTTACTGACATAAAACCATTGAAATTCCCACGTTATAGTTAGTTGGACTCACTATAACTTGCGCGCCTGCAATGCACTGCTGATGACGTCACATATTACATCACTCATGACATGGTCAGTGACATCACTCATGACATCACTGATGAACCATCCTTGTGACAGAGTGACAGACCTCCTTTCAGTGTAATGTAAGCCTTGAAACACATATTCAAAATTAGAAATTAACATTTTCAAAAAAATGGAGATACCCATACCAGTTACAACAAAAATTCAGTAATTCCACCATCTATATACACATCCACTCAATCGCCAACAGTTCTATATAGTCACTCATACATATACCCACTCATTATATGTAGTGATACACCTATACATCCTGTTACACACCGACAGTCATCCAAAAGTTACTCACACACATATTCACACATGCAAAAAAACTATTGAATATCCATGTATTTGCATATACAGCTATACACACACTACCACTTTACTTCTAAGGAAACTTACACATACTTACTCTCTTAAACAATCACTTATAGAAACATATACTTATTTAAACAGGAACTCTTACAATCTCTCACCCTCACATATACTCACTTATATATATCAATACTCACATATACTAGATTAAAACATATGTCGTTACTGAAAAAGACAATAGTGAGACAGTCGTTTACTCACTAACATACACATATACACACTCAACCACCCATACAGTCCTGTACATATGCTGTCTTCAAAACACATACAAACAGTGAGTCAGTCACCAACCCATACAGCCACTTATACACAAAGTGAAACACTGATATATACATTTCAATATTTAAAAGTTACTTGCTAATATATGTATTCACTAAGATACACTTAATAAGCCAGTTAACCAATCATTTTTTAAAAAAAAAAACATCCATTTACACACTTATTTAACCATTTATTCTTCCATTGTCCTTTACATATACATATATAAAGTAAATATGTTTTTAAGAAAGACACACATTCACTGGATGGTGTCATCAGTGATGTCATGAGTGATGTCACTGACCATGTCATGAGTGGCGTAATATGTGACGTCATCAGCAGTGCATTGCAGGCGCGCAAGTTATAGTGAGTCCAACTAACTATAACGTGGGAATTTCAATGGTTTTATGTCAGTAAAATTTCCAGCTAACTATAACTGGTGTGAAACCTATGGTTTTTTCAGTGAATTTAATAGGTTTTTTAAATGCTAATTCCTAACTATAACTGGTGTGAAACCTATGGTTTTTTCAGTGAATATATATATATATATATATATATATATATATATATATATATATATATATATATATATATATATATATATATATATATATATATATATATATATATATATATATATATATGCCCAGATGTCATTCATGTCCCATATAGATCAATCTTGCCCTCAAATTACCTGAGAAAACAGTATGATTACATCGTAACACCTTAAAACCACAAATACTCAACTCATCCATGACCACACTATATGGTTTCATTCTATCGCTTTCTTTTCATCCTGATTCCAACCTCCATTTATGAGGTGCTTCAACTCTTCATACCCTTCATAATCAATCACAGCTTGTTGCCAATCATCGTCTATCAACGCACATTCACCCACATCACAAATATCCGGAACCTCCTGTTCTTTTATAATATATGTATGTGTATATACACTTAACACAATAATGAAAACACACTGGAATTTACTAGTGGCGGACCCTATCATAGGGACACAAGTTTGAACTAGGCCACAAATGACATATCGCAGAGCCAGGTCACTGAGAGACAAATTAGTACACAGTTACCCTCTAGAAACTGCAAAAAGAAATTGGTTTAGCAAACCGAATGGTTTTACAACCTGTGGAAGCTGCAAAGTAGAGCGCAACGGTAAAAACTGCAAGGACTACATAGTAGGGACTGGACAGAGAAAACCCATTAAGCAATTGATCAATTGCAATAGTGAGTTTCCAATCTACGTATTGGAGTGCCCTTGTGGACTCCAATACGTAGGCAGCACCAAACACCAACTAAAGGTGAGAATTCTGCAACACCTTCGCGCTATAACCAACAGGGACCACAATTACCCTATGGCCCGGCACTATGCAGAGAAACATAATAGTAACAACTCAAGTGTGAAATTCTGTGGTATAGATGGGATCCCCACACATATACGGGGGGTGAACGGGAAACACAGCTTAGGGTTCTCGAGTCTAAATACATTATAGATTTGGACAGCAAAATCCCGAGGGGTTTGAACTGTGGGGAAGAACTATCCACGCATATCGGGACCTGAATGAGAGACAATGTAACACGACTGCCTGTAATTAGGATGATGTGGTATGCCATGTTATAATGAGATTTTAATCACTGATGTTTTTAATTAAATACTGGGGGGTTCACTGTTTATTAATCAAGGAGGATATATAACCCAAATATGGGGATGACTCATAACCACTATTGTGGACTTATCAAGGAGCAGGCTTGCTCCGTTGCCATATCCCGGGTCATAACTTTGTTCGAACCCCAGATTATCCCCGGTGGGGACACGTTCTTTAATTTTGACACATTTTGAGTTTAATTAAAAGGCACTATATTCACCTTATTCCCTTCACCCACTCACACGCCTGATTATACACGCACTCGAAAAACAAATGTGCCCCAATATATAGCGCGGACTCACATCCCTGTTTAGGCTGGAATGGGAGCTCCCTGTAACGATGTAAATATAATAGCAGGTCAATTAAATAGCGGAATTCTGCGAGATTGGTATAAATTGCCCATTGTATCTTGGATCGAACCTGCCTACATATCAAAAACTACATCACCCATAAGTCCTATCTTTCACAGATACGTATTTGGGATATTGTGTTTTCTAGCGCGCAACTACGAATTGGTACGAGAAAGATACTGTGTGATGTGAAATTCCTTATAAATGAATTGACAAAGATACTCTGCAGTGATATGAATTGTAAATGTATTTATTTTGTCATAACATGAAACAACTATCGTATTTTTTCTATGTTCATGCAACTAAGGAAGGACTTAAAAACACAGTGTGTGAAAATGGTGGCAACTTGATAAAGGCTTCACGCCGAAACGCGTTGTCTTTGTTTACTGAGTGCACCATAAAGTGTTTTGTGCCGGACCTACCTGGTGTGCCGTCTTTTTCCTGTGAAAGCGAACACGGATGTGAACGGGAAGTTGGGAGAAAATATAGCGTGGCAGCTGCAGCCACCCACGGCATCAGCGTTGTTTGGCTGAGGATCGTTGAATGCAGTAACGTTGGAAGAAAAAAAATATATATATATATGCACACACACACACACGCACACATATACAACTATGTTCAAAACTATCAATCAAACATCATAAATAAAGCCTAAATTAGCGTTACACATAGAAGGGCATAACTGATAACAAAAATTCTAACAAAAAATAATCTAGCCAATAATATCAAACGATTAATAACCATAACCAATAAAACCACAGAAACTAATAAATCAACAGAGTAAAAGGCACACTAATTTTATCAAATAAATACTCGAAAAAGGACAAACACTGTTAGACGAGAAAACTCGGGTATTCTCTGACCATACCCTTAAAGAAGATATATATACATCTCGAAAATTACCTAACCAAGTAAGTAAAAAGTATATTTAAACAAAGCTACTTTTAAATAAACTTAACATTGTAAAATAGCAAATAATTAATGAAAAACTCTCCAACTTCTATCACTTTGCATGCACTTTTTCTAAAAGAAAACAATACAACTTTGAAAAGTGATAGACTGCCAGAAAAAAACACCTACCTCACAGCAATAGCGAGGAAAAATAAACCTAACAATGTCAACCTCTACAAACTACCAACAAATAAACATCCAAAAATAAACTGAGAGTTTTTTCTCTTCTAACAGAAAAAAGCCCTAGCTCCATATTACAACAAAACCAACGGAATAGCTGCTAAACAGATTGAACAATCAAAAAAGAACTTTCATGTATGTACAAAAAATCAAAGTAGTTGTCTGATTTTATATGTAAAGTACAAATGTATAAACTATAAAAGAAATTGTATGTATTTATACTATTACACTACTTTCAGATACAATGACAGAGAAAGCCAAATACATAACATACCAGAAAGGAAAGCAATTACTAAGTCACATGGGTTACACCTAAAACCAAGAAAGTGCATCAGCAGCAAATGTGAATTAGAAATGTCCCAAATTTTATTCTAATGCATGCTATGATAGGGCCACTACAAAATATGATACTGTAATTAATGTAGGAGAACACAACCTCACCCAAAAAGTGGCAGAAATGGAAGTACGGGATGTATTGCAGGATATAAGAGAGGCAAATACTATCTCCCAAGAACCCACAACTAAAATCCTAAAATATATACTGCCTAAAGTCTCCAAACATATCTCAGGCAACTGCAACCTATTCCGACAGTTAAAATGTTTAATTTCACAAACTAAAAAACAACTAGCGATACTCCTCCTGCCCATAGAAGATACAAATACTTGAACTTTGAGCAATGACACATAATGAAGAACCTTTCCTTTTATATATACATTACAAAAAGAGCAAAGCTACCAACAACTAAGAACCGAATAATCGGTTACCCAAATTGCCTCTATATTTACCAAACAAACCTAAAGAATATACGAAATGCTACAATTAAAAGTCAAAGTTTTCATAAATAACAAAGGAGTATATTACTTAGAAATGATTGCTAAAAGCATATTATAAAATAAATAGTTACCAAAATTCTCAAAAACTAAGATATGTTTAAATGCAACATATTTTTGTAAATGTGGAGCATTTATGCCATCTCCTTTTCATGCAGCGCAGTGCAGCAGCTTTGCTTGCTGCCCTGTGTTGTGTGAAATCTTCGTAAATCTGCCCTTAAGAGTCAAGCTCTTCTTGTACTGCTGTGTGTAGCACTGCTGGCAGCCATAATTTTAGAGTTGGCGACAAGGAAGGCCTTTACCCCGTCTACAGCAGATCTACCCATGTACCTATGCAAAGCCAGTGAGCTTGTAACAAATCAATCCATGTGATGCAGCTGTGCTGGCTTCCCCCATGTCAGACACGCCCATGTGGGCAGAACAGCTGCTTACACCTGGTAAGACTCTGAATGTGGAGGCACCCCGCGTGCCAAGCTTTGCTGCACCTGTGTGCCAGTACCAATCAGCCACGGCCCGTGGAGGGAGTCCGGGTGGGACAGAAAGGCAGGCGGGGGAGGGTCAGGGTGGGGGTTGCTTAAAACCGGAATATGGAAAATTGGAGGTAAGTAAACAATTTAATAAATAAAATGAATTTCGTAGCGCGCCCTGCATCGCAAAATGCGATGCAGCATGGGCTACGAAATTCGTTTTATTAATTAAATTGTTTACTTACCTCCAGTTATCCATATTCCGGTTTTTAGCAACCCCCCCCCCCACCCTGCCCCTCCCCCGCCCTGCCTTTCTGCCCCACTGGAACTCACTCCACGGATTGCAGCTGATACCAGTTATCCTGCAACTGAGGCAGGGAAGTGTGTATCTGCTGCCAATCGTCCTCTGAAAAAAGGAGACAGTGCAGAAGCTGGTGAATGGGGTGTGATCAGCACCATGTAGTACAGATAGGCAAGAGTTGTTGTAGATGCCAGACACCTAACCAGTAGAGGAGTAAGCTCACCCAGGCACACACCCCAAAGTGTTGGTGGCCTCACTGGCACCCTATGACAGATAGGCAATGGTCATGGCAGACATTCCGGCTATAGAACCATTCATCATTGAAGCAGCGTCCTCAATGCAAGCACCCAAGTGGAAGATCTCAGTGAAAAGCTTCAATCTCTACTTTTCTACCACAGCTATGGAATATGAACACAAAAGGGCCCTACTACTGCATCTTGCAGGGGCAGACATTTATAAAACTGTCCCACACCTTCACAAAAGTTATTCCACCCACATATGCGACACTAGTCACAGCGCTAAACACATACTTTGAACCAATTGCAAACCCTGATTACAAGCAGTTCATCATCCTGCTGTAGTTATGTATAATGCACACTGTTAGAAATTAGGAGTCAATGCATGGATTTTCTCATTCAGTTCACCAGAATCTACTTCCAGGGTACCAGAAGCTGGATTTGGCACCACTTGGTAAGTTAGGACTCTCAGCACTGTTAGGTGAGTTATTTAATGGGCCTGAGACTTCTTAACAGGAGTCAAGCACACACAAGTCTTTGGAGACCATTTGAAGCAGGATACAGAAAGCAAAGACCAGTCCTTTCACTCCCAGGACAGAAGCAGCAAGCCAGCACAACAAAGCAAGAGGCAGAGTAGCAGTTCATTCTACAGCGCCCAGCTCTTCGTCCTGGCAGAATGTCCTTTTGTGCAGAAGTGGACTAATTTGAGTGTCAGAGGTCCAATACTTATACCCCTTTCTGCCTTTGTTGTAGGCAAACTTCAAAGGAAAGTCTTTGTAGTGCACAGGACCCTGCCTTCCCTTGACCTGGCTCTAGACACACTACAGAGGAGTGGAGACAGCTTTGTGTGAGAACAGGCACAACCCTATTCAAGTGTAAGTGACAACTCCTCCCACCACTCTAGCTCAGGAAGGCTCATCAGCCGGGTGATGCACCATCAGGATCTACCAGGCAC
Organism: Lissotriton vulgaris; assembly: GCF_964263255.1. NCBI lineage: Eukaryota > Metazoa > Chordata > Amphibia > Caudata > Salamandridae > Lissotriton > Lissotriton vulgaris. The sequence continues at coordinate 302,132,146 of NC_141685.1, forward strand.
ACCTCAGCTCCCTTTGTGTGACTGTCTAGAATGAATACACTAGAGCCCAACTGTCATCTTAAGCCAGAAGTGGATTCTACAGACATACTGAGGCACAGAATAGATAAGCAGAAAACGCCCACTTGCTAAAAGTGGCATTTTCAAACACAAAAAAACAACTTCACCAAAAGATGTACTATTATTAAATTGTGAGTTCAGAGACCCTAAACTCCACATCTCTATCTGCTCTCAATAGGAAATTACACCTAAAAAATATTTCAAGGCAATCTCAATTTTACCCTATGGGAGAGATAGTCCTTGCACCAGTGAAAAATGAAATTAGCAGTTTTTCACTATCAGGACAAAAACACACTTGTACATGTCCTACCTTTTAAATACACTGCACCCTGCCCACGGGGCTGCTTTGGGCCTACCTTAGGGTTGCCTTACATATAATAAAAGGAAAGGTCTAGACCTGGTAAGTGGGTTGCCAGGTCAAAATAGCAGTTTAAAACTGCACTCACAGACACTGCAGAGGCACAGTTGAAACGTGTGAAGGGATACTCATATGGGTGGCACTATCAGTGCTGCAGGTCCACGGGTAGAAATTGATTTACAGGCACTGTGCACACCTGGTGCAGTTTTAGGGGCTTACTAGTAAATCAAATATGGCAATCATGGATAAACCAGTCACTAACACAAATTACACAAGGAGCACTTGCACTTTAACACTGTCCAACAGTGGTTAAGTGCCAGGAGTCCTAAAACCAGCGAAAACTAAATGCAGCACACAGTCAAAAACAGGAGGTCAGAAGCAAAAAGACAGCGTAAATCACACCAAAAGATGTATAACACACAATAGAGTATGTTAGGCATACATTTCTGGGAAACATAAAGTCTTCTACAATTAGCATTTCATTCACACTATTGCACTCACTGCCACATCATGCACATACACAGCTTCCCAACATAATCAATGCAACGTTGCACAGAAAGAATATGTATATACTGAGAGATTTCACATCTAAAATCCATCTAAGGGGAAAACAGCCCCAATTGTGGATAATTAACCCCTTGCGTGCGGCCGTCGGCCGTTGGCCGACAGGAGCACTACCTCGCTAATGCTACCGTCGGCCAACGGCCGACGCGGCCCCGCCCATTTTGCAAAAGTGCTGCACTGCCGCGAAATTGCGGCCGCGGCAAATGGGTTAAACTCTGTAATGTATGATCTCGTAGAAGACCTATGCGGCTGGAGGATCTGCTGTCTACATCATATCTGGATTTGCATGTACCTAAGGTCAGGAGCCTAGAGGGGCCAAGAAAGTAGACTACATCAGCATCCCTGGTTGAGCCAGATTAATCAGAATAAAGAAACAAGTGTTTACCTCCTTTTTCTTGTTTCATCTTCGGCAAAATAAAATCCTCCGTAATGGTAGTTCACAAAATATCTCTTTCCCGATACTCGTTCGGTAAGAGTATTGGTTGCCTCCAACTCAGCCAACAGCTTTTTTAGCAACATCTGGTGCCAAGATGCCGGCATACTGACAGTACCAGCAAAGTAGGGCTCCAAGGAGAAGGGGACCTCAGCATTCTCTTTGCTCAAACTACAAATGTCATATTAGTGTTTTAAACCTTTGCCTCTGAACTTAATCATTTTAAGCACCCATTCCTTGTCAAATAAAAAAATATCTTTAACTCATTAGCTCTTTAAGAAAATCTACTTGAGATGCTACTGACATCAGAAATGAATGTGTGAGTATACTACTTCTAGAAAATGATGTCAAGCCAGCAACGCTAAAATGAAATCCATAAATCGAAAGTCCCCCCAGAGGAGCACATCTAGTGCTAGTCTTTGGGGAGGTGGGAACCTTTACTAGTAGCACCAAGCCTGCACTCCTAGTCCACAATTAAGGGCAGCTTAGACTGACCAGCTTAAATCTTGGAATATCCTCTGAGGTATCCCATGGTTGTGTCACATGTTTAAAAGAAGTGGTATGTAATTGGCATTGGTGGATCAGACTACATGTAGTTGTGTGTCAAAGTCCACGCCACAACCTGCACCCTGTACCTATGGAGTGCTTATCATTACACTCATCTGTGCAAGTTGTTGTCAGGCAATTATTTTTTTTCTTCATTTATTTGATTTGTGTCATCCAAGGCATGTCACCACAAGCCACATTTTATCATTAAATGGACAAAGGCAGACTCATAATCTTTCCACAATGCTAGTGATTCAGTAGAAATAATAGCCTAGTATATTGGGAATGTGATGAACTGTGCGGTAAAATTAAGGGTGTGGGGGTGGGGGGTGTCACATCAGAGCATATTTAAACAAGTCAAGGCCTCTTTGAAAAAGTTGCATTTCAATTATTTCTCTAAATGATGCATACATGTCATTCCTCCTATAGGAAGGCGCCAAGGAACTCCCTGAGGAGTGTTCCCCGGACTTTAATGGTTTATCTACCATGTTTTTTCCTTCTGTATTTAGGGACAGTGGTTAGTAATGTGGTGTTAGATCTGAAAAACTCACCTGGAGAACCGTGGAGAGACAGACTTCAGACATGCTTGGGATCTTCTTTGCAAAAGGACTTAAGGATGTACCCAGAACTTTGTATTTAATCCTTCGGATCACTAGGAGGTAATGGAGTTATTTCATGGCATGCAAGAAGTGGTTGCATAAGTAAAAGCGTGGTGTAGCGGAGAGTGTGTTTATAGATTCTCTTAGGTGAGAAGTGATGCAGTGGAGCAGCAGGGGCATTCATGCAGGGGCATTCATGCAGCCGAACCTTTGCAGAACCGACACTGGCATCAACAGTTACTGCCAATTGATTTAACCCTGACTCGGGTCCGATCTGGAACCAAAGCCAGCCCGTGAGCCCACCAAAAAGAAGTTGGCCCGCTAATCCTGTTAGTCCGCCAAGCATGGCCAGGCTGCTGGACCGTCAAAACGCTTTTGGAATTAACTCTGCCCACCCCGATCTGCATTAAACACCTTGTTTGTTTGAGGACTGGAGAGAAAAGGCACAAGCCCCTAAGGACGTGAGGGGAACGGGGGGTGGACACACAGCCGGAGTCCCCCTGTAGAGGGACCACACCAGGGCGAGAGTGCTTTGGTATGGTAGCGAAAGCGGCCGCACAAGGTTGCGGTGCTGCTTGTTGCCTTGCACCACCCTATTCCACTCCCACTCTTCCCTTCTTGCTTTTATTAGTAAAGGAGCCTCTAACTTCAGCAAACTTTCTGCAATCCTAATTGTGCCATGCCACCTATAAATATATGAACTGGCCCCTTCCACAGAGAAGTTTAAAAGGAACTGGATATATGCCTCAGCTGTTGTGGCCACCATGGCCTCTGATTTTGTGGTGTCGTCTACTGGGGACCTGGCTTGAGACACCATTGAGCGGGTCGATACAAAGGGGAGAGTGTTCCTCCAATAGCATTCTTTTAATGACTGGCAAATTGGGAAAGTGTCCCTGAGAATATTTGGAGGTGGGAAGCTGAAGCAAGCAGAAGCAGTTTAAATATTTAGAGATATGAGTAATTAACCACCAAAGAGATCTGGTGTGCTAGTGATTCCACTAAATATAAGAAGCAGGTCTGTACATTTCGGCACTTAATGTATTGGAAAAGCATAAGTGCAGTGACCGCAAAAAACTGAGATCTGGGTGCCTGTAAATGAGGAGGACATGAGCAAAAATCAAAAACCAAATCTAACCCATTACAGAATACAGACCCCTTGGTCACTGTATCAAAAAACAAGAATCACATTTTCTCTCTATGAAAAATGGAGAAGACAACTCAAGACGTGGATCAATGTGGATCAAAAGGGGTGCCTCAACTCCAATGCTTGAATGAGCCTAACCCCGGGAGGTCATTCCAAAAGCAATTCCATAAAGAGGAGAACAACACATCTTGAGAGGAATCTATAAGAAAAGAATTTGACTCACTAAGCTCAGATCCTGATCCCTCTCTTAAACTCTCCTCCTCCCTGCTCTCCTCCCTGCTCTCCTCCGCCTGGTCTCAGATACACTAACTGTAGCTCTCATAATAGTGGGCAAGCCAGCATCACCACCACAGGAGGGTCTCTCACGAAGAGTAGCCTCATACATCTTGGATGAGGCTTCACGTTATCAAATATAGATTTAGAACTATGTAGGAAATATTGTCAACAAGATAAGGACTACAAATGACTGCCCCTTAACTCTCCGTCTCTGACACTACCTACTGGTCTGCAACTTTTTAGCAGTACACCCCCAAATCACTCTCCTTTACTTTCACAATTATCAGAGATGCCAGATCTGGAATAAATGGACAATCAGCTGTGTCACCTTCTGCATCACGAGGTAAAGATCTCAGCTTCACTACTTTGAGAGAGGAATATGATCTGCTATGGGTGGATTTGGAAGAGGCAATGATTAAGAGACAGACAAGGACATTTGGACTTCAGTAGTGGACGGCTGTGGAGCTTCCTCCTTTGGCCATTGGGGAAGCTAGCTAGATTGATTTTATCACTGACTTGCATGCAGCAAATGGAGAGAAGGTTGAATGCGCCAAACTAGAAATGAGTGTACACTCTCACTGCCCTCCCTCAGTTAAAGAAACTAATTGACTTGGCCATGCGAGGGATGCATACCCCTGCCATCATGAGACCAGACAAAGTCCCTATCTCTGTTATAAAACAAGAATCATCCCATTGGAGCAAAATATTGTTCCAAGCTTTTAAAAGTAAGCTACAAAAAAAAGGAAAGTCCCCCCTCCTGGACACGAAGTATTATTGTCCCGCTATTCAAGAAGGGAGATCGAAAATTCCCATGGAACTACCAACAGATAGCCCTCTTAGATGCAGTGGGAAAAGTATTTACAAAATGCTTACTGACTAATAAAAGTGAGTGGGCTGAAGAACATAATATAATACCTGTGGAGGAAACTGTGCTCCGGATAAATCACAGAACAATTGCTAATATAGCAGCTCTTCAGCTGATTAATGAGAAATATATAGGGGTAACAGGAGGAGTGAAATGTGCAGCCTTTATAGATTTCTCCACAGCATTTGATGAAGTGGACCGTTCTTTGCTGTGGTGGAAATCATGAGGCTGGGTACCCTGCTAGATTTAGTAAATGTAAATGTTTTTGTACTTGTATAGCACACAGCTACCCACAGTGGGTTTCCCGGCGCTTGTATGAATACCGCAAGTGAACCCTTCCTGGCTTTCCCTGTGAGGTGTCCACTCCTTGGCACCCCCATGGTGCAGACTAGGCATCCCTCGCGTTGTGGGGGCCGTTGTGGAGACTAAGCAAGCTATTGCCCAGAGTTGCAGCGGGGGACCCATGATCAGAATAGGCACTGAGGCGAGAATATCCGGTCAGGGGAATTAATGAGCCCGAGACACGCCGGGGCAGGAATCAAACCCAGGTCCCTGGCCAGAGCTCTGCATCGAGGTCTGCCTGCTCTAACCATTGAGCAACACTTCTCCAGAGTAATTACCCTCCACTCCTCTACCTGGTGTAGAGTACTTCTAGGCAGTGATCAGGCCTCTCTAAAAATATTAGCAACTCAAAATGGCTTAAAACAGGGGTGCCTCCCAGCCCGATACTCTATTTGCTATATTTTTTGGATCTCCCAGTCTGCCTATCACCGAGTTAGGCTATAGTTCTGTCTTTTGGCAGTAAAGTAAGAGCCTGTTTACTATATGCAGATGATATAATAATTTGAGACATTACCCCTAAAGGCCTAAATAGTCGTCTGCAGGCATTACAACAATTTGTTGATACCCATCACTTAAAGATTAACATCTCAAAAAGAAAATCATGTGTTCCATAGTACCAAGAAACCCAAAAATACACATTACTCTTGATCGCTGAGCTTCCAAAAGTTAGAAATAGTAAACTTCTATTTGTTTTTTGGGACGATAATGTGTGGCAATCTTAGTGATAAGGTCCATATTGAGAATAACAAGTAAAGAACAGGCCAAATGATTGGATGCTATTTATCAGGCAATTGGCAGAAGACATTTTTCTTACCTCCTTGAGGTTTATCGAGCAAAAAAAACACCTCTCTAATGTATAGTCTGGAGCCGATTGGAATAGCTAAATGGGGCTTTCTAAATGTGATGGAAGCACGAATATTAAGAAACATTTCTTCTGTTAATTCTGCAAATTCAGTGGCTGCCTTAAGGCTTGAAATGGGTTTAAGAAGTGTTTTGTCAAGGGCCTGGCTGGGGTGGTATGCTGGGTTGCCTGATTAGTGAGTAGTGAAGAAGACTCATTTAGGTCACTTATGAAGAAAGAAATTCTAGAAGACAAAAAAGAGAAGTTATTAGTATATAGAAATTCCCTCTTTGCTGTTGATCAGTTACGTTTAGATCCCAATTTTGCCCTTACACTAACAGTGACACAATTAAAAGGTACCTTAAAATAGGCCACATGAGCCCTAAGCTTTCGCCTGGACAGGGAGACGTGCCTTAAAAAAGAGGTTTCCAGTATATAACTGACTTTATCACAACAAATATAGTGCAACCCTATATGAATTGGAATTTGCCTCATGGGTTCGAGACGCTTTTGGATCTTGCTGAGGTTGGATATGCTCCCGCTCAGGACCCTCATGGCCAAATGATACGGAATCTCCTCTGAATGGGAAATGAGTAGTGTCTCCGGGATGTGACTCGCCTACACATCCCGTAGATACTACTCGTCTCGTTCCCAGGTGCCCACCGAGATTGCTGTGGAAATGGCCGCACCCGCCGTTCCTCGCCCTGTACCAGGATTATCTGACATGGTACACCCCCGCTAACTCGTAAATGCCGGGTCGGAATTATCACCGGCAACGTGAACCCCACATCATTGGATTGACACAGCCCTGAAGAGTCACAGGCCAAGTGCTTGCTTGACGAAACACTTGTCGGCTGGTTGTTTGTTTTTCGTTGAAGTCACTCTTCCAGCAAGGAGGAGTCAATACACTGCCTTTTGAAAAGAAACAATACATATGGGTCTACCTTGTTTCATTTCATTATCACTTTGTTTTGTTTCATTGATGACTTCCTAAATATACCTAAACAGAACTTGTGCACAGGACTTTTGTTGTATTGCATTTACGGAGTGGTCCCTGGCCACTCTCTGGAGAGGTTTCTTGAGGTCTCCTCTGACTTGTAGCACCGTCCAACATCTCTTTTCTATAATTTACACTAACCGCTACCAGCACAGGCGCCAACCTTCCTGTACACTCAGAAACCCCACACAGAACTTTCTCCTCTGAATGTAATTTATGCCATAACAGGATCCAAGATCTGAAACATGTTCTATTTGTCTGTCCATCACTTTTATTACACCGTGGTGTAAAAATGGTTACAGCCCATATGCTTGCAGTTATCCATATGATCAGTCTCGGAAGCAGTACCGTCACTTTATGCACCTCCTAACGAAATATTTTACTATAGAATGTCTGCAAAAGGTTTATAATGGACTCTCACACATTACCCAGATTAAAAATAAATGAAAGGAAAGGATTTGCAACAATCTGTTCAATACATTATTCAAGGTCATCAGGGCAAGACTCTGCAGAATAGAGCTGGCTCTGCCGGGGGCCCCTGAAAGGCTGCGGCCCTGGGCCAGAGCCCACTTTGCCCATGCCCTAAAACTAGGGGTGGGCGGAATTTGCGTAATCGGGTTACGCAAATCTCTGCGAAACTGTAAAAAATCTCTGCGAGCACGCAGAAATGCCGGGAACCCGGGGAATTGCTTGTTCGCAATGCTTTTTTACTGTTCGCAATCGCTGTTTGCGTATTCGGGCGGAAATATCTTGCGAACATGCATTTGTGAACGCGAACAAGCAAAACATTTCGCAAAGTCGTGGAACTCAGAATTTTGGCCAATTTTGCATTCTCCGCGGAACGCGAAAATACCCAAATTCCGCGAATTCCACGACCAGAATGGAATTTACCGCCCAGGCCTACCTAAAACGTCTCTGCCTATAAGCCTCTTTCTGGCCAATAAAGTAAACTAGAACAGATGCACTGTAACATGTATTCCTGTTGCAAATTACGGTGCCTCAGGTTAAACAAAGAAATTTATACATTGACAGTCAGACTCCCATTTTCATTACCCTGCCCCTCGTGATGCCCCTCGGGCACACCTTGACCCCAAATGCATGTTTTTTTTTTAGAAATGTAGGTTTTCTTTGTCCGATTACAGCACTACCCCGGAATGATGTCACTAGTGAAAACTAAACATGTGGAAGCAAAGTAATAATAAGCCTTCTGAATGCAAAGACGTTATTATCACAAACACTAACAAATGCAATGCAAATAGATTTTGGAAACGAAAATAATAAGGAACACTCAGAAACTGCCTAGAAATAACCGTGTAAGTGAACGAACCAGGTAATAAAGTACTGGAAATGGCAAAAACTACACTGAGCACAGTGACAAAAACACACTAAAGTAACTCACTGAAGGACAGCCATTTGAGAAAATGCAACTCTCACATGAAGAAAATACACAAGTTTAAAATACACAAGTTTACAAATGCAAAACAAATGGAGAAAATTCTAAATAATTAACAACTCTCACCCATGCCCGGGCCAGTGCTTAATTTGTAAAATAAGGAGTGTAGGTGCCCAAAGATCTGCTCAGAAGCCCGCAGCCGGTGTTATTAAATGTCGATGCGCGAGAATACATTGTCGTGAATCAACCTCATGACTGTTAAATCCACTAGCTTACCACCCCCACCCCCTTATCTCACTCTTGCTGGCCCCTGCTTTCTCCCTTTGTGACGGTTTTCCCATCTTTCTCTTCCTCTATCTTCCTCCTTTGTGTGATCTTCTCTTACTTGCTTGCAGTAAATGTCAGATGATTAAAAATAAGGGTTGGTCCTCAAAAAAAGAGTTCCAGTGGCCCGCACTGGCAACCACTTGATCAAATTAAGCACAGTACTTCCGTTGATTCCAATCTAAACTGAAAGAAGCCTTGCATCAAGACAGAAAATCAACCAAGTCAATACAGCATAATTAAACACAAGCTGGAAATCAAAGATTCACTTAAGACAAACTAAACCAGAAAGCTTTTACACCCTCAGCAGGTACTGACAGCCCTATCAAAGGGAAACTTTACCCAAGGGTTTTATTACTAGAAACTCTTACTACTGGACAAGCAAGGCAGAGATCTAACTCACTCTCCTAAGCAGTGGTGCCTCCAACAGAACAGGTTGCTGCAAGAAGAGGATGGGCCACCACTTGCAAAACACGAGGGCAGGATGCTGCAAAGAACAATAATGCCAGGAGCCATGTGGCGGGCTGTAGGCGGATCATGACACGAGACTTCAGAAACAGGCTTACAAGATGGGTAAGAGGTGACCATGCAGAGGAGGAGCAGGTAAACAATCAGCCAGAGGGTGACCATTGGAATGAAAATGGGTCTGGGTGGCAACTGAGGCTACCCCAAAGCAGTCATCCTGCACTGTTCAGGTGTTCTTTCCTCCAATGAGTCAATCCCACAGGTGGAGCAACCTCTCATGCATGGAAAATGTCAACTCATTTCTGTCCAGAAAGAATCACATTAGGAATGTGGCAATTAAAATAGCTGACAGTTAGTAAGGCCAGCTGAAGTTCATTGGAGTACCTACACCACATATGCTGAAATAACAATCACTAGAACTTTGTATCAGTGGCAAAAGAATAGATGTAAAGATTTATACATTTGAGGAGCTTGTCTTCATTGTAGAAAAGTTGTTGTTAAAAGAACACATTTTACAGTCTACCTTTGCCCAATGGACACTTAGCTTCAGTATGTGTATGCATTGGTAGATGCCCAGCCATGCTGATCGGGCCTCCTTATCGGGTATTTACTACCTGCTGCCTTCTATCAAATATTAAACCATGTCTGTGTGTTGGGTTAACTTTAAAAACCAGGTGTCCATATAGGATAATAAACTAGAGATTTTCACGGTTTTCCTCGAGTGTCTTTTTTCGCTACAGCAAGTTTATGAGGCCTGGTTGATTATGTGGAACCCCTCTGCAGACACCGTATCATAATATTGTTACATTCTCCCTTTTCACAATTTTCTGTATGGTTTTATTTTATCATATTGATTGAATAATGTCTCTGTTGCTGCCCGTGCCCTGCCCAACAGTTTACGTCAAGTCCCGCTTGTTAAAGCGTGACATGCCTTACAGTGGCCAGCAGGGCAGAAGAGACACCAGCAGGCGGCAGCACGCTTCCATGATCCTTACCTTGAGGTAGCAGGCCCAACAGTGCAGTCTGCTACGGTCCTCTTCCCAGGGGCGATGCTGGAGGGCGCCATAGGTTCCTCTGCCAGTATCCCACAATCCTCCAGGAAGGAGTCATAAGATTAGTAGAACCCAATCCAAGATGGTGGCTATCCCTTAGCTTTCTATGTCTTGTTCCCAATTTATCATGGTGGCACTATTTTATACGGTAATTTCCCATCCTTGTGGTATATAAGGAGTTAGGTTCCTCTTCTTCCTTGCGTCGCAACATTACTTCGCTCCTATAGGTGTGTTTCCTCGTTCCTGTTGGTGGTTTTCCTCACCCGTGTTGGTGGTTTCCCTTCCGCCTGTTTATGGGTTTCCTTGCTCTTGTGGATTCTGGGATTATGCCTTCCTTTCCTGAACCTCCAGGTGTGGTCCTTGCTTCCTTCACCTGTCTGCTGAATCCTTTCCTCTTACACCCTTGGATCTTGGAGCCACGCTGACTTCATTTGAAGTATTTTGTCTGCTTTCTTTTTCCTCCCTTGGGGCTCCTTCTGGAGGGCACTAGGTGCTTAAGCACTTAAAGTGCCAGTGGCATTGTGGCTACTGGAAGGGTTCGCCCTTACATCTGGCAGACCAACACTGTCAAGAACTGGGCTCCAAGATCCTCTTGCCTTCCAAGGCTTGCAGACAGAAGTTCTCCACCTGAGAAAGTTGGCAGTCTATTGCTGTACCTGGCTAGTTCTATCTGAGACTTCTAAGCTTGGCTTGAAGAAAGAAAGGATTTTTAGTTGGCCCAAAAAGCTGGAATTACCCTCAACAAAATTATGTTTTAAAATTGTGGCATGGGGTATCAGGATCTCTAGACTCCAGTGGGTTTAACATTGACATAAATTGTAAGCTGCAAGAACTGGAGGCACGGTGAATGAAGTGGTAAATCATATCATGCCAGCTGAAGTTCAAATTCAGTATATAATATTATCCTTCACCAGGATATTGGTGAAAAATATGTTGGTGCCATATTGAGGCCTACATATTGAGTACAAAAATACGGTAAGTATATATAGGTAAGAAAAGGAGAATAGGCCTATTATACTCAACTTGACATCTTGACATATATATATATATATATATATATATATATATATATATATATATATATATAAATCGAAACCTCCTTCACCATGCCGGAAAGATGAAAGGGACACAGCTTTAATGTTCTGATGCATTTCGGAAGAACTATTCCTTTTTTGAATACCAAAGTTCAGGAGCCAAAGTACCGGATATATATATATATATATATATATATATATATATATATATATATATATATATATATATATATATATATATATATATATATATATATATAATATCCACACGCAATCCTTTTTCTCTCCATAAGATCAAGACAGACACCTTTTGCAGATAAAACGGATACGTTTATTCTCCTTCCACTATCAAGCTTTTTGGGAGACCACAGCGGCCTTGGTCACATGATATACACACATACTGACACTTCCATTACAGTTCCAAATCACGGAAAAGGGCGACAAGACTTGCGTCCCACTCCGATGTAGAGGCACATATTTCATAGTTCACCGAACACACTCTGATTCCCTCAAATCACATTTTTAGATATGACATTAATTGCAGTTGTCTAAGCAAGCTTTGGTTACCAAAACGTAATCTCATTCAAGTTATCTTTAGTCACAAATATTTTAGAACATGCAACACCTCATTAATCAAATGATGCAAGCGTCGAAATTGTGCATTATACAATTTTATACTCATACTTGATATATTATAATGCATATTGTGCCCACTTGTTTCAACCTACTATTTTGCATTTCCACTAAATGCCGGCATTAGTCTTGTGAATAGGGCTGGATGTCTAAGTGCATGCTAAGTTGAAAGTGAATGTGGTTAGTGAGGCTTTCATGCATAAATTTGGATCCCCGAAATTCTTCAAGCGGGTTCGTCTGAAGATTCTAAAGGCAGCCCTGGAGATGTGGTACAGGGTAAGGGTCAGCTGGGGGATCGGGAATTATTCAGATCTAGCTCCTGTTTGGGAGTCACCCGGAACTCCGGATTGTTTGAGAGATACTTTGGCAATACCAATAAAGAGGGCAGGAAATACTACTTGGATGGAATTGATGGATGTTGAGGGGGTACATCCATGGGAATATTTGAGGGCAAAGGTAGGGATTTGACTATCTAGATTTAAATATCTTCAGTTAGTAGCCTGGTATGCTGCGGAACGGGATGAGATACAAGGTAATAGGGAAATTGAGAGACTGTGTCAATCCATCTTACCAGTTAAAAAAGAAATATCTGTGTGGTATAATTATCTATTAAAGGTTGAAGATCCTATGATCCCTCCCTTAGAGGCGACTTGGAGCCAATCCCCCAAGGCAACACAGGCAGAGGCTTTGTTTGAACCATCTTTAAAGACATTATATAAGTTCATAAAACCTGCCTGCTTGAAAAAGAACCAATTTTTTGTCGCCAATAGTCTTTATTATACTCCCCATAAAATTTCAAAATGTGCCCCAACACCCCCACCTAAATGTCCGAGATGTCATTCCCATTAGTAAACGACATACATATTTTTTGGGATGTTACTGTTACATCGCATTTTTTACATCGTAATGCTGTTACAACGCAGCTATTACAACGCTGGTTCCATTACATCGGATGCTATTACAACGCAGGATATTACATAGCAGATGCTATTACAACGCATACCATTACATCGTAAGTATTGGTAAGTATATAATTTTTATTTTTATTTTATTTAATATTATATAATTAATTTAATTATTTTTAATTATAAATAAATATATTTATTTATGTTTTTTAATATTATAAATTAAATATATTAATTTAATTAATTTTTATAATAAGTATGAGTATAGGAGTATATGTTTTGGGGTACTGAGGTATATGTTTTGGGGTGTTTGGGTATTTTTAGGTTTTAGGGCAGGGTTTGGGTTTTGGGGTACAGGGGTATTATTAGGTTTTAGGGCAGGGTTTGGGTTTTGGGGTACAGGGGTGTTTTTAGGTTTTAGGGCAGGGTTTGGGTTTTGGGGTACAGGGGTGTTTTTAGGTTTCAGGGCAGGGTTTGGGTTTTGGGGTACAGGGGTATTTTTAGGTTTCAGGGCAGGGTTTGGGTTTTGGGGTACAGGGGTGTTTTTAGGTTATAGGGCAAGGTTTGGGTTTTGGGGTACAGGGGTGTTTTTAGGTTTTAGGGCAGGGTTTGGGTTTTGGGGTACAGGGGTGTTTTTAGGTTTCAGGGCAGGGTTTGGGTTTTAGGGTACAGGGGTGTTTTTAGGTTTTAGGGCAGGGTTTGGGTTTTGGGGTACAGGGGTGTTTTTAGGATTTAGGGCAGGGTTTGGGTTTTGGGGTACAGGGGTGTTTTTCGGTTTCAGGGCAGGGTTTGGGTTTTGGGGTACAGGGGTGTTTTTAGGTTTTAGGGCAGGGTTTGGGTTTTGGGGTACAGGGCTGTTTTTAGGTTTTAGGGTAGGGTTTGGGTTTTGGGGTACAGGGGTGTTTTTAGGTTTTAGGGCAGGGTTTGGGTTTTGGGGTACAGGGGTGTTTTTAGGTTTCAGGGCAGGGTTTGGGTTTTGGGGTACAGGGGTATTTTTAGGTTTTAGGGCTGGGTTTGGGTTTTGGGGTACAGGGGTATTTTAGGGTTCAGGGGTAGGTTTGTGTTTAGGGCTGATTAAATTATATTTACCATTTATAAATTAATTAAAATATATTTATTAAATTAAATTAATTATATTATATTAATTACATTTTTTAATTAAATTAATTAAATTAAATAAATAATTTTAATTAATTTAATGTAATTACTATTTATAAAATATTTAAATCAAATTAATTTCATTATATTTTTTAAATAAAATTAATTATAATTTTTTTTCAAATTAAATTAAATAAATTGATTTTAATTTATTACATTGAATTAATTACTATTTTAAAATGTATTTTAATTAAATTAATTAAATTAAATTAATTAAATTAACTTAATTACATTTTTTTAAAAAAAGGTATACTTACCTATACTTACGATGTAATGCCATGCGTTGTAATAGCATCTGCTATGTAATGCCATGCGTTGTACTGGCAACCGATGTAATGGATCCTGCGTTGTAAAAATTCCGATGTAACGGAATGCGATGTAAAAAACCGCGTTGTACTGACACCAATCCATATTTTTTATGAATGTAAAGAGTTGGAACATTTTTGGGAAGAGGTGGGGGATACACTGCTGGGAGTATTTAAGACTAGGGTGGAAGTCAATCTTTCCCTGATCTTATTTGGAGATGATGGTCTTTTCTATGAGACTGCCTTGTGACAGGACAAAGGTCTCTTACTTTACATGATCCTATTGGCAAGGAGAGAAATCTGCAGGAGATGGAAAGATCCCCACCCCCCGAAAAGTGAGGACTGGCTTAAAGCATCATTTGTCATGGCCCGGCTGGATTATGAGAGAGCAGAGGATAAGCCATCCAACATCTGGCATCCTCTAATGAGTTGGGGAAGAAATCTAAGACTCACCCAGTTGGTCCAATGATTACACCATGTCCCCGTACCAAAAACGGGAGAGGTCAGGTGACCTAAGTGAATGCGGTAGGCCAAGTGGTCCCCAGTTAGAGAACATGGCTGTACAAGTTCTGCAACGACTTGACAAGGTGAGATGATGACAAAAAAAATAAAAAAAATAAAAAAATAAAAATAAAGAAAGCGATTGCGTTTATTCTGTGAAATACAAATTGGGCCCATGTGGTCAATCACTGCAATCAAAACCACCTTATTCTTGAACATACAAACTAATTGAACATAGATGTCTGCATCCAAATTAATAAATTCATAACATTTCTAATTATTCTTGATATTATTTAGAGCACATTTAGCCCACTCGTATTTACATTATCACTTAACATTTTCACTAATGCCTACTTCAGTCTTGAGGAGAGGGTTAAATTATCTACGCGTCTACTAAAGTAAAATTTATTACGGTCATTCTATGAAAATATACATTGAGCCCAAGTGGGAAATTGTTACACCCAAGTCACCAGTTTGACACTTTTCCAATGTTTAGTTTACATCTGCCGGTAGGCATTTGTTCAATTGTGAAAATTTTAAAACATTTCATGTTTGTAAGTAGCTTGGGCAACCTTATTTTTTAGCACCCAGGGCACTCCCCTTCCATCTAACGGGGTAGAGGGATATTTCAGCGAGAAGGCAATGAAAGAACAATAAAAAGAAAAGAAGAAAAATGAAAAGAAAAGAAAATAGCGCAGAAGGAAAAAACAGCCACAATCTTGGGCGATCATATAATCATACCCATGTACTTTTTATAGATGGGAATGTAATTCTTCATCATGATTTAAAACAGTTGGTACTTTGCAATCAAGATTGATTATGTACCATGCCTCCAGTTCCCTTAGTGCTCTTACTCGTTCTTCCACTCTCCAGCATCAATCACATAATATCTGATTTGGTTGGGATCATTCTGATGGTGTGTCACACAGTGTCGTGGATAAGACTGGTCACTATTGGTAATGGCGTAAATATGCTGTAATATCCTTTGGTGGACAGCCAATGTTGATACATATACCGCATGCTCTGTCTTACAATTGTATGCACCTCTTATTTTTAATGGTTTTATACTAAATGGTGACGAAAGTGGTTGTGTTCTGGCCTATAGTACACGCCATGTACCTTTAGCATTTTTTTAAACCTGCCAGGGGTCGCAGCCAACTTATATGACTTAATATTTCTGGGCTACTGAGAAAAAGGGCACCCTTAAGTGATGGCCCTCGCTTGTACGTGATCTCTCTTTCTTTCTCTCTCTCTCTCTCTCTCTCTCTCACTCCATATATATATATATATGTATAGATAGATGGATAGATAGATAGATAGATAGATAGATAGATAGATAGATAGATAGATAGATAGATAGATAGATAGATAGATAGATAGATAGATAGATAGATAGATAGATAGATAGATAGATAGATAGATAGATAGATAGAACGCACTATTGTGGCCACGCAATACGTTTTACTCACTATTTTGGCATAGCATTGATGCAACTTGCTGCTTTCAAACATTCTGTAGGCCTCTTTTAGGTCCCAATTTAACCCTGAATACCACAGAGAAGCTTGCAACTTTTGTCAAAGCAGCTATCAAGAGGTTTGTCAGTCTCACCGGTACCCAAGTTACAATATATTCCAATGTAACCGTGTCATTGGCTATAGGATGGGAACACTTTTATTACATAAATGTTAGTTTTGATTTTGAGGCTTTCTTGTATTTTGCGTCATTTTTGCTTTCTTCTGCTTTCACATTGTCACGTTCTTTTCATCCATAGGAGTCTGATATGTGCACAAGATGTCTTGGGGGAACAGTGGAGTTGGAAAGGTACATTAGTAGCCTGTGCTGGTTGAGCAAAGTTCCCCGCTTTCTTTCAATACCACAAGGAAAATGCATTGAGCAGGTACCGCACATAATGTTTGTATGGGATGGCTAATCTCATGTAATCCTTCACACGGATGTTGCCCGTATACCCCTTACATTCCGAATAATGGTGTATATTTTGTATGGAGAAAAACCACAATTTTGCCCAACCTAGTTATAAGCTGTCACACTGGGCAGCCAGATTGCTATTCTATCCCCTTTCCTTGCCCCACTGACACTCTTTATTAATCTCTTCATTCATCATTCACGCGAGCAGGCTGATGCCAAGGGTCACCTTCTCTCATTTGACCTTGGGAAGCTTGAAATGCTCTCTCCACACAAGGTAAACAAAGCTCCCACCTGATTGCTCGCCGCCCCAACGCGCTTCACTGTTCAGCAGCATTTCACAAACGAGAATCCTATTTCCATCTCTCTTCTAAGCACACTTTAGACTCGGCTGCTGAGTTTCTCATGCTTGGGAGTGAAATTGGCCACCTGGTGCCGAAAATGACTTAGTGCTGCGTTTTCCTCCTGTGCTGCTCGGTTGTGGTTAGTTCATCACACGCAGACAGTATCTTTACGACTAACACTTTTATTTGTCAAATTCTGCATTCCTTCTTGGAAGCACGAAGTTTATGATGTGGAAACAGTCTCCTAACCTGATTGCATTTAAAAGTAACATTGTGACTGAAAATTCAACTTTAGCAACAAAGGCGCAAAACTTACACCAGGTGATGCCAAAGTTTCCTATGCAGATACATACATTAATTAACTCAATTGATAAATTGCTACATAAAGAAGGAGAGCAGTACATTACCAAGGTACAGAAGGAAGGAGATTGGACAAAAATGGGATGCATGAAACTTTGCATTTCGGGGTGAACTGATTGGCATTGATAAATAACCAGTATGGATATGAACGGAATGTGTCCAGAAGTCTGCTCCAGAGGTGCGTACGTGTGATAAAAAGTTATTTCGAGTTCAGCTATTGATAACATTTGTAATATGCAATTGACAACGAGATATTATGGACAAAAAGATAATTTAACATTACATTCAGCCAATATTCCCAGTAATCACCTTACACATTATGGAGAGCGAAACAACCACATACTGCTTCACAGACCATTCATTTGGATTTGAACTTGTCCAGTTAGTGGGAGGTTACACAATCAATAAAACGAACCTTAATAGACAACTGTGCAAATAGAAGCATCTCTATCTTTCTAATGGCACAAATCACCTGTTGATGCTACGGTTGCTAGGGGTGATGACAAGCTTTGCAGCCCAAGGAGTAAAGTTATTTTACAGGCAGCTGCTCCTGGAACACCTCTCTCACTCAAACTCACACAGTCTCACAAGCTCCCACCATCCCCTCAAACCACCCACATACACAGGTGCCCACCAAACAGAATCTCTACATAAATTACCTGATTCACTAAGGAAGGTTCTAAAAGTTGAAAGTCTGTTCCTCCACTTTTCCTTCCAAGCTGGGGGTATATTTCAAACTTTTGTAGCGTTCACAAAGAAATCCAGGACTGTTCCTGGGGAATCTACGACAGTCGTAGACTTGCACGAGAACTCTGGCATGCAAATATTTCTTAAGCACATATTCTACCAGGTGAAAAGTATGATCAGACCGTGCAGCATTGTACATTTGCACAAATGTTTCCTATTTTTTTGTTTTGCGAAAACCTTTTCCATTTACACCGGTTAGGTACATGGGTGTTCCCTTCTCTTACTCACCGAGGAATTGCACTTACTCCTGCCTTTCACAAAGGCATACTTGTGTGCTTTTCCGCAGTAGGCAACTACCCAAACAAGTAAAGTATTTCTACAGGCTGTTCCATCCGAAGGAGGTGGTTTCTGGTGTAGTGTAAGAGGATGGGGACAAGCAGAAGTGAGCAGGTGCTGGGCAGGGAGCCCAGGCCATGCTCCATGGAAGCTATCTGTGAGGTCAAGGGGTGTATGTGCCAAGCTTGTCCCAGCACTGGAAGTTTTACATGTACTTTAAAACCACCTTAAGCAGTGTCTGTCAACACCAGGCAATCTCTAACCCACAGCTACAGGCGGATGTTAAATAAGAAAAAATAGAACACACTTCAGGCCCACCTGGAAAACCCCAAACAGTGCAGTACCTTTGAAGATGAGGGTATTCTTTTGCTGAAAATTATATTTAGAGCAAGGTCAGAGGCTTAATTGACTGGCAGCTGTCAATCAACCACATCCTTCACAGTTCCATGCACCATTTAAGTTACTTCTCTTTCCATGTCATGGCTCTTGATGTGTGTTGTACATGTGCTGCTGTGCTCCAAGTGAAATTCTGTGCAGCTACAGGGAGAAGACCTTACGAGCACCCATCTGGGCCCCAACACTTCTAGTCAGTGCCCCAAACATTTAGTTGGCAAGGTTATCTGCCTGGGTCTGGCGAGTAGTCAATAGATGCCATGTGCCTGCACCTTCGGATAAATTGGCACGCATGAGCATCAAGGAAGCGATACACGTTGGGCATAACACAGGGTATTGTCGAGATTTACCACAAAACCCCAGTGATGTGCTTTGAACTATGGGTCAGGAAGTTAGGACTTAAGATCTTTTCAAAATACATACACGAACAAGGACCATCAAGGGGCTGTTGATCACCTTTGTTGCCAATAGAGCTGGAGGTCCTTCAACCCACCCGCGGCCCCCAATTTTTAAAGACATGGATGAGCTCTCCTATTAGGGTTTACAGCTCTCTGGGCTGCACAAATTGATGTCATAACGTTTCTACCTATACTCAGTTATAGGATCTAGAGACATATTCTTATAACAGGAATCCACAAGATCTCACAACCTTGTGCACACGACATTCCAAATCAATTGAGACATGACTTGTTAACTCTGCAGTAATCTCAATCTGAGCGGTCATGATTGGTCATGACATAACATCTCATCTTCTTTTCATATGGCTTGAGTGTCCTAGTTCTATGGACAGAAGCTTGGAAACCAATGTTCACCAAGAACCATATGAATTACCATTTGCAAAGAACAAATCATGTTAACCCATATCTGTCCCAATATTAAGAAACATTCTCACTACTTCTCCTGGACCACTGGACCTTTTTATACTAGGGTAGAGGGCCCACCAATATATCCACTGACTTCAACTTGTCTAAATTAGAGCAGCTGGTCTTATTCTTGGGCTTACAGACCTTCTCCTTCCTTCAGTAAGTATATAAGGCACTGTAGCAAGTGACCCAACAACATCTAACATAACATAGCAAAGGAAACATCATTGCATTACAATTCTTTTACAATAAACTGTGGTCATATATCATGAGTGTTAGAGTACAAAGCTTGAGTCTGAATCCAGGTGTGTCAATAAAGCACCTCTTCACTGTAGTTTGCATTATAAGTTTAAAGGTACCAAAGCACTTGGGTTGATAACGTCCCCACAGATGCTTACCCACCTGACCATACCCAAAGGTGCCAACACAACCAACTGCCTATCCCTTCAGAATTACATCACCTCTTCTGCTAATTAGCTGGTACCCTAGAAGAATTTCATCCCTCACCACTGTTCGTTGTGTCGGGGAAAGAGAACAACAGTGCTGCTAGTAAAAAGAAAAGTTAAAAATGGGAGAGGCTCTCTGCAGAGCATGGAGACAATGTAAGGCTAAGGGAAACCTTTTGAAGATCTGCTAAGTGCAGTTGGGTGGGAAGATGGATGGGTAATTTGAAATTGTTTGCCCTATGGAGGCTTGCCTTTAAAATCCCTCTTTATGTAATTGACTATCAGATTCTGCTGCAAATAAGAAAACATAACTTTTTTCCCTAACTAGGATGAAAAAGGGAACTCTACTTGTAAAATGGAAATTACATTTCTGTACTACTGCACCAAATCCTTCTTCTTTGATAAAATGGCATATAATACAAGCATGGAAAATAGTTCCCTGATTTTCAAAGCACTTGCTAAAACCTAACGTAAGACCTTGTGAAGGAATGTAGAGTGCAGACGGTGAGATCTCTGTGACAGTAATGCCAAACTCCAGAATGCGAAGGCCTTCACGATCAATATGGGTGAATTTAGGAAAACTTGTTAATCCCTTCAATTCCACTAAAATTTAGGATTGATTTTAGCACTTTATACATAGTACACAATACCACTAAGATCCTGGTGAGCAGAAGCACTTCTATAGAGTTGTTTAAAGTTGCTCAAGAAATGTCAGACGCATAGATAACACCTTCTCTAAAATCGTGCTAACACTATACTGGCGACTATTGGAGAGATCATTTTGAATTGAGGTTTCTCTCCATCCACCTAGATCGCCCGTACTCCATCCTTTGGTCCTTCAAGTTACTAGATGCAATTGATCTCAAATGAGTCAATCACTCCTCAAGTTCAGACTCACTCCGGACCCATGACCTATTGGTGTCATTAAGAAGTACTGTGATTTCTAAATACCTTTGCAGTATCCTGAACTTGTCCCTTAACTCAAGATAAACTTAAAGAGGCAATTGTTTTACTTCTGTTTGAAACAGACACTGAACCAGAAATCCCTGCAATCACCAAACAATGTTGTTACTCAGAGCCCATGCAAAGCTCCTCCAACATCAAGCTGCCGAGAACCAATCAACTTTTTTATGAAGACAACCAGATTTTGGACATTCTTCAAACCGGCTTCCTGCCTGTGAGTACATAGGCCATACTACATGTGGTGCCGGGTGACCTTCAAATAGTGTGGGATGTCAACATTTTCAACACCGTCAAATTACTGGTTTTATCTCTGTATTCGACGCTGTTGGCCAAGGATTATTGTTGCTGTGGCTTTTTGAAAGTGGTCTGAGGTTTTTTGGAGTGAATCCACTGCTTTGAGAAATATTGTGCTTGCAGTTTGTGTCAAGATTAATTTTGAAAGTATTATATATGAAAAATACATTAATCTTTGGCTAATCGCCTTTCTTCATTCAATTGCTCCACAGGCGCTACTTACTAGCAGAGTCTTGCACTAATATTCAGCAAATTTGTGAATCTGTCCTAAAAACAAAAACTTTGTATGGGTGGCCTCTACCTTATGAAACGCTTCCATCACATTTCTATTAAAATGATTGTTTGAGAAAGCTTGGACAGGTGCTTTGGTTTTACCCTTTTTAGCACCACAAGAACTTATTGGGGATTTTACACTCAATAAAATTGTCCACAACCATACCATTCCCTAGGATGTCATAACCCAACATCAGAAACACTTCTCCTTGGGGATGTCTGAACCACTGTGTGCACTGTCCATCCTGACTAATGCACAGGAAGTACCTGAAGAGTGACTGAGTATTCTAGCTTTCAGTGGAATGTTGTTTTTGTATCATAAGTCATCTATCAATGCAGCTCCACTAAAGAGTATTCCTGCAAAAGCGAACAGTAGGGGGAAAACATGAGACAAGATGCATTTTATTATTACAACTCACCTCTAGCTACCTGCCAATTTTTTTTGCCTCTTCACCAAGTCTGTAGAGACTTGTGGGAAAGGTGCATTGACATCTTCAGACCTGGCAAAGTTTTCTTTATTGATTGTATAGTTTGTGGACTTTGTGCACACTTTATGGCAATTTGTTGACTATGCCCTTTATACCCATTCTTTTTCATCTAAACTTAGCCTGTATCTAGGTGCTTGCTGTTTAGATATTGGTGGCATTAAGCAAGTTATGGTACCAAACACAGCTTGCGTACAGCCCCAAGGCCCACCACAAGAACAGTCAAAATACATCATTTTATCCTCACTCCTTTGCACGATTGCATAGCAACTTAATAAACACAGAAGAAAGAACCATCAAATGTACTCACCACAGCCTTGGGGGAGAACCAGAGCATCCACTGGGGTCGGCATGGACCCTGGTCCAGGTGTCCGCAAAATGATCCTCTCCAGTCCAATCCAATCCAATCCAATCCACATATTAACCCAGACTTGGTTCTCACATTAGCCCTTTTCAGCCCATCCCAGAGGGCCCCTCTCATCCCTTCCTTGGAGGTGTCCTTGTTGACATGGAGGATATCCCCAGGGAGAAATCCAGTATACTCCTCCTGGTTCTTCTTATACTTGTTGAGAGCTCGGGATTGCCACCCATCAGAGACCTGTGTGGGCGTGTGCCAAAGGCTGCTCAGAGGTCCAACACATGCACTCTGAATCCGTACTGCCTTCTTCATCCAAAGCCTTAAAAGCACAACTTAGAGGGTAATATCCTGGAAACCAAGTTTACCCTCAAAATGCAACTCTCAAGTGAATGCACTGCAAATTGTAGACACAAACTTTTATTTATAGTAGTGTGCAGTTTTCTGTAGATGGTTCAGATTCCAAGGAGCCCAATTTCAGCAAGATCCACAGAGGGATAATGGAACGCAGATCGTGTTTCTCGCGTATAAAAGATGACAATTTGCATTCCACGCACCTCAAGGTCTTCCCTGTGTGGGAAGGTGTGCTATCCCCCAGACACCCCGTGTCCCTCTACAAAGTTTTCTATTTTGCCTTTGTCATTCAAGGCTGCCCACAATGGCGACTAAGATCAATTGTCGTCTGCGGTGTGTCGCCCCGCGGTCCATGCACATCCACCTTTGGAAGAAGGGACAGGCGTCTGCATTCAAAATAAAGCAAGGAACGACAGCAGTATTTCCCAGTGCCACAGCACCCAGCAGCAGGCACAGGTAGACCTCATGCAGAGGAAACATCTGCAGTCTGGAGGGCAGGCAGTGATTGGGAGGGCTTGGAGCCTAGGTGACTGATTGCAATATGCTAAGTGAATATATTATGATAGGGTTGATTTAAGGGAAAGAAACAAAAAAGGAACCAAGAAATCAGGAGATATCTAACTTAATCATTTGCCAATAAGGAATGTGTATTTCACAAAACAAACAAAAATGAAGAGAGAATAAATGCAGCAGATACAGCTACAATTTGGCTGTTGTCAATGGAATAAAACCAATGTGTTGCGCATATATATATATATATATATATATATATATATATATATATATATATATATATATATATATATATATATATGTATATATATATACATATATATATATATATATATATACATACATATATACATATATATATATGTGTATATATATATATATATATACACACACAAATATATGCATAGAATTATATATATATATATATATATATATATGTATGTATATATATTTTTTTTACGCAATATGATGTAAAGTTTGTTAAGTGCCTATGTGGAGTAAAAATAATATGAATGAACATGAAATGAGCAGGCAGAGATTAAAAACACCCTATACACTAATGAGCACTTTACAATAAAACATACCTGGGTGAGAAACAAATACAGGGTGCCATTTAATCCTTTTGCCCCCACGCCAAAAAAGAAACCACAGACTTCCCCCCACTCTGCAAGAGAAGGTGGCATTTGCCTAACTGATGCACCTGCATCCCTCTCCTCAGCATCCCTCCTCGTCGCCGGCTCCCCCTGGTCTGCGGCACTCCAAGACGTCAAAGTTAAATCACTGCAGCCGGGCAGTGCCAGGCGCGAGCCTTGTGCAACTTAGAGCGACTGCAGCAACTCCTCGGCGTGGCTGCCCCGGACTCACCCCTCACTGCCGCCAGCCCCGTCCGGGAGGATGCCGAGAGGTGCCGCGGCGTCCCCCCGCCGCCCAGACGCCGAACTTGTCCCAGAGGGGCACAGATGCCCGCTGGGGACTGGGTGTGGGTCCAGACGGCTGCCGCTCCCCCCAGACCGGTCGCCGGCACCGCTGTCTGCTATTTATAGGATGATGTCAGCAGCAGACACACACACCTCCTCCGCCGGTGCCAGTGATACGGGGCTCCCTCGCGCACACTCTTACACCGCCGCAGCAAGAGTTGGGCAGGGAGGGGCACCCAGGCAAAAAAACTTACGGCAGCGTCTGGGCAGACATGGAAGGCGCTGTCTCGCCGCTGGCATCCTTTAAATTAATCCGAATGGTATCTGCTGATGCCAAGCACGTATGTTTTTGTTCATAGGAGCAGGTACCAGGCTGAGGGGGAAAGGGCTGGGAGCTGTCCGTACAAGTTCAGAGCACAGAAAATGCGAATAACTGGACGACTCGGGTGCGGAGCGCCTGGAAAGGCTCAAAACACAGAGGCAAAGCACTACACTGCAAAAACAAGGGAGAGAGTGCTAACTAAGCCTTGCCAATCAAAGGGAGAGTGAAACAGGTGTGTTCCAAATAATTTAACATGGCTCCTAATGTAAACTTCTAACAAATAGATAGACAAATACACTGCTGTGTATCCTTCATGCCATGTAGTTACTTGTAATAAAGCCACCTGATGCTAATGGGCAACAGCAAATTGCTGCAGAGGGGTGGCTCATCAGGTGAAGAAACTTGCATCGATTTTTGTCACTGTGACCTGGTTCCTCCATCCATGTTCTTGCTCGACGAAAGCAGACACCTTAGAGGTGGCCATGGAACTTTCTAAATGTTCTGCGCCAATCACAGGCTCTCGCGAGCGCCACTCAGAGTCCTGTCTCCAATCATGACTCCACCACAAGCCTTTTCTAGAGAAGACATAGATGAACAACTTAGGTGGCATGTGGAACTTCTCATGAGTTTGGAAAGTTAAGGACTCAGGGAGATTTTTAAATTTTATGAGTTTCAGGAGGACATTTGCTCCTGTATAAAAACCAAGCTCTCCTGGCCGGTCACCAGGCTGGACAGTTATCAAGAGCGGAGGTGCGCTCCTTGTTATTGAACAGGTCCCAAAGAAAACTACAGAAAGGCATTATTTGTGTCAGGGACATAAGCATGCTGCCTATTCTATAGACTGACCAGCAACTGCCCAACAAAAATTCTTTTTTTACCAACAGTAGAAAACCTTGTTTGATAGTGGTAGTTAATAGCGAAAAAAGAATTCCAAAGTGAAAGTAATCAGTAGAATTTTCAGAGAGTAACAGAACACTAGCAACAGTTCTGTGAAAATGAATTGCATCTCTTTTGGGAGAGAGGGCACAAAGGATTGCCTGTTGGCCATTTTTCTGTGTAATTGATTCATATGTGACCTAAAAGATAAGCTCATAAAAAAGTGAAGGGAACTCCTCAAAGAGTAGCATTGCCCATATTCCAGCATTATGCCACATGAACACCACGATTATCTTCAGCGACACCTTGGGGCCGATTCACAGAACTAACTTAAGACAAAATCACAAACTTACTACTTTTGGTATTCACAGAAGTTAGGATTTTGTCTTAAATTTGACTTAAGACAGACTTAAGACAGACTTAAGTTAGGATTTTGTCTTAAGTCTGTTTTAAGTCTGTCTTAAGTCTGTCTTAAGACAAAATCCTAACTTCTGTGAATACCAAAAGTAGTAAGTTTAGGATTTTGTCTTAAGTTAGTTCTGTGAATCGGGCCCCTTGATAGGTCTTCGATGCCCAATGAATACATTATCGGCTCAATCTGTTAGTAATTTTCTTCTGATAAACTGTCTGTTGAAGATCCTAACCTCTTGGATGCTCATGACGAGCCGAGCTCGTCATGAGCCACGGCGCTCCGGTACTCATGACAAGCTCAGCTCGTCATGGCCCGTGGAATGCTCAGGTGCGGAGAGAATTCCCCCGCTGTGCTGAGCGTTCCACGGGAGGCAATACACCTGTGAGGAGCTGAGCTCATCATGAGCACAGGAGCGCCGTAGCTCATGATGAGCTCAGCTTATGAAACTATATTCTAATATATAACTCTGTTTATCTAGACATGTACTACATGCAAAAACTGAAAATGATTACACCTGTAAAAGTGTTCACATTTTGAACATAAGATATATTTAAATCAACTTTGCTACATTATTTATAACTGCTCTGAGTAAAGGGTGCATCGTCATTAAATAGTCAAGCATTGTTCATAATATTATATGCAATCTTACAAAGTTGATTTTATTGGAGAGTTTGGTTAAATTATTGAAATTATTTCCAACAAAAACTGTTTTATGTGTATTATAAATTAAATAATTAAACCTGAACATTGAATTGGAATTGCTGTAGCTGGATGCTGTAGAGATGCTAGATGTGTGATGCAATCTGGTGCCAGGAATAGGACATTGCATTGGACGATGCACTGGATGATGCACACCATCCAGTTCACAGCAGACAGAAGTACAGCATCCTTCTGTGTTGTCAATTTTACATTCCGATGGAGTAATTTAAGAGAATCAGGTCTTCAGGTGTGGAACAGCAGTAAATTGGTTAAGAAGTCAAGTCTGTCTTGTGCCTCAGATCAAGTAACATCATCGAGCAGTGTGGAGCAGCATAATGGCATGATAATACTCCCCGCATCTACCGAAGCACACATGGAGGATGCTCCTTCTCCCACATTGCAGCAAAGACCTGGAACAGCCTCCCCATGCACTTCCAGACCATCACCTCACTTCCGGAATTCCGACTGGCCCTCAAGATCTGGCTGTTCGAATAAGCCTCCTGGACCTGCAGACGCATGGGTACCCTATCAAGTGATTAGCTGCACTTTATAAATCCTGATTGATAGTTTGATACTTTCCACACCTTCCATTAAGAAGATTTAGACAATGACAACCAAGATGTAAACTGTATGTACCATGTCAGTGAATGTTACGCTCTTCAGGCTATGATGATAACAACAATGCAGATGAAGTAGGAGAGGCAGCCGCGGCCAGTGCAAGCGAGGCGATGGGGCCCAGTGGGAGATTTTTCCGACAGATGATGACTAGGGAAAATTAAATAAATAATTAATTTTCCCTCATCATCGTCCGTAAATCCCTCCCTCCCCCCCACACCGGCCCACCGCTCTTACCTGCACCAGCGGCGACTGAGGAGAGGACGACAAATATCTTTAACAAAAGAAGATACAACATCAGTTACAGAAC
The DNA here is from genome assembly GCF_964263255.1 of Lissotriton vulgaris. Lineage (NCBI taxonomy): Eukaryota > Metazoa > Chordata > Amphibia > Caudata > Salamandridae > Lissotriton > Lissotriton vulgaris. Next base: position 302,159,678 of record NC_141685.1, read on the forward strand.
AACAGGTGACAAAACAATAGAACTGCACCATACCTGTGTAGAAATCCTCCCAAAACTGTCGTAGCAAGACACCGTCTCAATTCTACAATGACTAGTATCACCAACATCACTGCAGTGGATACAATGACCTAACGTGCCATGTTGAAGAGTAGAGTTCACATTTTACTCTTGCAAAATAGAAGACTAAGGGCCATCTGTACAAAGTCATTTTGAGACACCAAATCCTTCTGTTTGGAAAATCACAGTGTTTTTGACCAGCAGATGCTGTTTTTATCTACTACGCTTGTTTTGCGAGTCTAAAGAACCTTTCTCCCTTGGTTTTGCGATCCATTCTGAAACGTACTTAGGAGGGGCATGAAAGGAGTGTCCTTCCTAACTGTGAGTCTGAAAGCTAGGTGTTATTAGCTGGTGACCACATCTGAGGTCACAAACCATTAATCAGTTATCAACACCTGAAGGGAGGTGGTAACTGATTTGCTAAGGGGTATCATGTTGGGTGACCTCGGGAGGAAAAGGCAGTAGTCAAAGAACGAAACAGGAAACGTTTTTGTTTTTGTAAAGGAGAACCATCAATCAATCAATCAATATATTTGTAGAGCGCGCTACTCACCCGTGAGGGTCTCAAGGCGCTGAAGGGAGGGGGGTGCTGGTACTGCTCGAATAGCCAGGTCTTGAGGTGCTTCCGGAAGGTGAGGTGGTCCTGGGTCAGTCGTAGGTGTGCGGGGAGGGAGTTCCATGTCTTGGCGGCCAGGTAGGAGAACGATCTTCCTCCGGTTCTGGTTCTGCGGATCTGTGGGACGATGGCGAGGCTGGCGGAGCCTTTTAGGATCATATGCTGCTTAAAAAATGTTTTCCATTTGAGAATGCAAACACAGAGATGGTGGTCTACTGTTCCTTGCAGGCCACCATCCCTGCATTTGTTGCAAATCACAGGGGATCGCCAATAGCAATCTGCCGAATTGATCCTTCCTAATATTTAGTTTGGCAGGTCATTCTGCGCCCATCTGTGATTACAGATGATGTGATGTGACTTAACAGTACCAAGTTGGCATCACAAAATGAAATACTGGTTGCAAAATAATGCTGCACAATTTGCTATCATTTTTCAGCAGCACCCCCACTATTACCGGCACTGGGCAGCAAACTAAGGGATTGCCCCGGGTGTCAAAAGCCAAGCTACACCACTGCATATGACAATCAATTCTAATTTTCTAGCAGTGTCCTGGACCTGAGAAGTAAACCTGAGTCAGTTTTATGCTAAGTTCTTAAATACAGTCGATGAAGTCCCACTGTGAGGGCTAGAATCCTTTAACATCTAAGACCTGTAAGACACAATGAATCTGCTGCCAACACCTTTGAGACCACGATATGTGCGTCAGTGAAAAAGAAAGCACAGTTATACTGAAGTGTATATAAATATCTGTTCAGAATTGCTCACTATTTTCAGAACGATTAATTGTGTCCTGCTCTGCAAGTTGGTTATCTCCCTGAGGAAGACCTTTTTTATAGTAATGTCCCATTTTCAGAGGTCGAAACTCGTTGGCATGCCATACCTGGATGAGGAGAGTGATTCCATTTTATGGAATGTTTTGTCGTCTTGGACTGAAACTTTGATTATACAGGTCATGTATTTTAAAGGACTCTATCCTTCACAATGGGACATCATTAACTTGAGTTGAAAATACTTACTTGTAAACTGGCTTGGATTAACCATCAAGCCCAGAATACTGTTGGAAAATTGGAATTGGTCTTCATGTGTTATATATTTGTCTGTGTTTAGCACCTAAAATGTCTTATTATGTTCTATAAATTGGGTGTGCCATGGTGCTATTCTGACAAATGAGTTCAAATAAGTACACGCTAACACATTGAGTAATTGCTGTGTTTTTAGGCATTAAATCAAAGTGTAATTAATGGCCTTGGGGGGTCTTTAATTCTGTGGTTACATAATAAACAAGGAACAACAATCTTTGCTCTTAGGTTTGTCCAAGGAGCTCACATAGGCCATTTGTGATCCAACTATTTAATTACAGGACCAGGGACATAGTACTACGATTGGTGAGAGAAAAATTTGAATTGAAATATGATAGCATGGCCTTGTCAATCCTTACAGATCTCACAGCAACTGTGCAAGAAGCAAAAAGGCATTGACAAATGTGATGAAAGAAATTACAACTACAGATGAACTTTGCAATACAATATCCTGCTAAGGTAGAGTTGAATTGAGTACCTGAAGACCCACGTTTGTGTCGAGGCCACCTCCCAGATGGGATGGATAATACATAACTATGTAAACATGATTTGAAAAACCTGGTCATACGACTGCCCAGTATCTCCTCAATGCATCAGCTCATGCTACAAACGGTGAGGAGCATGGGGGCATCAAACACTAGTCATAGCATAGCACTGAAATGACGCAAGATGTTCCCGGCCAGTTAATTCATGTTGCAAGGCTTAAGTCTTATTGAATGTGTTGCTGAAGCTTGACTTTCTGAGGCAGAAAGAAACTAACATTACCCGTTCTTCACCACAAAAGTAGTATGAATGAAACAACACAACCCGCTCAGTATACATGGCAACATTAGAGAACTAAATAACTCAAGGAAAGCCAGATGTATCATTGCATACATAAGATGGACATCAAATGATAGTGGCATTTCTGGAAGAGGCACACTTGTCTTGTGGTATTGAGGATGGCTTGGCCAAAGGAGGAGGAATGTACAGATAGTTCTTACCTTGTAAGACATACTCATGGGGTGTGGGCATACTTATTAAGAAAGGTCAACTTTTTACCATATCCAAGCAATAGCAGAGTACGCGTTAGACAGGAACTCCTATATTCTAACTATGTTACACTCATCAACACTTATGTACCAAACAAGGATAGTCTCGGGTTCTTGGAGGAGGTAATAACTAGATGTAAGAGGGCCAGCTTATATACACCTATTTGGGTTGGGGCTTTTAACACAGTCTTAAACCCCACGATAGATAAATCCAGATCTTTGACAGTAACGTATCACACTTTGTCCTGAGCTGGTGGATGTTTGGTGGCAGAGAAACCCCAGCACAAAGAACTTAATTTACCATTCCTCAGTTCATAATGCATCATCTTGAATAGAGCACTGCCAACTCTCAGGAGATGTGTACACAAGGGCAAAGAATATCCAGATCCAGCCCAATACATTCTCAGACCACTCACTGGCAATCCCGCTTCTGTTCCTGCCATCTGAGGTCAATTAACACAAAAACTGGTGGTTCCCATTGGAGGTGGCAGGCCACCAGATGTAGTAGCTCAGAAGAGCCATAAACAGCATCACATGTGGAGGACATGGAGAACAGGGAAGTGGAACCTACACATTTGCAGGATAAATACTTCCAGGAATATAAAATGTAATGCACGAACACCAGCAACTTCAGGGTTGGCCATAGGTAAACCTAGGCATAGTTGCATAAAGACCTTCCACGCACATAAGTATGTGTCCAGTAAGTGTGGTTCCTATGCCTGCTTACCTTGAGTGAGTATGCAGCCATCTGTCCCATCATCTTTGATTCTTTTGTCCCTTTTTGGTTCATTTGGTTCCTATTCCCCTTGGACACTGATATTTGTTTGTATTGTTTCTGCTCTGTTTAGATTCTAGGAGACTTCGCCGTACTGATATTCCAGATTTCTCATCCTAATTTGGACAGGATTCCTAGTCCGGCTCTTGTTAGTCACGGCCGAACCTGCGCGCCGCACTTGGTTAGTCAAATCCCTTATTTGCATGCGTACTTGATTTGAGTTTATTTTGGTGAGCCTTATCTTTTGACAGAGAAGAAACAGTCCCTTGACTATTCAATACACTGTGCCAATACTGCTGGTCCTGCTATTCCTGTCCAGGTATTCCAGCAAACTATGTGCTGGAACTTTTTTCTTTCTCTTTCCTAACCTCCTTTTCACCTTGCACACAGGTTCCTTTGACCATCCTGGAGTCTCTCACAGGAGGAAGGTGGACTCACATGTGATGAAGGAGGGATTTTTTTTTTTTTAAAGAGTTTTATATAGCGCAAACTAGACCCGAGACATCGAGTATCAGAGCGCTTTACACGAGCACCAGTTTCTTTACAGATGGACACATTTATTTTTTGGTAGGCAAGGGTAGATTACGTGATTTGCCCAGAATCACAGGATGTTGAGTGTCCTCGCCGAGACTCGAACCCGGTTCCCCAGCTTCGAGGTCGACTGCTCTAGCCATAAGGCTACACCCTCCCCCTTCGATATTCCGCACTTGCTTGTACGAGGGTCAGAATAGGAGGGAACTTCAGATACATCTTTTAAAATAAAGCCCATCAAGCTATTTGTGAATATTTGAGTACAATTTAGGTGGAATCTCCAGCCGAAGGACAGTTTAGGAGGAGTTCTAGCGTACATTAGAGGCACTTACATTGCCAAGGAGGCAGAGGTTCTTAAATCCATTCACACTCAACTGTGTAGGCTGGAAAGAGAAATTCAAGCATTGGAGATGGAATACACCAGATCCATAACAAACGAACATTTGGGAATGGGAACCAACTGTTGTTGTCATTTGAGAAGTATATAGTGCAATAAACTGCCTTAGAAAATATACCAGTGCTTGACCATATGGGGAATTACTGAATTCAAATCATAGGCTCTGGCAGTAGGGGTGCAAGGGGTATAGTAGCACCCCCAAAATAACCATGTTGGAGTTCTGAATTTGAATGAGCAGTAAAGATGTCTTCAGGAAAATTGATGCGTTTTCTTTTAACATGGAAATTGCAGCCTCGGCCCATGCAGGTAAGAGCAGTGGGGCCAGGTGTGGGGTGGGGGGTGTAGATTGCGACGGGTGATGATAAGGCAAAATGAAATAAATAATACATTTTCCCTCATTGTCGTCCGTCTAAATCCCCCCCAACCCGGCCCCACCACTCTTACCTACACGGGCCGCGGCTGGGAAATTAGTGTTTACTTTTCTTTCTCTGAATGCAAAGTGAGGGGATTTTGTAAAATTATGGTGAAAAGGAAGAGGATGCAGGATGTCATTTTTTCTAACACACAATAACATTTAAATACCTAGAAATGAACTGTGCATATATTTCAAAATATATCAGCAGTTCAGAAAGGAGGAATGCATTTTTGTGTGTCTGATGGAAGCAAAGATTTTAGACATTTTTCACAACAAATCAAGATACTTTACTTGGTGATGCACAAATGACAGAAATTCTCTGAAACCTGATTTCTAAGCGGGGGCCCAGATTCACAAAGGTAAACTTACACTTCAGTGTAAGTTTACAATTTTTTGCTATTCAAATTTTTTTTTACGAGTAGTATCTTTATGACTGCAGAGTCTCCGCCCTTACGGCGGAGATTTGGCACATAAAATATACATCTGTTCTATCTTCTTATGTGAGGAGTCTCTGTCACAAATGTGGAGACTCCACTCAGTCGTTAAGATACTACTCTTAACCTCTTAAGTGCTGCGTCGGGGCGTTGGCCGACGGCAGCACTACCTCCCCAGTGCTGCGCACGACCAATGGACGTCCATCCAGCACTAGTTCCAATGGACAGCGCAGCACTGGGGAGGGATATTTGCGCCGCATCTAAGGTGTTAAAATTTGTTTGTGTATACTAAAAAATCGTAAACTTACACTAAAGTTGTTTAACTCTTGTGAAAACAGGCCCACTATCATTTGTGTGCTAGTTAGCTTTGTCAGTAAATCTGTTTGGGGCATATTCTCAAGGAGTCATCGCCAAGTTAACAGCACTTTATCGCAGCCAAAGTCGCCATATATTTATCACCCCATTCACAAGCTAGTGCTAACAACCCATAGCACCAGTTTACCTGCGATAGCAGCTGCATGAAACATCGCCACAGATGACCCCACAACTATCGCTAATGAGATCCAGAGTAGGTGTTCTTGTGCAAAAAGCCATAACAACACCACTCCGAAACATTCTCAAAGACCAGCCAGATTGGTGAAAAGACCACAGAACATGCGATAAGGCACGTTAGCAGCAGGAAACTAACACCTGCTCTGACCTGGTGCAATGTCAGACGACAGCCCGCACCAAAAAAGGTAGGACAGCCCAGAGCCACGCCTGAAGAACAACAGATGCCATCGAGCCACTAAGCCTGCGGGCGAACACCCAAGAGGAACACAACACCCACTGCCACCACCCCCAGGACTCCCCCCACCCCCCGGACTGCCACCGACCTCCCCCCGGGCCAACACTGAAGCAGCACAGACAAAGACAATGACCCTCAGAAAATGCACAAACCTCACAGACCCAACACCAGAGACTGTCATTGCCACTACATGCTCAAAGGGACCACCCCCCTCCGCATCCTGACCACCATTGCCACAGGCTGATGGTACCAACACAGCGGACCACCTCAGACCAAGCTGCTGGCCGTGCTGCCCCTGTTGGCCTCTGGTACCCTCCAACCAACAACCCCCTGAGACGGAGGAGTCACACAGCCAGGCCAATCCAAGTCCCCCACAACTTTCATGTATGACACCATCAGCTTGATATCCACCATGTATACTTCCCACACACTGCGCAGGAATAGCCGGAGAGAAAGCAAGGTGTCTACTCCACAGCTGGCTTCCAGCACGTGTCAGGGGGCAATTGACTGCACACATGTCCCACTAGTGGCCCCTGGCAACACTGCACACAATATGCACAACAGAAAGCGCATGTATCCCACCAATGTCCAGGCAATATTGGGCCATCTAGGAATCTCCGCCATAGTCATCACCAACCCCGCAGGCAGTGTACATGAGTCCTACACCTTCTGACAGTCCATCATCAATCTGCACTACCAGGATGGCACTCACGGAAATGCACTGCTCTTTGCCCAATACGAAATGAACACGCCACATGCCTCAACTCCACCAGCATGCAACACAACAACACTGGAAATGCACATGTCACAAGCTCACATACAACATGCCCACCCACCAGACATGACAAAACAACTTCCTGTGGGAACCTGGGCCAGCCATGTATATTAGCCATCAATGGCATGGCAACTCAGCACTACAATAGCAGAATGTGGGAAGAAGGTGGGGACCAGTCATGTGCGATGGAGGCAAGTGACCGATGAATATGAATGCACACAATGTCAAGTGTGGCGCGGATGTGATGGCCAGACTGCAGTATGCAGACCACACACATATCCATGTCGACACACACTACTGGTGTTTGGAGTGTAGTGGACAGTAGACGCAACCATGTCACCTCAGCCAGTGGGGAAGGTCGCAGCAATGTAACTTGTTACGTTCCCCCTGTAAGCTTGAGCGGAGTGGGCTGGCCTGGCGAGTGCCAGGCCAGCGTAGGGGTGTGAATAAAAGGCATGTAACTCTGGGCGTGGTCCTCTTCCGGAATGCTCAATGTCTCTGCCAGGGTGGCGCCTCATACCCCGCCATGAGGCCGACCCGAGGAGGGGAGTTGCCAGCGATCCTGTGGCCTGCTGCACCCTGGGACGATGGTCCCCAAACCAGTTATGCCCACCCCTGCGCACTCAGGCCTCAATGCCCACCTGCCGACACCGACGTGTGTCGAAGAGGGCAAACCACGTGCGGGTACAAGCCTGAGGCCAGCGACCTTGGCAGCCACCTCAGCCCATCTTGGCCTCTGCAACACAGGCCCGCTGTACTCCTTACTTGTTGACGTACTCCACAGGCATGCACAGCAGACAAGTAGGTAACACAGTTGGAACTGAGTCTTGATTACACCATGGCAGAGCACATTAATTATGGCTGAGTGTATGTAACTATACACACTTCGACATGGTGCCACCAGGTCTTAGTAGTACATCACAACCCCAAGATTGAGTGTGCCCAAGCGGACTACTACTCTCAGCCTAAGCTGCGCTCGAGTAGGTCACAGAATTGGAACTGAACTTCGATAATTCAAAAGCAGAGTACATATCATTGCACCCAAGCAGAGGCGTAAGAGGATGACGCGTTGCATTTGCGTGGAAAAAAGGATCATCGTTATAGAGGTGATCGAACACTACTGACAACTGCCCTGGTGTCACTAACTCTGTGCATCGCGAACCAACAACACGTGGCTGTGGGTCCCTGCTGACCACTGCCTCCAGCCTACACTGCAGTCCAGTAGGTCACAGAGTCTTGATTCAACAATGACGGTGTTCATATCAGTTTACCGGCATCATCGCAGACTGCATCCCCTCTCAGCCCCGATGCCACTAAGTCTGTTCCCCGAAATTTATGGACACTCTCTGGTCGTACATTGGTGGCGTCTGAGTCTATGGACTATGGGGTAGTTTTCATCCTCATCTAGCTGATACTGAATTGCTGGTGGCAACGAGGCTGTTGCTTTCCACTCCCCCATTTGCTGCTTCCGGATAACATCAGACCTCTGCATCATGCCCTGGAGGACACCTTCCACTGTACCTCGCAACCATCCGTCACATTCATCTTCGACATCGATGAGGACCCGCCCAGTCCATGTGGCCTTACCTCAGTGCACAGCATCCGGGGCCACTAACTCTGTGCTGGTCGGGTCCGGGACCCCTTCTTCTGAGATATTGGATTGCCCCTGAGGCGATGGCCTTGGGGTCATCAACGCCATGTGTCTTTGGCCCTGCGCTGTCTGCTGCCTCGGGCCTCAACTGCGGCCCACCAGGGCTCGCACAGCGAATCGAGTCCTGACTGGCACGGACGTGGCATCACCGCAGAAGGCACACGCCACCACTGCCAGAACCAACTCCAACTGCCAATTGCCAGTGTCAAAACGGTCATACTGGCAGACTGACGGAGTTGCTTGCACCTGTCGTGGATGCCATCTTCTGCCTGATCCCTTGCTCAGCACTCCAGGTGCCACTAACTCAGTGCACCACGAATCATCGTCCAATATTGTTTTGGTTACGTGCTGTGGAGAGCTCACGAAGCAATGTCACCTCAGGCAGTGTGGGAGAGGGACGACGATGATGGAGATAATGAAGGTGTGACACCCCCCACTGCATCTGCATCAGGAATGTCCAGAAGGGACACAGTCCTATACATTCTCTTCACAGTAGCGCGTTCAGCTCTAGTACCCAACCTCAGAGCACTGAAACTTACTGACACTTCTGTTTGTATGTTGGGTGACCTCTGTACTTGCTTTGGCTCCCTCCATGTTGCTCAATAGTTGACTCTGTTATGCAGGTGTTTTAAGTTTCCATTGCACTGGTGTCCACTGTTCAAGTTATTGCCAGCACCAAGCACTCCCTGCGGGCTGGCTTACACTCACCCCACACACATCCAGCACAGGCGTCACTGTACCTGTGGCCCTGCCAATAAAGGGGCCGGGCGCACATGCCCGTAGCCAGTTTAACATAATATCTGCATGTGTCCCTGTGGTCTTGCATGCATGAGGGCCCTGGGCCCTGCAACATTACATTGTGCTGTGTACAGTGAGTGCAGACATGTCACCGCAGGCAGTGGGTTGGAGCTTGCACATGAAGCTTTGTCGTCACCCACTCAATTCGTAAAGGGAGTGGCCTGGGCTGTTGTACGCAGAGCCAATGTGGGTGTGTGACTCCTATTTGCGTTCCCATGGGCGTGGTTCTGTACTCTGAATGTGCATCTGCATGTTACTGTATGGCAGTGTGGGTCTCCTTTGTGGGGTGTAGGTGGTCTCTGTTGGATAATAGACACCCACGTATGTGATCTAATTTGCCTTCCATGTGTTCGGACCCCACCCGCACCTGTTTGGCCACCTCCTTTTTACGTTCTGACACCTGGCATTGGGGTGCCATGTGTGGGTGGGTGAAGTGTCGTGAGCCAGCTGTGCTTGCGGGTGCTACCTGCAGTGTGGTCTGTTGCAGGTTCTGAGTTCTCCTCTAAGTAGCTTGGCTGCCCAGGTCCTGGTGGTGGGTTGCATGGGATGTCCATGGGCTGTTGTAGGGCATCAGTGTCGAAGGTGTGGTGGTCCTCTTCGGCATCACAGATGTGTGGTCTTCTGTGCTCTGCTGGAGGTGTTGTGTGCCCCTCTGCAATGTGAAGGGGAGATGCATGTTGACATTGTGTTGATATGTATGTTGGTGCATTGTTCTTGTTTACATGCAGGCTGTATGACAATGTACATTGTGACTGTTTGGGAGGTGAGGATTTAGATGCGAGACCGTGTACATTTGGACTACATGACGGATGCGAGGTTGTACACATACATTTCCATTTCACAGTTTCCAGCTCTGTCAGATGTAGTAGACCTGTTTCTGGGCATGTGCGGAGGCAGTTGTGTCCTCTGGTCTGCAGTGTGGGGTTTGCGCATTGTACCACATTGTTGTCAATGTGGCTGTTCTGTTATTGCTATGTGTGTGTGCTGCAGTGTGCCAGGGGGTCAGGGACATGATCCAGGGTCATTGTGGGTGTGCAATGTGCTACACATCGTTGTCCATGTGTGTCATTGTGCCCACCTCCCCCCGTCCCCCCAGTCCCTGGTCATTACTCACCCTGTTGATATTGTGTCAGATACTCTCGAGCTGTGTCGATACTCCCTACTCCTTGAACCATCTTCACACTGATGACTGTGGCCTCGGTTTCTTCCAGCTCCTCCTGTGGCGCAGGACTCCCACCTCCTGTCGCCGTTACAGCCTTCCTGTTGGCAGCGGCTTTGTGTCTGGTTTAGGTTGTCACATCATGCCAGCGCCTCTTGACCTCCTTGATTGGCCTCCTAGACACTCTGACTGCATTCCAGGTGGTCTACTTGTGGGTCAGTTGATGGTGGTGTTCTGTCACCTCCGTGACACTGATCTGGTTTTGCTGCGGACTGCACCCCGTCTTCCTCTACCTCTTCTCCTTGGCCGTCCCCGTTGTTCCTTGCCATTAGTTTGTGGGGGTTGTGGGGTTCACGTTGGCTTCTGCGCTCGGTCAGGGTGCATCCATGTTACTATACGCTTTGGATTGTTTATGGTATGTTTTTTCTGTAGTTTTTCTATTGCATTTTCCCGCCAGGCGCGTGGGATTTGAAGGCCTGTCGCTGGTTTTCTCTGCTTTTTGTACCGCAATTGGCCTCATCGCAAGATTTTTTGCGTTCACGTTTTGCATTTTTGCGGCATGGAGTTGATCTTAACGCAGACATTTGACACGTTATCTGTAGACTATTGCATGGTGCCGCTGTGTTGAGAATGCTTGGTTAACACGGCGTAATTTTCACGCGTTAGACTGCGATGTTGGAAGTTGCGTTAAGTTACTTTTGCGATGTTTATCACACGTTCTTGTCTTTTAAAAGTTAACAGCCATTTTAATGGTGAATATACTTCCGTAAATGGTAGTGCACTATCACACCATGCTTTAGTAATATATTTCCGACAAGGTGATCCAAAATGTACCACCCGCTACATACTACACTCTTATATCAAATGGGAGTGGATCATTTGCTATATTTGTATTTTGGGTACCACTTCAATTTTTTATAATCCCTAGCAGTTTAGTGACAAAGCATTGATGGCAGCAACCCAACTGTTCCAGCACCACTTATTCAAATGGGTCTCTCAAGAAGTTACTACTTTCTAAGACAGCATGGAAAAGAATCAATTCTCCTTTCTACTAAACCTAGACACAAAGATTGAGTTCAAAATGATTAATACAAGACTTATGCCATGAGTGACAGGACTATTATTCTTTGATCAAACTGCATTCCGGTCAGTCCACAGTCCACTTTCCCATGGCTGTGTTTGTCCTTATTCTCAAAACTAACCTCAAACCCCTAGCAGTGGCAGGTTCTTTTGATGCCGAAAAATAATTAGATTCACTAGAATGACACTTTCTGCTCCTGATACTATGAAGACTTGGATTGAAGGACACGATTATTGATGGATATCTTTTCTATACAAAGCTCCCACTACCTGCATATGCAGAGGTACCCTGCACTAATGCCACAGTCGTACGTATTAGCTGCCTTAGGTGAAACAATAGCATGGACTCAGAGACAGCACCACTCTAACAGAGGCCTACTGCTTAGGGGGTGCTGCCTATAGGTACCCCTTTATGCAGAAGATGTTCTATTGAATGTTTGCAAGGCATATCGCAGTCTATTCCCCATTATTCATCAGATAACCCTATTGAGTGGAAAATCCAGTCTCCAGATCAACTGGAATATTTCAGAAATGTTCTCGCTGACTGCGTGCAGCTATCAAAGCAACTATGAATTTCTTCTACACTTGCAGGAGGACCTTCGTATGCACGCAGACAGGGGCCAGGCAGTAGCCCTGATCCTGCTGGACCTGTCTGCCGCATTCTATACAGTCAATCACGTGATTCTGATGAGGAGACTAAGGGAGGCGGGGGTGGACGGCACTGCACTGCTCTGTTTTCACTCCTTCCTAAGGGATAGGAAGCAGGCCGTCTCCCTTCCCCCGTTTCAATCAGCCTTCTCCCCGGTCTCTCATGGGGTGCCCCAAGGCTCGTCCATCAGCCCCATCTTATTTAACGTTTACCTCACACCTTTGATTACGTTAATAAAATCACATCGGCTAAAAGCCATAAACTACGCTGATGACACCCAGCTCATCCTCTCGTGGGAGGGTGAAGAATCGATCCCTCTGGAATCGTTTCACGATTGTTTGAGAGATACAGCGGGTTGGCTGCAAGATAACTCCCTGCAATTCAACTCCTCCAAAACCGAGGTCTTGTTCTGTCCCGGAAGCCGGATCCCCCGGCTGTTCCCAGCTGAATTTTGGCCCCCGGAAACCCCGGATAAGCCACAACCGGTAACCTCAGTCCACAACCTCGGTGTCATGATGAACAACAAACTTAGCATGGAGACGCAGGTTGCGAAAACAGTGTCCACCTGCTCGGCCCTTCTGCACTCCTTACGCAAGATCATGCCACTTCTCCCCTCTCAGGCACGGGCACTAATTGTCAGGTGCACTATTCTCAGTCGCCTCGACTATTGCAATGCGATGCTGCTCGAAGCCCCAGCGGTACTACTGGATCGTCTCCAGAGAGTTCAAACAGCCGCTGCCAAACTGGCCCTCGGCTGGAATAGGAGATCCTCGGCCACAGCGGCATTGGCCGAGCTGCACTGGCTCCCCTTGAAACAGCGAGTGGCTTTTAAATCACTCTGTCTCGTTTTTAAAGCACTGCACGGAGTCGGGCCCAGCTCCCTGCAATCTATGTTCTCCTGGTACTTCCCTACCAGAGCCCTCCGGTCATCCACAGCTCACCTTGTCACAGTGCCAAGATTCAACAAGGTCAGGACCGGAGGAAGATCCTTCAGAGTTGCAGCCGCAAAACTATGGAACAGCCTGCCCCTCGACATTCGCCAAACAACTGAACTTCTGCCTTTTAGAAAGCAGATCAAAACCTGGCTCTTCCCCAAACTTTAAGTCTGGTACCTCGCTCGGTTGCCCCCATTTCCTTCCACCTTAGGAGTTATTTCCTTTTACAGAGCCAGGATACCTGCAAGGTGACAGCCGCGCAATACAAATGTTTTTAAATAAATAAAATAAATAATAAATTGCAGAAGAACGCAGTGAGATTTCTAGAGCTGGCGAGAGATATGGAGATAGAACTCAGAAACAGGTATGGGCCAGTGGTGTCAAAGTAATAGGAGTCACTCAAGGGCCGGCGGCTCTCTCTTGCTTGGGGGCTGGAAGCATAACCGTAATTGAAGATTCTGCCCAAGTCCCTAGACCTATTTAACAACATCCTGTACAACAGCTGAAGGTCTTCTTAAAAAAAAAATCTCCAAAAGCTACTCATCAGATTGGTGTGGGCTAATAAATTGGACTAAGGCCCTCAGGCTGGCATTTTTGTTTCCGGTTAATGTCTCTGCAGTAATTTCTAGCTATCTGAGTGTTTTAACCAGAATGGGATATACCTGCTCAGACATGGATATATGGAATCCTTCACAGGGCAGTTTTTGCCCTTTACTTTGGAAAAAAAAACTGACATTTTCCACCTGGTCTAAGCAGCCAGAAAGTGTCAGCCAGAGGGCTGCAGTGGGCAATTTCAGGGTGTCTTAGGATGTGGGCTGCCTTTGACTGTTCCCTCCATGCCCTCAGTTTCTGGCACTGCAGAATCAAACTCAGATACAGTTTCTCTGGACCCAGAATTATTGGGCTTGGTGTTTGCAGACTGAATAATTTGGGGCTCAAAGAAACTAGAAAACTTGCAGTTGCATGGAATGGTATTCCACTTGCTTGTAGGAGGGAACTTCAGATGCATTTTTAAAAATGAAGTCCATCAAGCTATCTGTGAATATTTGAGTATAATGTAAGTGCAATGTCTAATTGAAGGACAGTTTGGGAGGAATTCAAGGCGTACATTAGAGTCCTTTGGATTGCCGAGGAGGCAGAGATTCTTAAATCTATGCAGACTACACTGATCAGGCTGGAAAGACAGATTCAAGCATTGGAGTTAAGCTATACCAGATCCACAACAAAGAAACACTTGGGAATGTTAACCAAATGATGTTGTAATTGGAGAAGAAGAAGTAGATAGTATGATAAAATTCCTTAGCAAATATACCAGTGTTAGACGATATGGGGAGAGAAAATGTTAGAATACTGGCAGGATTACTGAATTAAACTGGGCCTCTCAAGAGCTTATTGCTTTAAGAGACAACATGGAAAAGGCATTAGAAACACCCAAACATACTAAGAGTGCTTACTAAATACTGTACCAAACTCTACTCGTCTCTTCCCATTGCACCTATTGTGTAAATTATTGCTTGCTAGGCCCACAATGGCCTTGTTAGAAAGTCATGAAAAAAAGCCAATGATGCCACTGATTACACTTTCAAGATTTCCAATGGGGATACCACTCTGGGCAACTCCTTAGGAGGACCTAAGCTGATAGATCCAGCCAGGCAATGTGTTCTCACATATGGAATAATGTTTCTATGCCGCCCAAGAAAACGTTACCTATTACTGGTACCACCTGAGTCCAGAGATGCTGCGCATTGTGGTCAAGACAGATGTGGCTTCCCCACTTCCATTAAAAGAAATTCAGGCCTAACCAATCTAGACCTACGGCACAGGTCAATATGGTTTAACGTATCGTATAGGGCTCGTTTCACATAGCTGGATACACAGGTTCTGATATTTCATACTCACCCGAACTTCCACTGTCAAGCAACCCCCAAATCCCAGTGACACATTTCCTACACATATCTTACTCACTCTAGAACTGACTCTAGAACTGACCTGAATGAAAGACATTTATCATAATAGTACCTTTCTGACACTTTACTAGTTCAAGGAAAAAGGGAATAGAGCCGCATTGGTTATAATCCAAATGTGGGGTTGGCTTACCCCAAAATTTCACACCCCAAAATGTACTTTAATCAGAATGTCCACATTTCACTTGATTGAAGGCGGTGTTCATCCTCGATTTCATGAACTAATGTGTCACCGCATTAAGGAACCTCCCAAAGGTTCAAAATTTGAAGATAAAATTTTAAGTGAACAGGCCCACTTAACAATCAGAGTTCTAGATCAAATAAAAGTTAAAAGGTTTTATTATAAATTCAAAAACAAGCAATACAAAATCAATGTTATAAAGGCCATTGATGCAAATGTTATACTAAGAATGCAGACTCGTAAATTAAGGCTGACGTGGGAAGCAAAATCGAGAGAATAATAGACTGCATTCCTTGTAGAATAGGAAAGTCTTCTGGCTCACCACCAAAATAGAGGGTTTTTATACATTATTTTTGCAGACAAAATTACAGGATCTCAAGTCTCACTGTGGTGTGAACAAATGCAGCATTTCAGAGCACATGAAAAATAAACGTCATATTTCCTAAGTACTTAAGCTCTATCCCACTACATGAATAATTATGCAGCATCCGTATGCTATTGTCACCCACAGGAGCTAGAACAAAGCTATATACATTAAGAGTAAACAATAAAATGTTAGACGAATGAATAGGACACAGTAAATCAACAGAATGACCTTGGATATGCTGTGAGTTGTGCCTGAACTGGGAAAAGTTCATCGAGAGCAGATTAATTATAAAGGCGGAAATAGACCAGTACATCTCAGCTTGAGTGTGTGCTGCAGAGTTTGCAAGGAGAGAAGTGGACAGGGAGGAAAAGAACATGAGTGACAGAAGTGACTTCCATTTTAGAAAAGATGGCATTTGTAGCTAATTTGTGTTGTAGTTAACACATAGTGGCCGATTACCAAGTTGTTTGGAAACTCTTCCGACCGAATCGGTTTCGGAATCGTTTTCGACCGAAACGGTTTCTGCGAGTCCGACCGACCGATTACGATGCTTGCGAACATCATTCGGTCAGACTCGCTTTGACTTCAACGGGAGCCTGTGTTCCAAACGAGATCACAGACTCCCATTGAAAAAAGGGGTGGTTGTAGAAAACCTTGCACCCTGTGGCGGGCACCTCATGGTGCCTGCCACACTGTGTATGATTGGAAAGAGGGTTTCCTTGGGTATCCCCAAGGGCCCCAACCAGAGGTCTACAGGTGAATTGCTGCAGCCCCACAAAGTCAGATTCCAACAGCCGCTTCGTGTTGGGCAAACCGAATCCAAATGGCTGTCCGAATCGTCATGGTAATCGCTCGCTCGGTAACCATGTCCATAGAGCTGTATGATTCAGCTCTGAAAAACTCGGGCTGTCCAAATGTCTTTCGGAACCGAATCGAACAGCGCAAATGGTTTCCGTGCATCGTACACATTTGGTTGGAAATGTGTACAATTCGGTCGGAAACATAGGTTCCGGATCTGATTCTAAGATTCCAAATCCCATCGGAGCCTTTCCAACCGACATCGTAATCGGCCCCATAGTGGGAAATCACACTTCTACACATCATACAAAATTCTTTTCAAAAGCATTGATTCTATATCAATGTATTTATGTGTAATTGACTGTAAAAATGTATTCTGCATGTTGTTAATAATGCACAAAAATCTAAACTCACAATCATCTACACTACTTAGAATACATAACTACACATCACTTCCTATAGAGCCACAAAAACTATTTTTTATAGCTGATTATCCGCCCTTTCTACTTCCTCATTACCTTTCACATATATGACTTGATTTGGAGAGGGTGTTGATAACACCCAAAAAGAAGTTTAGAAAATAGTGGCCCACATCATACTTTACCTATACTTTATCCACAGTTGTGTTCACTTCAGCTACAAAACCACAACCCCCACAACCTATTCCACGAAGAAAATGGAACAAAATCACCACCGACCAACTCCTCATATCGCTCAACCAAAACCCACCCGCCCTCTCATCGGACCCAAACCAAGCTGCCATCAAATTCAAACAATGGATCACTCACAGCGCTGACGAATTAGCACCCTTGAAAAACCATCACACCAAACAAGACAGCAAAAGGGCCCCCTGGCTCAACAATGACCTTAAAAAATCCAAGAAGCTATGCCGTAGAAAGAAAACATGGAGAAAAAACCCAACCACCGACAACATGACCACCTTCAAGGCAGCCACCCGCAAACACCACCAGCTGATTCAATCCACCAAGAAATCAGCATTCAAGAACAGACTCGACAACAACGCCCATAACAGCAAGGAACTATTCAACATCGTCAAAGAATTCACCAACCTCACTGCAGCCTCAAATGACATCACTCCCTCCCAAGACCTCTGCGACTCGTTATCCTCCTTCTTCTACAACAAAATTGCCGACATACATAACAGCTTCGAAAACAGTTCCAACGAACAATCCTCTCCACCCCCCTCAGAACCTAAACCGCCCTCTAACAACCTCAGCGCCTGGAACCCAATCACCACTGAAGACACTATCCGCCTAATGAATTCCATCCACTCCGGCTCGCCAACCGACCCCTGTCCCGACCACATCTTCAACAAAGCAGACTCAATCATCGCACCCCATATCCGTGATGTCATCAACTGCTCCTTCAACTCTGCTACCTTCCCCGAAAGCTGGAAACATGCCGAAGTCAGCGCCCTCCTGAAGAAACCCACAGCAGACCCCTCTGAACTAAAAAACGACCGCCCCATATCCCTCCTCCCATTCCTGGCCAAAGTCATCGAGAAAGCCGTCAATAGCCAACTCGCCGCCTTCCTCGAATCCAACAACTCCCTCGATCCCTCACAGTCCGGCTTTCGAGCCAAACACAGCACCGAAACCGCCCTCATCGCAGCAACAGACGACATCCGAACACTACTGGACAACGGAGAAACAGTGGCCCTCATTCTACTTGACCTCTCCGCCGCCTTCGACACTGTCTGTCACAGCACCCTCACACAATGCCTCAGCAACATCGGCATAAAAGGAAAAGCCTTGGACTGAATCATCTCGTTCCTAGCTGGGAGAACTCCGAGAGTCCAACTTCCCCCATTCAAATCAGAGGCCACCGAAGTCATCTGCGGTGTACCACAAGGATCATCACTCAGTCCCACCCTCTTCAACGTTTACATGAGTCCACTCGCTCCCATCAAGCGTCAACACAACCTTAACATCATCTCCTACGCTGACGACACCCAGCTGATCCTTTCCCTCACCAAAGACCCCAACACCGCCAGAACCAATCTTCACAAAGGCATGAAAGAAGTAGCCGTATGGATGAAAAACAGCCGCCTAAAACTTAATTCAGACAAAACGGAAGTGCCCATCCTAGGATCATCCCCCTCTGCCTGGGACGACTCATGGTGGCCTTCGGATCTGGGCTCAGCACACATACCCACAGACCACGCATGTAACCTTGGCTTCATCCTAGACTCCTCACTCTCGATGATCAAACAAGTCAACGCCGTCTCATCCTCCTGCTTCAACGTACTTCGTATGCTCAAAAAAATCTTCCACTGGATCCCCGCCGAGACAAGAAAGACTGTCACCCACGCACTGATTACGAGTCGACTAGACTACGGAAACACCCTCTACACCGGAATTACAGCCAAATTACAGAAAAAACTCCAACACATCCAAAACGCATCAGCGAGACTCATTTTGGACATCCCTCGCCAAGATCACATTACCGGCCACCTGAAAGACCTCCACTGGCTTCCCGTCAACAAGAGAATAACATTCCGTCTCCTCACCCACGCACACAAGGCCCTCTACAAACTAGGGCCCGTATGCCTCAACACTCGACTATCCTTCTACACACCCACCCGCCAACTAAGATCCTCCAATCAAGGCCTCGCCGCAGTTCCGCGTATCCAAAGATCCACCATGGGAGGTAGATCCTTCTCCTACTTGGCGGCCAAGACCTGGAACTCACTCCCCACTCACCTCCGCCTTACACAGAACCACATCTCCTTCAGAAAAGAACTTAAAACCTGGTTATTCGATAAATAATGAACCCCCTCCCCAAGCGCCTTGAGACCCTCTGGGTGAGTAGTGCGCTATATAAATTCCTGAACTTGAACTTGAACCTCAGTAATCTGGCACACAGCAATAAATTTCCCACTGGACAGACCTTTTGCTATCATAGAAAAGGTCTTAGCATATAGGAATTACAGAATAGAGTGCTGTAAAGCTAGAGTGATTTGACTTTTGCAGTCAATGGTTTATCATCACAATGAGCTCCAAAGCTGACAAAATTGAATAGAAGAATCCTGAGACTGCCCTCACAGGGCAGCAGCAGCTACCCAACCACCTCTGAATGGGTTATTCCTTAAGGAGTTTAGAAACAACGTCAGTGGTATTAGACTATCTTTCTGAGATACGAAAGACATTAATGAAACAGGTGACAGTCTGCATTGGAAAGCAGTCATGATTAAATTCCCTAAAATACACGAAAAATTACTCTCCGAAAAGAAGAGAAAGAAAACAGATTGAGAAGGAATAATATTTGCATTAGATTGATGCTTCTTAGGGCTGAAGCAGAATATTTACAGACCATCAAATTCCGGATCAACCAGATACCTAACCTAAAAATATAGAACACATAGCACATGCATATTATCACACTAAATCCAGTGAAACTTCTTCCAGATATTTCAATGAGTCCACCTTTTATTCATCATGGACAGGTGGATGGAGAAGTTGAATGTATCAGCGGAGTTGAAATAAAAGGCTACCCTATACAGTTCTTTCAGGATCAATGTGCAACTGTGTTACAAAAAGGAAATTAATTTAAGTGCATCACATACTGTCTGCACAATTAGAATGCAAAATATTCATATGGGCACCTGCTGAAATGGTTTACGTACAACAAAAGAACCTACATATTTTAAACCACCCACGTCAAGGTGACAGGTAGTCCAGTGTTTGATGTACACCTCAGAAATGGAGAGGAAGCAACTGGCAATTAGCATTCCAGAAGGATAGAGGTGGAAGACCAGATGGACCTCCACTTGATACCAGATGCAGTGGGACAGACCTGCACCTGTAGGCCTTTCTTCCTGTATGAACCAGGGAGACTATTGTAAGCAGTTCAACAAGAGGTACAAGAGCACGGCAGCATAATGTGCTTTCTGACACAAGTAACAACACATTCCTACATCCTGGTAACACTTTCTCAGCTCTACGGGGTGCTCAGAGAGGTATAATGATATTTTGGGAATGTGGCGGGAAATTGAAATTAACCTCTCAACTATGTAAGCGTTTAACATAACATGGTCCTGCACAATGCAACTGTTGGATTTGGTTTCAATAAACCAGTTGAATATGGTACACCCAAGTATCAGATGAATAATAATACACCCTTGTTGCTCATTTCTGTTGTTTGTTGTCACTTGGTGAGAAAGTTTAGGTTGATGCTCAACACTGACCTGAGTTAAAGTCATAGTGGAACCAGGTGCAGCAAGAGTGTCTAGAACTCTTGTGGGTCCAAGAAGGGAAAAGTCCAACACTACAATTGAAACAGATGGGTGTCCTAAAAACACCACTTCAAAGTCTCCTACAATTTCCAGTGATGGGTGACTGCAGTGTTGTGATGTATTGTAGTAAAAACAGGACAGAGAATATGACAGGAGGAGAGGGTGTTAATCCAAGTGTAGAATCTTAATTAAAGAAGCACAGAAAATTGTCAAGGTTTATAAGAGGCTTTATATATGATCATGGTAACATGGGCTATGAAGCATCATATCCAATTTGAGGAACTTGCATTAGCTCTTTATATACACAAAAACCCACAAAGGAGTGTTTGATATATATCCATTCATGATAAAAAAAAGTGGTGTGTTGCTGATCAGAAGCTGCAATGATTACACAAGCCTTAAATATACAACCAATCGGAGCCCAATACTGCTATAATCATACAAGCTTGCAACAATATTGAAGTCTACATGCCAACCGCCTGTGCGTCAGCAGACAGTATTTGCAGATGATATTGCACAATACCTGTCCAATCAAATACAGGCACTTGGCCGTAGCTATATATGGGCATTTATATGGGTGGCTGTTGCTGGGTGGATGAAGCAATGCATGTCACAGGTGGTGTTTTTTAGCAAGCCTTGCATTACAAGATTTCAGCAGGGTACATTGATTTATCTGAGATCAATCTGGGCTCCACGTACATTTTGTAGGCCTTGCCATCATGAATATCAAAGAACAGGGAAAGACAAGATGGACTCCACACACAAAACAAAAAAACGGCCTCTACACCAGAAAGGAGAAGCAGTGACACAAATACTGTGGATTGATGATGCTTTAAGGATGTGTCCCCCTTTTAGAGACTTCATATTATGTGGTACAAAATATATTCCCGAATTGAGCATATACTTCCTAACAACACACACATGTGCACAATATTGCTCAAGTTTTCCCAATATTGCAGACTCACATAGGATCTAGCACGCTTTCTGAACATGGATTTGCACAATTAACACTGGATATAACTTATAAGGCCTTCAGGCTAAACCCATATTTCTGCAAGACCCAGGAGTTAAAAAAGAAACATGTTTACATAATTACTTTATAAGAAATTACATGTTAAATTAATAATAGAAGTGTTGTTAAATGTACTTAAAGCTATTGTTTTTATACTCTTTGCTGCTTCTGCTGTGAGCTTCCAAAACTGATAGCTAAGACATTAAGAACAAAAGGATTGTTGGTGGCAGAAGTTCTGGTATAAGTAGGAACACTCTTAAAAAAGTAGATGTAAAGGAAGCGCTTAAAACCCCCATTTACAAGCATGTTGAACAACGTCTAAATTCACCCCAGTACCACATTCTGGACCTACACTCATCATTTTCTTGGTCCCCATGCCATTCCACTTTGAACCCAGCCATATGCAAATCAGCCTTGACCCTGCTCCCCATGGGAACAGTCCAGCCCAAACTGCCAGGCCTGGTCCTTCCTGGACTGGAAACAAGCATCCTGGGACCGGTTTCAGGGTTTCACCCCTCATCAGCCAGGATAGCTTGACTCCAGTGGCATGAAGAGCACAGGACCCAGGTCTGGGCATACCCGTCCCACTCATGGGGACAAATTGTCAAGATCGCGATTTATCCGAACTACGTTTCCCGGCATGCCCTGGGCCGGAACTACAACTCCCGAGATCCTTAGCGACGCGCTGCGTTCTCTTGATGAACACATTTAAGGAGAATGGCGGCCGGGGATCGGTGTCGGGTATTCCGGTCCATGAGCCTGTTCCAATTTCGGATTCGTCTGTCCTGGTGCGGTAAGGGTGCTTGCACCACAGTCCTTCACAGCAGATCGCTGGTTCTTGTTTTGGTTTCCTGGTTACTTTTGGAGCTTAGCGATAACGGCTGTTATCCTGGTGCTAGTTCTAAGACTTGGTTTTCATTGGGATTGACTCGGTTGGCATTTTCGGCCAACGGTGTTTCTTCTGCTTCGTGCAAGCAGACTTTTGGGTAGCACCAAATACATTTCATGGTTGCTCTTTTGTACATTGTGAATTCACCTTGAACCCAGCTAAGAGGCATTAGTTGGGTGTTTGGAACCGAAAAGAGTTCAAGGAGGTTCTTTGATTGATGGAATTTGAACTGTGTTTTCATTTAAAGGCAACGTGCACTTACTTTTCTTTAGGTGTTAACTGTGTATTTACCTCTTCTATTTAAAAGGGGTTCGGGAGGTGTAGGATACACTCTTCCCCTGTGAGGTTTAGTAGAGACAATACTTAGGTATGTTCATATTTCATGTACAGCAGGACATGTAGATGTACGTAGTATATTATGTCACGAAGTATATCACGTTTTCCTGTCTTTGTGCATTACTATAGTTACACCGTATCAACCCCTACGTTGCCTCTACACATCTACAAGGTTTAAATATTCTTTTACAGGTATATCTCCTTACAGTAGTTTCATGAGTATTGTTGTGTCTAAGGCATAGAAATCTAATCTTATGTGTGTGTTCTGTTTATGTCTTTCAGATCTCCCTCCCGCCATGATGCTCCCCTGGGAGCGAACGCTTGCGCTTTACAAATACCCACAAAATATCAAATATCAAATATCCCTGCTGTCCCCTTCCTTTCCTTTCCTGATTTGTTCCATTATCCCCTCGCTTGATCCAGTCAATGCTCTGCGCCATTACGGCAATTCAGGCATTGGCTCGATCTAGAGGTGGGCATACCAATCAACAAACCGATCCTGAGGACTACTTCAGAACACAAATGCAATAAAGAACAATTGATGGACAGAATGTTGAACAATTTCAAACATTTACCCCAGTACAGCGATATGGGCATAATTGATTGTTTTTTTGCTCGTCGTGCCATTCCAGTTTGACCACAGCCATATGCAAATCAGCCCGAACTGCCAGGCCAGGTCTTCCCTGGACTGGAAACAAGCATCCTGGCACCGGTTTCAAGGTTTCACCCCCCATCAGCCAGGCTACCTTGACTCCAGTGGCATGGAGTGCACGGGACCCACGTCTGGGCCTTCCCGCCCCACTTGTGGTGATAAATGCAAAAAAGAACAATTGATGGACAAAATATTGAACAATGTCAAACATTCACCACAGTACAGAGATCTGGAATTTTTAAATCCATCGTTTTTTTGCTCCCCATGCCATTCCAGTTCGAACCCAGCCATATGCCAATAGGTCTTGACCCTGGTCATCATGGGAACAGTCCAGCCCAAACTCCCAGGCAAGGTCCTCCATGGATTGGAAACAAGCATCCTGGAACCGGTTTCAGGGTATCACCCCTCATCAGCCAGGCTAGCTTGACTCTAGTGGCATGGAGAGCACACGACCCACGTCTGGGCATACCCCCGCACTTGTGGTGGCAAATGCAAAAAAGAACAATTGATGGACAGAATGTTGAACAATGTCAAACATTCACCACAGTACAAACATCTGGGCCTAAATCCATCGTTTTATTGCTCCCCATCCTATTCCAGTTGGAACCCGGCCATATACAAATCAGTCTTGACACTATGTCCCATGGGAACATTCCAGCCCGAACTGCCAGGCCAGCTCTTTCCTGGACCGGAAACAAATATCCTGGGTCCGGTTTCAAGGTTCCACCTCTCATCAGGCAGGATAGCTTGACTCAAGTGGCATGGAGAGCACGGGACCCATGTCTGGGCATACACGTACACCTTCCACTCGTGGTGATAAATGCAAAAAAGCAAAATTGATGGACAGAATGTTGAACAATGTCAAACACCCCAGTGCAGAGATCTGGGCCTAAATCCATCATTTTATTTGCTCCCCATGCCATACCAGTTTGGACCCAGCCACATGAAAATCAGTCTTGACCCTATTCCCAATGGGAACAGTTCAGCCTGAACTGCCAGGCCAGGTCCTCCCGGGACTGGAAACAAAGATCCTGAGACCGATTTCAGGGTTTCACCTCTCATCAGCCAGGCAAGCTTGACTCCAGCACGCGACCTACGTCTGGGCATACCCGTCCCACTTGTGGTGACAAATACAAAAATTAACAATTGATGGACAGAATGTTGAACACTGTCAAACATTCACCCCAGCACAAAGATCTGGGACTAAATCCATCTATTTTTTGCTCCCCATGCCATTCCAGTTTGGAACTCAGCCATAGGCAAATCAGTGTTGACCCTGTTCCCCATGGGAACAGTCCAGCCCGAACTGTCAGGCCAGGTCCTTCCTGGATTGGAAATAACCATCCTGGGACCATTCAGGGTTCAAGCTAGCCAGACTGATGAGGGGTGATGCCCCGAAACCAGTCCAAGGATGCTTGTTGAAGACGTTTTTCCTTCATTGCTATAGGTGCCTAATTCTCATTCTCAGAATATAGACCGTGGACTCGGTGCGCTAAAAAAAAGTTTCATTCATTATCAACCCACCCTTAGAAAGGAAGTCTAATGCCATGGTTCTCACCGAAGTGACCCATTTTATCTGTGTAAATACCAGTTTTTACTTTTTATGGGGCACAAAAAAAAAATGTTGTGGGGTCCACAGCCTATTTTTTGAAGCCGCAAACTCGGCACACCCAAAATGGAATCAATTGTGCGCACTCTCCTTACTGACACTGCAGAATTTGAAAGGTGCCCAAAATATATCTACAAGTATCATAGTAAGTGGTCTCAACTCCAAGGCCTTGAGTGCCATTATAATACCCAACCTCCAAAAATAGACTGCAGACTCTGCAAAATGAATCATTTTTAAAATATTTGTGATAAAACGTAGGGCCTTTTGTGAATATTCCCCCTAAGGCCTGGGTACAGGGTGTTCTTATCCTGCTCCCTTAAGTGACCTTTGACATTTTTTGCTATGACCTGGGGTCCGTGCCCTGCATGATAACATTCGCTCTTGCAGCCAGACAATCAGAGCCTTCGTGTCCTGTCGACCCAGCTTTGGGTTGCTGGACCAAGTGGACAGTGAGAGAAGCAGCTCCCTTCTCCAATGGGAGGCCTGTATTTAATTACTTTAGATCAGTGAATCGTCCATGAACGTGATTTGCTTATCGGTAATAGATTATAATGGACAAGGTATGAAATACTGGTAACCCTTTACCTACCAGCATCTGTTTTAATGCAAATATCTCAAAGTCTACTAAATGGATTTTAACAGGAAGCACACTCTCTTAGTAATGTTATACTTTCGTACACGTTTGGCATAAAGCCATCCAGCGTTGTTTTGCTGTAGCTGTGAGCACATTTTACTCTGCAATCAAAAAATTGAAAAATACCTCTTTCATGATACCCACTGTATTTACTTTGCTCCCCAGCATAGAACGTCATGAAATTTCACGTTAGATCGTAGCCACCTTTGCTAAGCCAGTGTTAAATTTTGTATTGATATGTTAATCAAAAAATGCCTTTTTAATAATAATAATGATCTTTATTCGCATATAAGAATATGACCATAAAGGAAGCATCTTAAGATATTAATACATCATGCCTTCTTAATAGAAATACATCCAGGGCCTCATTTATGAAAAGTGACGCATCGCTGCGAAAAAACAGGGATGCGTCACTTTTCATTGCACCCTCCTTCCGACACCAATGATGCATCATATTTACAGTGATTACGCATCTTGTTGCAAGGAGTTACCGATACGTCAGTATTTCTGACATATCTGTAGGAGCAGTAATGATGCATTGCTGAAGTGTGTCACAAAAGTGACGCAACTCCAGCAATGGGCAATTACACATGGACAAGTCGATTGTTAATTGTGCCTGCGTCAGCCTTATGCCTAAAATGAGGCAGGCGTAAGATATTGACGCATTTGTGTCCTTGAAGTGGCGTAGTGAAATCTTATAGATTTCACTGTCACTTCTACGACCCTTTCTTGCGTCAGAACACCCCCCGCCCCCTGCATACATTATACCTGGCGCAGAGGTTTACAAAGTGACGCATCTACCTAGATACGTCACTTTGTAAATATGGTGCAACAAGGCGCATTTTTTACGGCACTGGTGCACCACATAAAGTGTTGCACTGGCGGCGCAAAAGTGACTCAAGGACTCATAAATATGCCCCCCAGTATTTTTCCCCTTGGATCAGAATTGGGTGCCCTAGGAAGGCTCAACTGGGATGAAACCTCAAGTGTTCCAACTCATCACTGGGATGAAACCTCAAGTCGTCCAACTCATCTCAGAGCCTTGGTCCAGCTATTCTAGAAATATTGTCTCTTTCCATTGCATTGCCGTTGGTTCCATGCAAATTTCTCTGTGCTACCTGGCCCCATAGTAAGCATTTCCCAACTCTTGTATTTTCAAGATTTGTGGATAGTATATGTTATATCATGTCATGTTATTTGTATTTGTATAGTGCATGACTGACCCACTAGGGTATCAGGGCCATGAAGTAGGAGCTGGGTCTTTGGTTTCTTGCAAAATTCAAGGACTAAGGAAGTGGCCCTAATGTGCAGGGGCAGGTTGTTATAGACTTTAGAAGCAAGGTAGGAGAAGGCAAGACCACGGGATCAGGTTCTGCAATTGCAGAGATGTGTACAAGTAGGACTGTGTTGCCGAATAGTAAGGGGGTTCGCTAGTTTTGTGAAGGTTTATGCGGTTGTTGACGTATGTGGGGCCAATGTTGTGCAAGGCTTTGCTTGTGTGCATGAGGAGTTTGAAGAGTGCTTGTTTGTGAAATGGGTAGATGTGTTATCTTCTATTTTAAACAGCAAATGCCACAGGGTATATTTGAGGGAGTTCCCCTTTGTTTGGAGGCTGGCTTAGTATATTGTACTCCCTTATGTAAGTGTAGCACCCTGCAATTATACAGACAAGCCTTATGGTGGTTTTAGTGGTCTTAGATAACTTTAGAAAGCTCTCTAAGTGGTAGCTGTGGAGAGCACGTAAAACAAGATTAATGGAGGGTCTAAGGGGAACCAATATTTAAAGACCAAGAGGACAGACTAAACCCCCTATTCACAATATGGCTATACACAAAACACTGTCAATGGTCTCTACAGCTAGTATGTGCGAAAAAAGAGATGAGGAGTCTGTGTCTACCTATGGAGTGTGTGTAACAAAAAGGAAAATGAATCCCATCAGCCCACCCATATGACAGAGCATCATCATCTGGGATCGAATCAAAGGTGATTCAGTTAAGGAGTAACACACCTGTTGGTATTGTGTGCTTCTCCAAACCAAGAGGACCAACAGTGATGAATCATACAAAAAAACCAAGTGTGTAATGGTGTGGGTTATCAATTGCAGTGAAAAATTGTGTTAATTAAAAAAAATAGTGAAATATAAAATTAGCTACCATAACATAGGGAAAAAATGTTATTAGGGAAACGTCATGGTGTCAATATTAAAACTAAGTGTGAGACAGTTTGAAATTATAGCTGTCTATTAAGGATGAAATTTGATTAACATGTTTCAGCTTATGTAGGAGAAATTTAGACCTACTACGCTTTAATCAGGTCCTCTTAAACACTACTGCAAAAAAAAGCTTATATCACAAGGAAAAATTTATTAAGACGTATAAGTGATAGCACACATCCTACCGTACATGAGTTTTTTCATATGGTGGATGTCTGTTTCATAAATCAAAGAATTCTTTTCCTACAAAGGAAATACACACAAACACAACAAATAGGTAGAACACAGACGCACAAAAAATATTTTAAGGCACATATTACACCCAGAGGTCGTGTATCAAAGTAGTGCTAGCTAAACTTGTAATTTTCTCTGTTTTACTCACCCACATCTTTTTGGGAGAAAGCCTCACCTCACCTGGCCACTGCTCAGGGATGGAGGCGCCACTCTAAATGTGAAAATAAAAATAAATGGATGCCTGATTAGGTCATGTCCATATTTAAGTTTCACTAGCAGGATAAACTGATAAAAACCTAGGCAATATTCTTTTGAGCATATAGGAGACAGCACCATCAGGGGCCGCCATGGAGTTTGAGACAGAAGTTGGCCAGGAGTCTCCAACTTCAGTAATGTATCACTATGAATATGAAGAAACAAGCTCTTCAAAACAGAACAAAGTTAAAGCTGTGGAGAGCAGCCTTCAGGCTTATCCAAAAGAAGTATAAAGCAGCTTGTTTTACCAGCACTTAATCTTATGGTATGGTTAAGTGAAAAAGAACCACACAATATATTTACTTATGAACACTCACTAACACGATGAATATCCTTGTGAGGTAACAGTATGGAGCACAGGCACAGATGTTGCAGAAAGACTGGCAAGATGACCAGGAGAAGCAGGAGTCTTCCCAGTTGCAGGCTTGGTGTCCAGAGCGAACGCCAGATTGTCAAGACAGTCAAAGATGAGATGGTTTCGGATCTGGATCCTGTCCCACTACAAATCTAGGGACCCACCCACAGATAAGCCCTTAAGTACCCTAAGGAAAGGATTGGGACGTGTTAGAACTGGCTATTTCTGGTAGGCTAAGGCTGACGCCAAAGCCAGGCAGAAACCACCATTCTAGTCAGGGCAAGGAAGTCACACGCCAAGATAACCTCTGCTCACCCCCTTGGTAGCTTGGCACAAGCAGTAAGGCTAAACTCGGAGGCAATGTGTAAAGCATTTGCGCCAGTGCACAACAGCACCAACATACTAGGCACACCACAAAAGGAACTCCACACAAGGTTATTTATAAAATAACTTTTGTATTGTCAAAACATATCAGATAGAATCACACATGTACATTGTGCCAACTGGCACGGGCAATATTTACAAGGGACTATTCACAAGACAGGGCCACATGGGCCACTGTCAGAATCAGATATAGCACTTTTAGAATAAGGAATAATAAACATAAAATGGTAATCAAAAAGATCACAACCAGTATCCACTGGTAACAGGAACCAGGACCTTACTAGGACCACCTGTACTAAAAAGAACAACCACCTAAGAATAAAATACATTTAGGGGTATACACAAGAACACCTTACCCATGATGCATGAAACACATTCAGAGGAGTAATAAAGAGAAACACATGATGCCTAAAACATTCAGAGGTGTTAAGAATAAAGCACATGATGCAATAAAATACATTCAGGGGTGCAGCGCAAGAAGACACATGATGCCTAAAACATTCAGAGGTGCAGCGCATGGAAAGAAAGACACATGATTTATTTTTTTATTTATTTATTTATAATGTTTTGTATAGCGCGGACAAGACCCGTAGGTATCAGAGCGCTTAACATAGAAGGTAGATTACCGATGAACATTATAATAGCAATTATAACAACAAACAGATATGAGGTAGAAGGCAATATGCAATAAGGGGGTGATTAGATATATATATTCCTAACGCCAGTGCGTTTAGCATTAAGAGGTGAATAAGGCTTCGCTTGTGTCATAAGGCATATAGACAAGCTAGGTGAGGTAGGGGTTATATAGCATTACCAGTGCAATTATATGTGCAATTAGCATTAAGAGTTGAATAAGGCTTAGCTTGTATCAGGATCATATGGATAGACAAAAAGTGAGGTAGAGGTTATATAGTTTTGGCTGTGAGATACAGTTATAAGATCACATAGATATGAGGTAGCAGTAAAAGGTACAGCCGAGGCTTAAACGTGGAAACAGTCATTTGTCAGATATTGATCTTCAAAATATTCATGACGAGGACATCATTCTTTTGGCGTAAATGTTCATACCCGTGATCCGTATGCTTCTCTATGTAGGGTATTTACTCATCATGTGGCTCTTCAGTTCCCGTTTGAATGTTACAGTATTTTGAATCTTCCTGATGTTTGGAGGTAGTGAATTCCAGACTCTGGGGGCGGCTTCAGAGAACGCACGGTCATAGGTCTTTTTCTTACGGAAAAAGGCTGGCCGCAATAGCAGCTCCTTAGCACTTCTAGTTGGTCTGTTACCTCCCGATAGCTTAATTTTCTTGGCTAGGTATCTAGGCGTGTGGTAGTGGACCGCTTTGTGGGTAATACAGGCCATCTTCATTTGAATTCTGGCCTCGTAAGGTAGCCAGTTTAGTGCTTTCAGGTGGGGAGATATGTGATCGAATTTCTTCGATCCCGTGATGAGTCTTGCTGCTGCGTTGAGACAGGCTTTTAGTGGTGCTGTGGATGTTTTAGGAAGGCCAGCTAACGTGGTGCAGCCGTATTCGATCCTCGAGATAACTAGGGATTGGATAGCCAGTTTTAGATCCGCCTCTGAGATGAACGGTTTCAGTTTTCTTAAATAGTTCAAGTGGAAACGGGCACTCTTGGCCATTGAATTAATGTGGTCTTTCATGTCGAGGTTCCCATCTAATGTAATTCCTAGTGATTTAGCTGAGTTAACTAGGGTCGGGGTGCAGTTTAGCGCAGTCACCAATTTAGTCCATTCCTTTACTTCGGGTTGGCTCCTTGTCGGTGAAATTAGCAGGAATTCTGTTTTATGGGCATTTAGTTTCAGATGATTAGCGGTTAACCATTGCAAAGCTCTCTTTAATGTCTCGTTCATTAGGTCAATGTCATCACGGGAGGCGATCTTTATGTATATTTGCGTGTCGTCTGCATACATGTGATAGGTGCCAGAACAACACAGTAGCGCAAAAACACACAGTAGGCAATTACTATTAAAAACATAGAAATCACATTGCGCATAACTTACATAAGCCACCACCTGTGGCAGTCCCTAGGCCAACTGGCCTTTTTGGGGCTAAGACGCCCTGAGTCTCAATGTCAGGGTGCGCTGCCATGCAGCGCCAGTCTCAAGAAAAGAAAGCCTAAACGTAGCAGCTGGCACTAAGTGCTGCGCAGCTGTAGCAGGCCTGGCACCACTGTGCCCTCTGTGTCCCACACAGGGACTCTCTCCTGAAATTGCGCCTAAACGGTGCAGCTTCCCACTAATTGCTGGGCAGCTGGAGAACCATCAAAGAAACTGCGACAGGGTCCTCGCTGACCCTTGGGCGCGAACTGCACCCACTGTGGGAGCCACACAGGCTCTAAAAGCAAATTCCTCGCAGGCAGGAGGGGGCGGGCACCGGCAATATGCCCCGGCGCCCCCTCTAACTGAAAATGGCCAAACGCTGGAGCCACACAGGCTCTGGGCATCACATGCCCCAAACATTGGAGCTACACAGGCTCTTAAACTAGATATGGCCGTTGGAGCCCTCTGGCTCTGCAGAAAATGGCCCCTCGAGCCTCCCTGGGCTCTACTTCACGTTGGGACGACCCGCTGCCAACCGGGGCCGCCCTGCTGCTCCAACTATGCCCATGAGCCTCTCTGGGCTCTACATTGCGAAAAATGCGCCCCTGCACCGGGAAGCGGCCCGCTGCCAGACGGGGCCGCTCTACATTTCAATTGGAGACCCCCCGCCCGAGACACCCGCACTCACCGGATACCTGCTGTGAGGCGGCGTCTTCACTGGGGCTTCTTCCGGCGGGGGAGCAGCCCGTATCCTCTCTCGGCCGCTCAGCTTCCTCACTCGGGGCTCCCTCGGCACACGGGAGCCCCAGCAGCCGGCCACACTCCTTCTCTCGGGGCTCCCTCTTGGTCACGGGAGCCCCGCAACGGCCGCCATCTTCTCTCTCGGCAGCTTCGCTGGCGGTGGGGGCGGGCACCGACAATGTGCCCCGCGCCCCCGCCGCTCTCTCCTCGCGGCTGGCTGGTGCCTGCGGGGCTCTCCCACAGCAATGGGAGCCCCGCACCGGCGGCACCAGCCTCCATCTCTCGGGCGCCTTCTTCCCTCGTGCTGCGGCCTCAGGGGCGGGACTTCCGGCCGGCCGCGCTCCAATTGGCCGGCCGGCTAACCACTTCCGGGTCGCTGCGGGCAGCGCAGCGGCCCCGCTTTAGGCAGGCAGGCGGGGGCTGAATTAACCGAGGAGTGGGCTCCCTCGTGGAATAAAATATACCAGCGAGGTGGGCACTCGCAGATTATTAAATAAATACGGGCAAGAAACCTCAGCGCGTCCAGCGCTACAAACGAAAATAAAGCGCTCCAAAGCGCTAGAAAACAGGCAGAGCGCTCCCAGGTGCTCAGGGGGAAGCACAGCGCTTCCTGCAGGAAAATGCAGCTTCTCCATGCTGCAAAAAGGTCCCAGAGATTTCAAGGGGGCAAAGCAATGTCCCCCCCATCTGCCCAGGCAAGGCAGAGGGGTCTCCCAGCAAGTCCTCCAGGCATCCAGGGGCTGGGCAGCGCCCGCCCCTGGTAGAATCAAGTCAGAAACAAGAACAAATTGGAAGGGAACACAGCCCCTTCTTATACAGTAAAAAGGCTTTGAAGTCCTTTGAAGTCTTTTGAAGTCTTTGTGCAAAGGTCCTGGCTTCCTTCTGCTCTCAGTATCAGAGACAGAGGTGACAGCCGCCCAGCGGGAGGTGGAGCCAGCATGGTGGTCTGGCAGGCACAGCCCTGGTCATTCCCAGGGGATATCTCCTCCCACTTCCTTGGCAGCAGATGCAGCCTTTCAGCCACGGGCTGACTTCAGATAACCCCTTGGAGGCTCTGCAGACCCTGTCATCCTCAAACCAGACAGTCAATCCACAAACAGGCCCAGGCACTCTGGGCCAGGCTCACCAGCCAATCACACGCAAGAACCAACTTACACAAATATGCCAACTTCTAAAAGTGGCGCTTCTAGCCTAGACACACTCATGCCGCATATACCATTACGCAGCATTCAATCTCACGAGTTCGCACATATCAAACTCGCCCCTGCACTCCCCACACATCAGGAACTACCATGGGCATACATATTCCCCATTCATTCCTATGGGAGGGCAGGTCACTCACCACACATACACAGAGAGCTCAAGCACTTTACACTGTACCACAGTGAAAAAGTGCGCAGAGGCCTAAAATCACCAACACCAGGTTCCATAAACAGGCTAGGAAAAAGCAAAAAGTCTAGGGGTGAACCTGCCTAAAGGGCCGGGTCCAACAGGATGATTCAGCTGTCCCTCGTACAGAAGGGGCTGGACAGTGGAGAGAATACTCCCATGCCCTTTGCCCAGGTTTGCACTACAGTGGGAGCCGTTGGCTCCCACTGGTTTGAACTGGAGTATGCAAGGAGGGAACCAAATGTGCCCTTCAAGCAGTCTCAGTGGCGCTGGCAAGCGCCCCCATCCTGTCCCAATACACTAAGTGTTGTCTGGGAGGTTGTCACACCTCCCTGTGACAGGAAACCTATTGTCCTGCCTTCCCCTACTCGGGCTTGGCTCAGCAGCAGGAGGGAAGAATTGTGTCTCTAGTCGGCAGCACCCATAGTTTGCTGCCGGGTCTAGGAGACTGGTACCAGGAGCAATAAGGGCCTCCCGGAGGAGCTTTACAGTGCATTAAATCATTCGGTGGTATGATTCCAACATGTTTGATACCAAACATGACAGGGTTCGTTACAGCCAGTTTAGAGATGTCCATCGGGTAAAGAGGCATGGCCACTCTATGTATCGAAATGTCTGATGCACCTTCAACCTGGGAGAATGGACTGAAGATTATAGAGGTGTCCTGCTCATGCTGGGGCACCCTCACACTTAGAACCAAGCACCCTGTCTTTAAGATTGAAAGACCTGCCCTAGGGGTGGTTTATACGTTTTAAGTGCAGTGACCTCAGATATAAGGAAACTTATATCTGTTGTACATGGTGCTAGCCCCAGCTTACACAGGCTGCAATGGCAGGCCTGTAGTCACAATTTAAGATGTCTCTCATGGGTGGCATTATACATGCTTCAGCCCATGGGAGACCCCTGGTGTACCTATGCCCTAGGTACCTTAGTACCATATACTAGGGACTTACATGGAAGAAGATCCTACTTTCCTACACCCTTGCTCACCAATGGAGCTACACTTCTGCCATGTCTCCTTCTCAGTTCCTGCAGCACAGGGCCACTAAAGTTAAGACTCATCATCATTCTGTTAGGGGGCAATTGCCTACACTAACAGCAGGTGATACCACTATTCAGCGTTATCTTCCTCCAGAGCAATTCCTTTGATCCCCACACAGCCACTGATTTTAGATCAGACTATATTTCACTAACTAGCTGCCATCTTCATGACAAGATGGGTGCTGTCACTAATTGTGTGTGGCCCAACATGGTTGCAGGAGGAGG
Organism: Lissotriton vulgaris; assembly: GCF_964263255.1. Taxonomy (NCBI): domain Eukaryota; kingdom Metazoa; phylum Chordata; class Amphibia; order Caudata; family Salamandridae; genus Lissotriton; species Lissotriton vulgaris. Next base: position 302,194,442 of record NC_141685.1, read on the forward strand.
GTCACCGATCTATTCCACTTGAACTTCAGTAAGAAACCTTAAGAATCTCCCGCCAAATTCATGTCTTGATCACAAGTCAAATACCTTTACTTTGTTGTATTTCTTGGGCCGCACATCATCTTTCTCATCCTTGCTTTGGGCACCGTTTAGAATCCTAAACCCATTGGAGTAACCCATGCAATCTGTCAGGCACCCCATTGGGCTCATCCTCCATATCTTGCTTTAATGGCTGGAGCTCAGCAACATTATGTCTGCCATGTTGACAGTCTACCTACTGCGTGTGCTGTGGGAGAGGGCTGATGCACTTCTTTTAAATTCATTATTTCCACCTGAATGTGCATTGGATGGGCAACCTATCCCAAGGTCAAGGTGTCTTACAGCTTTCATGGCTTTGCAGATGTTTCTTGTGGAATGTAGATGATTCACTCCCTGAAACACAGTTGTATTTGTCTGATCCCTGACGAAGTATTGTCCCTCAAAATATCGGCTTACAAAACTATTTTGACATAAATATTGATGTCTAAAATATTGTCATCCTTAACGCCTTGACTGCAGCTGGAATTTACCCGTGGTGCGTGAAAGTTCCACACATGCACAGATCGGATGGCTCCCAGCCGTCCGACGCACATGCCCACTGTGACGTTGGGCGGCCGGGGGCTGTCCAACGCAGGCAAGGGGTTAAAATATAAATTACAAAAATATTTAAATTGTCACTAATATCATTGTCTAAAATATCTTTTTTTAAATATGCATGAATGTAAATAGCAAACACTAAATATATTAAATAATAACACTAATAAAATAAAAATAAAATATAGTTTTTTTAATAAAATTATAACAATCATAATAACTTTCATAAAGTAAAACATAAATATATATGTAAGTATATATTTAGATACATCTACTTAACAATAATATTAAACAACTAATTTTAATTTATATTATAATTTAATAATTGTTTTAGGTAATAATATAACATATATATATGGCTATGGGGGCCTGTTTTTCGCCAAGTTACTCGTGCCTCCATATGGGTTACTGGGAGGAACAGGTCCTAAGAAAGGAATATCCGGAAATTTTAAAGAGTCAGGTTTTATGTTGGTATAGATTTATTGATGACATTTTTTTGATTTGGAGGGGAACTGAAGAAAGTGCTCTGAGATTTGTGGAATGTATTAATTGTAATTCTTTAACCTAGGTTTTACAACACAAATGAGCAGAGAAACTATGAATTTTTGGGATGTGGAAGTTTATATTTCAGAAAACAGGGTGAAATCAAAGCTGCATAGAAAAGTAACAGCTGGTAATACTATTTTACATGCTACAAGCCATCACCCTGCCCACTTGATTAATAGCATCCCCTATGGGGAGATGCTACGAATACGCAGGGTATGCAGTGATGATAACGAGTGTAGGATACCTCAGCTGAAAAGCAAGAATAGGTTCCTGGACAGGGGCTATTCAGAAAAAATACTTAACAGTGCTATGAAAAAAACAGCTGTCCTTAACCAAACACAAGCGCTCAGAGCACGCTACAAACCATTGAATACACAAGATGGGCCTGAGGTTCCGTGACAATCGTAAGTGGTGTTTTTGACTCGCACGAATATGGTCGAGTCTGGTATCTATGAACCGCAAATGACGAGTTTAGTAAGTGTGCGCAGTTTCGCTGTGCTAACTTAAACCGTTCGTTTGTTATGTGGGTTTTTCATCTGTACCCACGGGTTCCATCTTAGATACGGCATCCATTTTGTCTCTTGCCCTCAAGTAGCCAGCGAACGGACGTTGTCCGCTTCGCGACCCTGGGACTCCCAAGATATTTGCGGAAGACACATGTTCTTTGTAAGTGACTTTATGACGAGGGGGATGCTACTGTAAAGCAGATGGCGCCGCTTGAGGCTCATCTTGCCGCACGGACTTATTGTCTCAGCCGTGCATCTCATTAGGCACGTCCCTTTGATGCCTGTATCTCGTGTTTCCCGATACCTCCCCTTTTACACCCTTTCCGATCTCCCCACTGTCTCCGTCTTCCTCTGCACCTGTCTTTGTTCCTATTTCGATCTGTTTTACTGCTGATTGGAATTTGCTAATGGTGGGAAGATGGGTTTTTACAGTTGGGAATCGCCAAATGTTTCCGCACTTATGTTCCGGACCTCATGTGTTTTCAAAGTGACCAAAGCGACCCCTCTGGGGGATAATGGTGGGAACCGGGTTGTAAACTTTTGTGTTCAATGTAACTCTGTGGGTAAGAACTGTATAAAAGGAGCGATCCACAGAACCAATTTGAAGCAGTCTCCCCAAGTTACACGTGGTGTACTTGTCGTGACATCTGTGTTCCCTGCAGCAAATAAACCTTGAATCGTTGACGCCGAAGGAAGTGTCCCGTGTCTCTGTGATTCGTACGCCGGAGCAGGTTACCCACGAAGGTTTCAGGTGTTGTGCCCTGGCACCGCTGGGTCTTAAAGAACCCAGTCCTTCAGTTGGCGCCCAACGTGTGGCTGCATCAGTGGTACCGGTCCAAGCCCGACGATCGTGAGGAACTTCGTGTGAAATCTCCGAGGGAAGGTGCACTCCGCTTCATCGATCCTGTTGTCGAAATAAGTGGCCCGAAGACTTTTCCCGCGAAGATTCCCGCCTCCTGACGGCTGCGACGGACTGCTGCCCTGACTGTAGACCTGTTTTGGCGCCTGGCGTAGACCTTGGTATAGCGAGACGATTGACGGGCCTTCCTGGTGACGCCATCGATCTTTGAGTTAAGTATTTGTGGGTCGCTCCCAGAGTTCTTGGTTGTTGACACTTTAGCGAGTGTTTTTGTTGTTAACGCTGTGTGAGTGTTTTTGTCGGTGACACTTTGCCAGCGTACTTTGTTGTATTGTTTGACGACTGCAGCCGCCAAAAACCGAGGGTTTTGTTCTTTGCTGGGACTTGGTAAATCCCGTAACCCTTGAAGTTTGTGAAACTCGGCTAGTGTGCAAGATGCCTGGTCGCAGTACTTTGTTTAGTTGTTTCAGACCTTGTGGTACGGATTCCCGACTGGAGGACTCGTGTCCGATACCTCCGGTTGGAACTCCCACTTATGAGCTCTATAGTAAGCACGGGCTAGGCCCAATTACCTTTAACGATTATTGGATTAAATATACGAAGAAGGACGGCGACCTTCGCTGGCCACCTCATGGTAGCTTCGAGGCCCCGATCTTAGATAATCTAGAGATTAAATTGTTCGAAAGAAAGTCAAGGCCGGCCATGTTTGATGCCTTTCGGTTGTGGCGTAAAGAAGCCCGACAGAAAGAAATCAGACAGACTAAACGTAATCAGCGAGATAATGTTGCTACCATAGTGAAGAAAGCAGAGCAATTTCAGCGTGATAAGGAGGTTAAGGATAAGGAAGTGTTTGAGAGACTACAGCGTATGACCGTAGATAAATGTTATCCCGCTTTGCCTACGGAGTCGGAAAAGAAGGAAGAGCCAGTTGAGGATTCTTTAATGTCTTATCTTATGAAGTCACCACCTCCGTACGTACAGGGTACCGCAGCTCCTGTGGTCCCTGCCGTACCTATTCTTCCGCCTATTCTTCCACCGCCTGTTCCTCAACCTGCACCTGCCCTTCCGACTGTTCCTGCTCCTTTGCCTGTTGCTATCCCTACTGCTCCTCCGCTTCCACATACTCCTGCTCCCGCTACTGCTCCTGCTACTGCTCCTGTTTTGTTAACTCCTGCTGTTGCTACTGTTTCTACTCCTTCTCTTGTTAGTCCTGTGTCCTATGCTTCTCCCTCTACTCGTAGTCGTAATTCTCCTCTTGCGGCTAGCTTCTTTCATTCGCTTGGACCTGTTCATGGGTCCGCTGGTTCCGATGGTCCTCAGAGACGTAGTCAGCTTCCTGGAAACAGAGAACGCGTTGCGCTGTATAATATGGCGATGGGTTGGATGGTAAATCCTCTTAGAAGTCCACCCCGTGTTGTCCTCGATACATTTTGTCAATTCAATATACCAACCCAGAGATATGTGTTTAATGAAATGTGTAAGTTCCTTTATGATCAGATAGCGGCCGATGCGCCTGACGAGGTGCTCACCGCTCTGTCTGATCTTCAGCTTCAGTTCGCAAATGGGCTGATAGTGGATACCAACGTTCGACGTGCTGTTGAGCGATTGCTATCTTTTCGTCCCGCTCTGATACCTCATGCATTGTTCGTTGAGGATATTGAAAAACAACCAGACGACTCTGGCCAATATCCTATGCGTGAAGTGCCGCCGGTTTGGATACCAGCTGATCCTACGGCTAACCCTGCGACAGTGGCGCATTTCCAGAGAGTGTGGATACATCTCCCATGGAAACGATCGGAAGTGCTACAGGTGAAGCAATCTTTGCCTGATCCACGCAAAAATCCTACAGGGTATTACAAGGAATTATCGCAGCTCGTAGATGCTACGGTAATGAATCTTGCTGATATCGACATGTTATTCGGCAATGTCGTACCGCAACCGGTATGGGCTAAGATTCGGCAGGAAAATCATCCGAATGAATTAGGCGGTGATTGGGCTGCCATTGTAGCGGCGGATGCCGGACAAGTAGCTGCTACTAAACCCGACCAGTTGATTACTGCTCTTCCTCAAAGAATAATAACATTAATGAAAACTCTTATGCCAGCTATGAGGGTAAACTGGGACAAATTGTCAGCTTGTAAGCAAAAGAAAGATGAGAGTGTTTCCGACTTCTTTACGAGGTTCGAGGAAGCATTCATTGACCATAGTGGACAGGATATGGGTACTGAGGGTGGTCAAAGATTGTTTGTGGATAAATTTGTTTCGAATTTATTGCCCGATTTGAGCAATAAGTTAAAGAATTCGGAAAGTGCATGGGCCGTTTCTACCTCAGCTCAGATATTGGCTACGGCTCAATATTATGAGAATAGGGAGAAAGAGGAGAACGACCGTGCTGATAAAAAGACGAAGGAACTGAAAACTAAAGTGCTGCTTCAGCAAGCGTATCCTCCGCGTTCAAATCAGAATGCATTCCAACAGAATAGAACGCAGTCGCAATCGAATCGATCGCAGCCGCGTAATGACTCCTCCTCCCAAAGATCCTCGTTGGGGTACAATCAATGTGCTTATTGTAGACAGGAGGGACACATTAAATTCAATTGCCCTGTTTTGAATGAACGTAACAATGGTAACTCATCTAGAGGAGGTCGTGGTGGTTCGCAGCAGGCATCACGTGGTAGAGGTCGTGGTACTCAGAATGATCGCGCAGATAACTCATCCAATTCTAATAATTGTTTCGATCAACGTGGATCGTCGCAAGGACGATCTGCGCAGTACAATGTAGACGATTATTACGTCGATCAGGGAACTGACGACTGTAATTACTAGGACAGCCAAAGACAAGGAGAGGGAGTGGTATCAGTTCCGGTTGATCAGAGAGGGCCTTACGTCGCAGTTGCTACATCGGGCGTCGTTGAGCCTTTTCTGTTGGACACTGGTGCAGCGAAAAGTTCTATCATGCATTCGAAACTCCCTGGCGCACCTTTGTCTGGCTTAACAAATGTTTCCGTTGGATTCTCTGGCGCCCCTGTTAGCAATCCAGTTTCACGCCCTTTGCCCCTTCAAATTGGGCCACGTGAGCTAGAAGCTCCGTTGATTCTAACCACGGGTTGTGGCGAAAATCTTTTGGGCCTGGATTTGCTTAAACGTTTGTACGCGACTTTGTATTGTTCTCCTGCGGGTGTAAAGCTTACGTTAGGAGAGAGGGTTGTCTCTCCCATGTACTTGTCCCTTGATAAGCTCCCACCGGAATTGAGTTCTCTTCCTGCGTCTTTGTGGGCAACGGGTCCAAATGATGTGGGCCTACTTGATATCTCCCCATATGTTGTTCAGTTGAAATCTAATGTGCGATTGCCACGTATTCCCCAATATCGTATCTCCCTTGATGGTGAACGAGCACTGTTAGCGATCATCTATGATTTGATCGAGAAAGATGTTATTGAGGAGACTCGGGGAAACGTGTGCAACAGCCCTGTGCTGCCCATTCTTAAACGTACTGATCCTTCAAAACCCCCTGTTTATCGCTTTGTTATCGATTTACGGGAGGTGAATAAAATTGTGGTTCCTCAATTCCCCGTTGTGCCTGACATCACGGCGCTACTGACTCTGATTCCAGCTTCTGCATCATGGTTTTCGGTGATCGACTTGAAAAATGCGTTTTTCAGCATCCCGATTGCCGAGGAGAGCAGGGACCTTTTCGGTTTCTCTCTTGGTGGACGCAGCTTCCGGTTCAAACGCGCTCCTCAGGGCTACTGTGAAAGTCCATCTATTTACAGCCAAGCCTTGAAGGGTCAACTGGATGCGTTTAGGTTGCCGGTCGGTGCGGCCTTGATCCAATACGTCGATGACCTATTGGTGGCTGCTGATACTCAGGACATTTGCAAAATTGCCATGGTATCGTTGCTGCAACATCTCTGTGAGTTGAATCATAAGGTGTCCCCTTCTAAACTCCAATATTGTTGTCAAGAAGTCACCTATCTAGGTCACTTATTGTCAAAGGAGGGAAGGAGGTTGACCCCAGAGAGAATTGCAGCAATTGCGCGAATGGCTGTGCCAAAAACCCAAAGAGATGTGCGTGCCTTTCTAGGTATCACGTCGTACTGCAGGCAATGGATTCCTAATTTTTCATTGCTAGCGAAACCATTGGTGGCTCTTACGTGCAAGGATGTTTCAACTCCTTTACCATGGACGGAAGAATGTCAGAAAAGTTTTTCTGAATTGCGTGATTCATTGTGTTCGGCTCCTGTGTTAGGTACTCCTGACTATAGCAAGCCGTTTACGTTATATGTTCACGAGAGGGAAGGTTGTGCTTTGAGTGTCTTAACGCAACCTTTTGGGGGTAAGCAACGTCCATGTGCATATTTTTCCTCGACCTTGGACCCGGTAGCTAGAGCATTGCCGAGTTGTTTACGAGCAACAGCGGCAGCCGCGGTCTCCATCCGACAATCAGCCGGATTGGTCATGGATAATATGCTTACGGTGATGGTTCCGCATGCAGTCGATACTCTTTTGAATCGTACGAAAACTCAGCACTTGACGAGTGCGAGGTTGTCTGGGTACGAGTTGACGTTATTGGCAAGCCACATTCAAATAAAACGTTGTAATGTTCTGAACCCGGCAACTTTGTTACCAATTAGCACAGAGTCAGATGAAGTAGCAGAGCATGATTGCTACTTGAGGACTGAAGAAGAAACAAAAGGTCGAGTGGACCTTAAAAACACCCCATTGGAAGATCCGGATGGTACATTGTATGTGGATGGGTCATGTTTTAAGTTGCCGAATGGCGATGTGACCACTGCTTATGCTGTCGTAACGTTGAATACTGTTGTTGAGACTGCAAGATTGAATCAGAATTCTGCCCAAGCTGCAGAATTGATTGCTCTCACTAGAGCATGTGTGTTAGCGAAAGGGAAACGTGTGAATGTGTTTACCGACAGCCAATACGCATTTGGCGTCGCTCACAGTTTTGGACGATTGTGGAGAGAGAGAGGTTTCTTGACGTCGCATGGTACGAAGATTCAGCATGGCCAGCTTGTGAATGATCTTTTGGATGCACTGACGCTGCCTAAGCAAGTTGCGATTGTTAAATGTAGTGCGCATCGTAAGGTGACGGATGATGTTGGTCGTGGTAATGCGTTTGCGGACGAGACTGCTAAGGAGACTGCCCGGAACCTTAGCACTCGAATGTATGTGACGAGTTCGGTTAGGTGGCCTACAGAATCGAGCATGTGTGAAGACACTATCGAAAGTGTGAAAGAAATTCAGAATGAGGCCACCGAGACTGAAAAGATGAAGTGGAAAGAAAGTACGGGAAAGTTGGATGCGAATGGTTGTTGGATTGATTTGTCGGATCAGAAAAGATGGATGTTACCCGATGCGTATGTGCTGGCCGTTGTGACAATGGCGCATGGGTTAGCACATATTAGCGTGAAAGGTATTTGTAAATTGTTGTCTCCGGTGTGGAAGAATGATGGCATTACGAAATGTGCTGAACGCCAGGTGAAGAATTGTATGGTGTGTATGATGTACAATCCTGGCAAAGGAACCCCAACTCCTCCTGGCAGTTTTGCTCCCCCTTCATGCCCCTTTGAGGTGATTCAATTGGACTTCATCCATATGGAGCGATGCAATAACCTGAAATACGTTTTAGTTGTGGTTTGCGCATTCTCCCGATGGATCGAGGCCTATCCCCTCAAAGACAATACTGCTTTGTCTACTGCGAAAATCCTGCTGAAGGACTATTTTCCTCGGTATGGAATGCCTAGAGTCGTGTGGTCAGATAACGGAAGTGAGTTTGTGGGTAGTGTGATGAAGAGTGTGTGTAAGGGCCTTGGAATTAATCAGAAATTCCACAGCGCCAATCATCCCCAGTCAGCTGGATTGGTTGAAGGGTACAACGGCACCCTTAAACTAAAGTTAGCGAAGATTCAGGCTACGACTGGTCTTTCGTGGCCTGACGCTTTACCTTTAGCATTACTGTCAACTAGGGCGACTGTACACTCCCGAGTAGGGCTTAGTCCCTATGAAATAGTGTTCGGCCGTCCTGCGAATGTGTGGGGGGTTCCTAGGCCAGGAATGTTCTCTGATCTTGAGTACCCAATGTTGATCGATTATCTACATGACTTGACTGCTAAACTGAGGTTAATTCACCAACAGGTTTACGACGCATTGCCGACCCAGACGGAGGGTCCAGGCCACCAGCTCCAGCCCGGAGATTGGGTGGTGACGAGAAATTTTTCACGCAAGAATAACCTGGACCCGAGGTTTACCGGACCGTATCAAGTGCTCCTGGCCACGAGGACTGCCGTTCGTCTCGAGGGACGTAAAAATTGGGTGCATGCCACGCACACCAAAAAAGTCCCTATTCCTTTGCCGGCAGACCCGTGGGTAAGGAGAGGTATTGCATCAACTGAAACAGAAACATTGCCGGCGTTTGTACCTTTCAGCGACGCACAGCCTGTTGGAGAATCCTCAGCGCAGCAGAAAGACACTGTTGAACAATTAACATCAAAAGACTCAAGACCAGAACACTCAACTGATCAGCAGGACGCTGTCCCTTCAACGGATCCTTTGTTTGACGAGCAGACACGTCCTGGGAAAACCCGATACTTTTTGCGATCTCGCACTAAGGACTAATAAAAAGATCTTGTTTTTCTGTATTGACAATTGCATTATCCCGTTTTCCGTGATCAGTTTTGAATATTCATATTACTGTGATTATTTTGTACAATATATTGAGCTTCATTCCTTATACTTTTGTTTTTACAGCTGAGAGACTTTGTTTTTGCATATATACATATTGTGCATTGAAGGCCGTAGGGCCGCGCGCGTACTTCCTTCTGGATAGTAGGTCTTGACGCTAGGTTAAAGGCCGTCGGTTCCTGGGAACTCCTAGGGATTGACTATTGCTACACAGAACGAAGTGCGTCAAGAAACGTTGCGGACGGTCATAGGGAATGGCATTCTCGAAGCTGAATGATTTGGAGGGAGCTCAGGTTCACCGATTCAAGCTGCAGCAACTCAGTCGTACCAAATGTTTTATATTCCAACTGTTTGTATTGTTCTTGACTGCTTCTGCATTATTGGCGGGTGGGGTGTATTATACGATGTCTTACTTCTTACCTTCTGCTACACCTACTCCTACTCCTGACCCTAAACTTACCTCTACTGTTTCTCCCCATTCCTTTCATATGTTACCGGAACACGAACAGGCTAGACGTGTAGAATTCCGCAACAATTCCTTTATTCAGCTCCTTCATCAGCATCAGTTAGTGGTTAACACTACTAATTGTTGGGTGTGTGGGTTGATGCCACATACTACGGATAAGGGAATTCCATATCTGGTGTTACCGTATAGTTCCCAAGGGTCAGCTCGAGCATTTCAGACAATGTTTCGAAGCGCACTGGGTTTCCACCCCATTCGAGAACCACGTTCCCCCTACTCTGGTCCTACCTCGTATCAAAAACCTTTGTCGATAGCAATAGAGGATTTAGATAGTGATATCTATGATCCCTCGCTTATTCCCGAAGAAGAGATACAAGCCTATAGGGTCCTAAGTAGAGGTGAATATAGTGCGTTCACTAGCGAAAAGCAGCTTAAAAGCTCGCCTCCAATATGGGTCGTACCCCACACTGGTAATTTTTGTCTCATGGGTCGTGGCCGAAGATCGCAAGCCCGACTAGGAGCAAGTGCTTGCCCTGAAAATTACATTCTGCCGATGTTCTTGTCCCCTGTGTTTCTGGCTGCCAAGGGTACATACTTTATCTGTTATGATCGTGCATATGCATGGTTGCCCGCTGACTTCATGGGCTCATGCTTCATTGCAAATTTGTTGCCTCCGACGTTCACTGTAGATGCCGATTATCATAAGACTAGAGTTGTGCGAGGCGTAATTAGCGAAGAGGATACTGCCGGTCAAGAGGCAGGAGACTTTTTCAAGGTTTTCCTCCCGTTTTGGGGACCTATGGTTAATAGTAGGAACCTGAGACAGTTGACTCGAGTGGTAGAATCGACAGCTAATATTACTGCCAGTGCCCTTGGTAATATCACCACAGAACTTCAGGCGGATAGACTTATGACGTTACAAAACCGTATGGTTTTAGATGTCATCTTAGCAGATCGTGGTGGGGTATGTAAGGTGATCCATTCGAGCTGCTGCATTTTCATTCCAGATAACGCTCCAACTGTCTATCAAGCCATCTCGAGGTTGCATAAAATCTCCGAATCCATACACGTGGATGTAGGGGATTGGACGCTACTTGGGTGGTTTTGGGGCCTGATGTCGACTTGGGGTTGGAAGATTCTGATGATCATCGGAGTCGTTGTAGTGTTCCTGTTCACGTGTTGCCTTTGTGTGCAGTGTGGTCCTGCCTTATGTGGCCTCTGTGCTACAACGTGTATGAGACAACCACCTGTTACCAAGGGGACTCGGTCGGACAGAGCTATGCTACAGCAACATCTCGATGGTCTGATGAATATCGAATATGATTCCGACTAGTGCTTGCCTACATGAGGGCAAAAGGAGCGTCTGAGGTTCCGTGACAATCGTAAGTGGTGTTTTTGACTCGCACGAATATGGTCGAGTCTGGTATCTATGAACCGCAAATGACGAGTTTAGTAAGTGTGCGCAGTTTCGCTGTGCTAACTTAAACCGTTCGTTTGTTATGTGGGTTTTTCATCTGTACCCACGGGTTCCATCTTAGATACGGCATCCATTTTGTCTCTTGCCCTCAAGTAGCCAGCGAACGGACGTTGTCCGCTTCGCGACCCTGGGACTCCCAAGATATTTGCGGAAGACACATGTTCTTTGTAAGTGTCTTTATGACGAGGGGGATGCTACTGTAAAGCAGATGGCGCCGCTTGAGGCTCATCTTGCCGCACGGACTTATTGTCTCAGCCGTGCATCTCATTAGGCACGTCCCTTTGATGCCTGTATCTCGTGTTTCCCGATACCTCCCCTTTTACACCCTTTCCGATCTCCCCACTGTCTCCGTCTTCCTCTGCACCTGTCTTTGTTCCTATTTCGATCTGTTTTACTGCTGATTGGAATTTGCTAATGGTGGGAAGATGGGTTTTTACAGTTGGGAATCGCCAAATGTTTCCGCACTTATGTTCCGGACCTCATGTGTTTTCAAAGTGACCAAAGCGACCCCTCTGGGGGATAATGGTGGGAACCGGGTTGTAAACTTTTGTGTTCAATGTAACTCTGTGGGTAAGAACTGTATAAAAGGAGCGATCCACAGAACCAATTTGAAGCAGTCTCCCCAAGTTACACGTGGTGTACTTGTCGTGACATCTGTGTTCCCTGCAGCAAATAAACCTTGAATCGTTGACGCCGAAGGAAGTGTCCCGTGTCTCTGTGATTCGTACGCCGGAGCAGGTTACCCACGAAGGTTTCAGGTGTTGTGCCCTGGCACCGCTGGGTCTTAAAGAACCCAGTCCTTCAGGCCCTCTACTAGACTGATTTTAACATACAGCTTACAACATAAAGCTATACGTAAAATCATGAACAAAAATTGGCCTTTGGTAAAAATTGGCCCAGTGTTGAATAACCAATCTATCCGGTCACCATGTATAACTTTTAGGAAGGCTCAGTCAATGAGCAATTCCTTGGTAAAAAGTAGTCTGGAAATGTTGGGGGCTAAAACCTGGTTAAGTCCAAAGAATGGCTTTACATGCTGTAAAACATGCAAAGCATGTAAATATGGGGTTGATAAAACAAACTATACTACACCATTCAAACTGGATCCAGTACCAATCAATAAGAGTCTCAATTGCAAAACTGAATACGCAGTATATGTATTGGAGTGCTCATGCAAACTGCAATATATAGGAAGCACTAAATTGCAGGTACATAAGCGAGTGCTCCAACATTTGAGAGCGATCGTTAACAACGTTGTAACTTATTCGGTTGCCCGCCATTTTAAAGAGTATCAACGACAGTAAGTTGGATAACTTGAAATATTTCGTCATAGATACTATTCTTCCCCAGAAACGAGGGGGGAACCGGGAGGCATTACTGCGTAGGTTGGAGACACGATATATTTTGGAACTGGACAGTAAGATTCCCCAGGGCTTAAATTTGAGTGAAGATTTTTATACATGCCTGTGATTAAATTTACGTTACAAAAGGGGGTGGTGATGGCCGGAGCATCTGAACCAATCAAACACCGACACAGTCAACAGATCTGGGTTTAATCCATCACCGTTCTTTAGCCCACTTTGCCACCCCAGTTCAGACATGGCCATATGCAAATCAGTCTGACCCTGTGCCTCATGGGAACAGTCCTGCCGGAACTGCCAAGCCATGCCTTCCCTGGACCGGAAACAAGCTTTCTAGGACCGGTGTCTGGCATTACAGCTGTCTTCAGCCAGGCTTGCTTGAATCCAGTGGCAAAGTGAGCAAGGGACTCACGTCTGAGCATACCCTGCCACACTTATGACGAACAAAGTGGTACAAAAGTGGGTGGTGATGGCCGGAGCATCTAAACCAATCATACACCCACACCCAGTCAACAGATCTGGGTTTAATCCATCACCGTTCTTTAGCCCACTTTGCCACCCCAGTTCAGACATGGCAATATGCAAATCAGTCTGACCCTGTGAAACAAGCTTCCTAAAACCGGTTTCTGGCATTACAGCTGTCTTCAGCCAGGCCTGCTTGAATTCAGTGGCAAAGTGAGCAAGGGACTCACCACCCCCTTTCGTACCAATATAAAGTAAACTATAAAATGTTACAATTAATTTATAGACTATACCCACTACAGTTTATAAAAAAATAGGCAAAGTGTTGGACTCAGGTCGGGTATAATTTATTAGTCCCACTCCACGCACTGCGACAGTAGGGAAACTCTTGGATTACACAAGGGTAACATTTATTATTCCCACTTCAGTCAATATAAGAGTAGGGTCATTTTTGGATTGTGGAGGGATAAAATATACAATTCCCACTCCAGTCGGTGCAACGGTAGGGAAAGTGTTGGATTGCGGAGGGGTAAAATGTACTATTACCCCTCCAGTCAGTGCAACAGTAGAGAAAGTGTTGGATTGCGGAGGGATACAATTTACTATTCCCTCACCAGTCAGTGCAATAATAGGAAAAATGCTGGTTTGCACAGGGGTAAAAAGTACTATTCTCACACCAGTCAGTTGAACAGTAGGGAAAGTGTTGGATTGCGGAGGGGTTAAAATGTATTATTCCCACTTTAGCCAGTGCAAGATTTAGGAAAATGTTGGTTTGCGGGGGCAGGGAGAAGAATTTACTATGTCCACTCCAGTCAGTGCAGCAGTAGAGAAAGTGTTAGATTGCGGAGTGGCACAATTTACTATTCCCACTCCAGTCAGTGCAACAGTAGGAAAAGTGTTGGATTGTGGAGGGCTAAAATGTACTATTACAACTAAAGTCAGTGTTATATTAGGGAAAGTGTTGGATTGCGGAGGGATAAAATATACTATTCCAACTTTAGCCAATGCACAATTTAGTAAAGTGTTGGATTGCGGAGGGGAGCGTGGGGGGATTTACTATTTCCGCTCCAGTCAGGGTAACAGTAGGGAAAGTGTTGGATTGCGAAAGGGTAGAATTTACTAATCTCACTCCAGTCAGGGCAACAGTAGGGAAACTGTTGGATTTGGGAGGGCTATAATTTACTATTTCCCACTCCAGTCAGTGAAAGAGTAGGGTAAGTGTTGGATTGCAGAGGGGTAACATTTACTATTCCCTGTTAGAAATGGGGGTTTCTACTTGGCAATGGTCTGCTACACCCAACAGAAACAGGGTCAAAAATAGGAGGCCAAGAAACACAAAGTCTTGGGATAAACCTGCTCGAAAAGACAGGTCTAACACAACCCCCTCCCAGCCTAGAGCCAGGGTAGACTAATCAATCCCTTGATGGATTTCCCTGCTTGGGGCACTATAACACAGGCCCAGAACAGGGGGGGGGGGGCACGTTCTGTTACTACGCATTGCTGAACTCAGTTGGATCATTCTGCCCATACTCTCTGGGCCCACCAAGCTAACCCTTGGGGAACCCTCCTACTGACCTGTGGACCCCATCTGTGCAGGGCCTAAACTTACTATGCTCAAAGATATGTCCGAACAGGCAGACAGTACCCACATGGCCAACACAGGGATGTGGCCCAGATCACCCCTGGGGGATGTGACTTCTGTCCCCCTCCCAGGGGTAACTCTGTCCACAAGGACAGCGAGCCACAGTCGCCACCGACAGCTGCCAATGAGGAGAGCCTCATGTCCGCAGGCATGTGAGTGGGGGGCAGTAGCGCACCCTTTGTCTACCCTCCACCCTGCCAAGTCAGGGATGGTATCGTGAAACTGACCAACCAGTCTAGGGTCTGTACCCTGCAGCTGGCCAGGACACCGGTATGAGGTCTCCCACTCCCTGTCTGTAACCTGCAGCTGGCCTGGACATCGGGGAGGAGTCTCCCACTCCCTGTCCTCCCCACTGGGGTCCGGTACCTTCCACTGTGGAGAGGTACCCCCAGACTCCCGAACTGTCAGTGCACCTGTGCCAAGTGTCCTGAAGAGTTCCTCTACCAGGCCAGGGGTGCTATTCTGCAACTGGTTTGCCAGCCTAGGGTCTGTACCCTGAGTCTGGACAAGAGACTACGGTTGGCAATCCCACACCCCGTCCTCCTCCTTTGGGCTCTACACTTCCCACCTGGAGCAGTACCCCCAGAAAACACACCTATAGGGGCACTGCTAGTAGTCACCCCTTCCTCCCGGTCAGGGAGAACACCCTGGACCTGGCCCTCTAGCTCAGGTTCTGTACACTTAGGCTGGACCTGTGCCTGGCAAGCCAGGACTTCCGGGGGAGTACACCCCCCCCCAAGGGAAACACACTCCTGCCTCTTGTACGTCTAACAGTGCATGGAGACTTCCCAGGCCAGAAGTGGCCTCACCAGGGTCAGTCCTGGTGTGCTCTGACCTCAGAGCTGGCAACCCCTGACCCACTGGTCCTTCCACTGGGACTGTCTCCCACCCTCATCCTTTTCTCTGGACTCATGCACCCTTCCACCTGGAGTGGTGATGCCAGACACCAGAACTGGTGGAACGCTTGTTACAGCAGTCTCCCCTAGCTCACCTGACACCCTCACGGGATGTCTTCCCGGTACTGACTAGGCTCCCCTCCTGGTGTTTGCTCATGGAAACAACCAGGCTCAGGGACTAGGTTTCGGACACCTTGGGACTCAGCTCACCCCCACTCCCTCTACTCAGAGACAGGACACAGGAGTCCTCACCCATCCCACTACACTGGAACCTATCTGGTTTACTGCAAAGCTCCTCTACCTCACCTGGTTGGGGAAACCTGAGCCACCTCCTTCAGAATCACTCCCAAAAGCTTCTTCAGACTTGCTGGAATCCACCAAAAGGCCTGCCTCCAGTACAAGCTACCTGGGGTCAGAGAATTCGCACTCTACAGGGTGTTGGAATAGCTCTGGAAAACAGGGACTTCAAGTATGCTCTCCGACAATTGAATCACACAGCCCCACACAGGTGTTAACCAAGCTACTCTTCAACTCATCATCCAGTGCCTTAGACAAGTACCCCATCACCGTCTTGAGATTTCCAAAACAGCGTTTGATAGTTTCTGAACTCCATCCACACTCTTATGGGCAGTTTCCATGCTCACATACCAAGGCTTCTACCATGGAAGAACCCCTCTCCCTTCATCTCTCATCTAGAGTCAGTAGAGTGTCCCTCCCACCCCTAGGAATATGAACCCCTGTGCATGTTCCCCAATCCACCTCAGGTACACTGTGTATCACTGGAGCTACCTGATAAACCTGAATCTCCCTGGTGTATGTTAACCCCCTCCTTCAAGTCAGGTGCCACATCTCTGGGTGTGTGTACTTCTCTCTCAGCATTAAATAACACCTTATTCCACAGTATGGCGCAGAGCGTGAGGTGCACGGCTTCAGGCCCTAAGCCACATGGACCCCAAAGAACAGTACCTTGGCAAACGATGAAAACAAACATGGTGCATGGCATTGGGGAGGTAATGCTTCTGTGGGGACCACGGGAGAGGTGAGGCGTTGTTCCTAACTGCGATGCAGGGGAGGTGAGTCATCGGTTCCTTAATGTTACCAGGGAGGTGATGTTGCGGTTGCGTTGAGGCGTTGATTCGAGCGGTGTCCACAGCTTCATTGCACGAGTATGTGTTGCTATTTAACACTGTGGCAACTGAAACAGCAGTTCCAGGTGCAGAAGGACAGAGGAAATTAAGTCTTTATGTCCCTGTAACTTCAGAACAGGAGGCAAGCTCTACACAAAGCCCTTTGAAATCTTCTACAAGCAGGATACACAGCACAGTTCAGTCTTAGTCCTCTCCTTGGCAGAAAACAGCCACTGCAGGCCAACCCAACACAGCACAGGTGTAGTACTTCTCCTTCAGCTTTCCCATCTTTTCTCCTTGGTAGAGGTTCTTTTTGAGTCCAGAAGTGATGGTGACAAGTAACTCTAACATTACATGCAAAAATGCATATAGTCAACTCACAAAAGTGACACTGATAAAATAAAGCAAGCAGTGGGAGAGGTGATGATTTTGGGGTCCCCCCTAACCTAGGGGGAGGACCAAGCAGGTTCCTTGAACACAAAGAGCATATCATGCTCGTTTAGTCAAGATCCTCAAAAATTCTGTCCAGTCCTATGTAATGCATCACCAAGCTACTCCTCATTCTCCTCTTCCTTGTTTCCCATGGTGACAATGAATATATTAAATTATTTTCTCTAACTGCGCCATCTGGGTCAAGAATACTGGATTCGTTCGATAGAAATGAGGTGGCCCACACTTCACCAGACAAAACAGCATTCATCACACTGTTATTTGTATTTGTGCACAGAGCACAGCCAGACCTTCATCAGGCGAGGACTTTCATCCTCTCACTCTTGTTGAAAAGACTCCTCTATAAGCTTCAGAACTTCTTAAATGCAGGGCAACAAAGCATTTAGGTGTTAACTGTGGACTTCCGCCAGGTTTAGCTTTCATACTGTTTTCATTCAATATCTCCCTCTGATGCAGTTAATAACAGTCCTTGGTCTTCACACTTACGTTGCAAGAGAAAGTCAAGAACTTTCATAAGGACTTCAATAATGTAGTGTCTGGGAAGAGGGCAGCAATGGATGAAGGCTAACTGGCTCTGTCTTTAATACAAGAAATAAAGAAGTCTTGCTTCTACAACAGGACAGTTTAAAGAGCCAGATCTGTTAGGTACATCCCATCCCTTGAGAAGAAGCATGGATTTTAGAGAACCTACTTGACAAACATTTCTTATCTGTTAATTAATCAACTACAATGACTCAGTTCCAAAAAATGCTGCATGTACAACTTATCATCACTCAGCCCCATCTTTTTCAATGCATACCTGACCCTCTAGCTAACGTCATCCCCACATATGGCATCAACATCCTCTCTATGCCAATGATATGCAACGTATATTTTCCCTTTCTGACAAGAATCTCAACACATTAAACAAGTTCACCGCCTGCATGACCAAAGTCACTAACTGGATGACTGTTTCAACCTCAACATCAACAAGACAGAGGTAGTAATTGTCTGCAAGAATACCTCAGCATTGGACTTCAACTGGTTGCCAGTCAAACTTAGACCCACACCAACGCCAAGCACCCATGGCAGGAACCTCAGAATCCTCACCAACAGCAGACATGACCATACAAGTCATCATTGTCACTGCATCCTGCTTACACTCTAAAGATGCTGAAGCAGATCTTCAAATGGTTACCAAGTAACACCAGAAAAATCGTTATTCACACCCTAATTATTAGTTGGACTAAATGAACACCTTCTACGCAGGTGTGATAAAGAGGATTATTTGTAATTCTCAACTGAGGTTTGCGCAGGGGAGAGATGCAAGTTCCGAAGCAAGGTCCCAACTTCCCTTACCCACCAAGAATGCCCAATAATGTCAAAGCAAGCAATGGTGAGATGGGGAAAGAGGGGAAAACAAGGAAAGAGAAAAGACACACATTTCACGGCACACTCAGGGATGAATGGTAAGATTCAGAGTCTTTCTATGTGATTCCTGCATGTAAAGAAAAGAATATACGTTAGTGTATATATATGGTTTTGATATTATACAAAGTACTCTTGTTTTACATGTATTCACTATCACTGCAGTAACTACTGTGAGAAGTTGGCCTGATATATGATGCTCACTAGTTCTAGTGATCACCTTGTATCAGTCCAAACAACCCTTATGGTGATTGGTTGTAAAGTCAACCTTATAGACCAGCTATCCTAATGGTAGCATGGACAAAGCAGTCTTAGGCTAAACTCTTTTGGCATGTGAAGCCAACTGTTTTACCACATATAACCCCTTGAATACCAAATGAAAGGACACCACACAGGATGTTATGAAAATAAACAATATATTTATTAACTAACATACACCTCTGAACTCTTTATGAGATCAGAGGGCTAAGCACATAACAATCTCTTAGGAAAAATAAGTTTAAGTTGCACAAATTACAATGGTGCCCTAGGGACACGACAAACCATATACTAAGTAAGTGGAATGTGAAAGTCGATAGAAGGAATGGAGCTGTCCAGAGGCTGTAGGATCGCTGGGACCACGCTACCCTAACTTTAGGTAAGTAATAGGAGGCCCATGGAACGCGTGTGCAGAGTGTGAACTCACACGCGAGATGCGTAACAACGTCTATGGACAGTACAGGTTAAGAAAAAGGTGAGTACGGACAATCCTGACTAGTTAGGACTAAAACGACTGTGGAACTGGAGAGTCAATCTACCCTTGAGCACCGAAATGCTCTTGTTACCTCACCCACAGGCTGCGGGTGCATAGGTGCGAAGTCGTGTCGGGTTCCGGCGTTGAAGTCTATGGAGCCTGAAAGAAAAGATGCTGCAGGCGACCAGGAGGAAGATGTCCGGTGTGATCCAAGGGTGGATCAGTGAAGAGAAGAACCTGAAAGCAGAGGGGACAATGTTCAAAGTCACTAGCCAGTGACTGGAGTGGAACCAGGAGTGGAACCAGATGTCGTCGTCGCGATCAGGTGAAGAGTGGACGCTTGTCTCTGCAGCCACGTGGACCAGGAGGTGTCTTCGACAACAAGGATGGAGACACGAGCTGTCCCACGCAGGCTCTCGCTGTCGGAGGTGTCGGATCCGGATTTGGAATCAACAGGCCTTGGCAAAGGCAACCCACGCAGTGAGTGGCAACGGTGTCTGGAGTGGACCAGGAGGTTACGGGGTGCTTCACCTTTGCAGGGAAACAAGGGCCAGTCTGGAGCAACCAGACCAGCAGATTGGATTTCAAGGTTCATCGCCTAGGAGGTCACTAGCCAGCCGGCAAGTGACCACACAACACGTCGAGCAGCAAACAGGCAGAAGGGCCCCACGCAGATCTCGTGGATGCTGGAGGGCTGGTCTTCGGTGCAGCAGCTGCTCGGGGTCGGGGATTCTCAGTCCCCAAAGCACTTGGTCGAGGTTACCTCAGAAGTCGTGCTGGAGCGAAGTGCTGCTTCTTCCAAGATGGCCGGTCCCACGTGTCTCGTCGCACCCACGGATCTCAGCTGTGCTGCAGATGTAGGTAGAGGTCGGAGAGGTCTGGGAATCCGGGTCTCGTCGGACTCTGAAGTCTGGATCCTCGAGGGAAGACGACAAAGTGAAGCCGCTGGACGCTGATGGTGCCTGCTTGTGCAGGGTGGACACTCCTTGCCCACAAGGGAGATTTCTTCAGTCTTCTGTTCAGAAAGTCGAAGTCAGGAGTTTCTTGTAGAGTTTCAGTTCAGGATTAAACTAACTTGGAATGGGACCAGCTCCTACCTTTATCCTGCTAAAGGGGGCTGTACTACGACTAGGTCCCTCCTATGGGTGGGACCAGGAAGGGGGGTGGTTACACCCCCTCTCCTTTGTCCGGTCTTGCACCAGAGCTGGGGCTGGAGAGCCCCAGGAACTGGTTTAGACCGGTGTATGCACAGGGACACCTTGTGTGCCCCAGGCATGTCTCATTCCTTTCAGCCCTGTCCTACCCAATACACAAAATCCTGTCTGGGGTGGTGCTAGCACCTCCCAAGGCAGGAAACCCTTTGTCCAAGCCTCCCTCGCTGGAAGGACTCCCAGCAGCAGGATGTCAGACTTGTGTCTGTGGTGGCAGCATCCATTTTGTGATGCTGAGGCTCGTGTTAACTTTAACCGGGGTTCACAATTACATACATGTCGTGTCCCTCTAGAAGGGTGGAATGCTACCCCCGTCACCAGAATTGGCGAGGGGATAGTATTCCAATTCATATGACACCTTACTCGACATGTTTTGATAATGCTATACCAAAGTTAGCAATAACCGCGAGGATTATAATGCACTTAAGAGTATATGGTATAGTGTTATCATGGAAACAGCTAAAGGACTTGGTTCCGAAAGCTGCAGACCGGCTCAGCTCATGCTAGAGCACCATCTCACATAATTCCAAGCACTCTGTCTTCAGGATTGATAAGGCCTGCCATAGGAGTGACTGATAGGAGGATATGTGTCCATTTTAGGGTTAGATATAGGGATACTATATCTAAAGCAAAGGGTGATTACTCCACCTTGCCCCAGCTGATTGATCAGCCAGTTGTGTCAGATTTGGATGGCCAGCCAGGGGTGGCATAATACATGCTGCAGCCCCTGGTAGGCCATGAGTGCACCTATGCCCTGGGTACCTAAGGTACACTGTACAGGGACTGATAAGGTGACCCAGTATCCAATTAGATATGCACCTAAGGTACATGGTTGTCAATTTAGAGAGAGACAGCTAGGCTGTGGGTCTGATTAGCAGGCCCACAGCCAGGGAAAGTCGTAAACCAGTGAAGCAAAAAGCAAAAATCGGGGGTGACCATAGGATTGCAGACCCCACTCTCCTACAACTACCTCTCAAATTCCCCTCTTCCACTTATGATACAGTGGTGGTAGATGCAGGGTGAGATTACCATCTGTGTAAGTAACAGAGAAAAATTAGGTGTTTCATAGTAATCAGAGTAGAACAAATATATAGGAAGTGTGAAGCATCATATGGACAAACCTGTAATTGTGATATAACAGGGAATCAGTGAAAGCCCCAAAACATATATCCATACAAAAAGGAAAAAAAATAGATTCCCAATTGGAATTGTTGCTTGAATCTAAACAAGGAATATGCACAAAAATAGGAATTAGTTCCTTAACCGCAGGAATCACTAATACTTTGCTTGTATTTTATATAGCTTCCACAGGAATGCACAATAGGAAATGGAATCTCCAAACGCTGTGGGATAATTACATCAGATAAGTAAAGAACAATACATTTTTTGCGTAGAGCGTGTTACTGCCTTAATCATAAGAGTTTATTCTTTAAATGTCTTTGGTATTTTTCTTCTTTTTCCAGGTTTCCAGAAGATTAGCCAAGCGTTACAGTAGAAGCCAGAAGAACTGAAACAGAATCTAGGAAGGAAGACGAGCTGCGGCACTGCAGCCGAACAAGGAAAGCCGACCGTGACATGAGGTGACCACGGAAGCAGAAGTTCAGTGAAGGGCAGGGTGGAAGACAATTGCGTATCAACTAGAATATGAAATACTCTACCGCCCATGTCGGGCGGCTTTATGCCTGCACTGCTCTGCCCCACCACATAATCGGCCAGATGCGGAGCAGGCATGATATTATTAGTTTAAGTGGATGGTAGTTCTCTTCAGGTAATATTTACACTCAGGTAGATTCATCATCGGCCCGTTTTGCGAGTCTGTAATAGCGATCATTAAGGAATCGCTATTACAGACTCGCAAAACGGGAATCATGTACAAATCGCAATTTTGTTTGCGATTCCTACAGCTTCCTTATTTGCGATTAGCTAATTGCTAATCGCAAATAAGGAATAACTCCCCATTCATTCCTATGGGACTAAAGGCCCATAGGTATGAATGGGAAGACATATCCATATGCGAATCGCTATTAGCGATTCGCATTCTGAGTTTGCGATTTCAAGGGTGCAGGGGTGTCCAAAGGACAACCTGTTGCACCCCTGAAATGATATTAGACGCTGGTGTTACGCACACATATGTCCCAAGGACATGTGTGTGTGTGTAACATACAACTTAGAAAAATGCACTTAAGTGCATTTTACTAAGGTTCCGCTATTTACCACAAGGTTTGACTTTGCGGTAAAAAGCGGGCCGAAATTGCGAATTCGCAAATTTTAAATGTTTCATGAATTGCATTTAAGGAATCTCAAATAGAGATTCCTTAAATGCAATTCCTCGCAAATTTGCGAATTCTATAATAGCGGTTTTTGCATTTGGGATGATGAATCCCAAATGCAAAAATTGCGCTCGCAAAGGGCCAGATTCTCAGAATCTGGCCCTTTGCGAGACGATTTTCCGTTCATGAATCTGGCCGACTATTCCTTACCAATTTCAATGATGTTTCAATCATTTAAACCTGAACTGAACCCTTGGTAGCCGGTAGCACAGAGCAGACAGGCTTAATTTAGGAGAAATATGTAAAGCATTTATCAGTACAAAAACAGTCAATAAGTAGAACCCACTGCACAATAAAAATCCCACTCCAATTTATAGAAGAAGAGACCATTTTAATAAATAAATAGACATAAAAACAATAAATATCTGATGTAGGGAACTGGAGGTATGATTTTTCAAAGTTTTAGGGTTTTCTAGTGCCGTGGGTATCTGGTCACATGAACCCAGGACAAGGGTAAGGTTTGAGGTTAGATAGAAAACCCAGGCAGGTCAAAGGTCAAAGATTTATCTTTGGAGCTAAATGTTTTTAGAGATGGTAGAGTTCTCAGCAGGGCAACAGGCTGGATCAGAAGATGGAGTCATCAATGATGGGGAGTTTTGGGATGGAAAAGTCCTCTTCATGGAGATGGACATGCACCCTGCCCTGAGTGCCCAACTGTACTGTTGCCTGGATCCCTAATGCTGAATTTTATTGTCATAGGCAAACAAGGAGCATGTGTGTGCGCCATGACATAAGCCTGTCTCATGGAATACAGTCTTATTCAACCGGAGAGGCGATCAAATTCCCATACTCATAGTGATGGAAGGCTAATGCCTTTACCAGAAGTTAAGTAGCATGAGCGTGGTGGTGGCAACATACTATGTAGCGATCAGAAGGAATGAACAGGAGTGAGGCCTTCCCACTCTTCACCATTTTAAAAGTTCTGCTGGGGTGTGCTTAACTCACCCCTTAGCCTACACCAGTTAGATGTCGAGTGCTGCGCAGCACAGGGTTGATGACTCTGAACTGTCTTTGTGTGTACGTGGGAAGGGTAGAGTATAGGGGTAGAGCACTGCTGTGTTGTGAGTGCATGCACTGAGTGTATGTTTACCTGTGAGGAATACATTATATAAAGAGATGCAGTGCTGTACAGTGTGTGTGCTGTTAATGCATATACTGTGTGTATGTCTACTTGGAAGAAGTACAATACAAGAAGGGTGAAGTGTTATGCAGCGCACGCCTGGTGTTGGTGAATGTGTGTGCTAGAAGTGCGCGTTCTTGCAAGTGGCTCACCATTGGAACAATACAAGAAGGCTACAGGACTAAGCAGTTCACGCAGAGCCTATGTGTTTGTTGAATGTATGTGTGTCTGGAGTGGCATAGTACAAGGAGTTAATAGTACTGGACAATGTGTGTGTGCTTGGTATATACACTGAGTGCAAGTGTGTCTGAAAAGGTGTATTATATGGAGGACACTGTATTCCATTTGTGGAAGCCCAGGCCTGTGTGATGAAAACATGAGGAGTAGAGGAATCCTATAGACAGATTTGTGTATTGCTGCCGTCCTGTAGCTGGGTAGATTACCCTGGAGGAGGAAGAAAGAGAATCTTAGTCTACACTTCAAAGGCTGCTCTTTTTTTTTTTTTAAACAAATGTTATCAGGTCATTTTGCAAAATGTTGGGGTCGCAGCCCCACACTGGCCAACGTGATGTGATTTGAATTTGCATCAATAACCATATTTCCAATATGTAAATGTAAAGATTATTCCAACGCAGAAATATTGGTTGAAGATCTTTATTGTAGCATAGGAAATAACAGGACCTCCAGCTGCTTCCACTGAAGCAATTTCTCCACTGACTACTTTAATGAATAACATTCCATATTACTTAGAAACCACAACATTCCAATAGGAACAAATCCCCACATATCTCCCCCCTTACATAAAACAAAATGAAAATTAAAACATATAATATATAACCTACATATAGATCTATACCATTACACTTAGTTAGAATAATATGCACAAATATCTAATGTTGAGGGGCATGACACCTAGACACATTCCCACAACTCCAAGCTGACCCATCAGCTAAAATAAGAATATTTTTCTTCACACTTCTGACTTGTAAAGGTTTAGAAAACTTGCTTTCACCTTTAGTAACAACTCCTCCTCTCTTCACA